>NW_006770348.1:1322573-1340142 GCF_000442215.2 Lipotes vexillifer | reverse complement strand
TTTGCGGTACGCGGGCCTCTCCCTGTTGTGGCCTCTCCCGTTGTGGAGCACAGGCTCCGGACGCGCAGGCTCAGCGGCCATGGGATCCTCCCGGACCGGGGCACGAACCCGCGTCCCCTGCATCGGCAGGCAGACTCTCAACCACTGCGTCACCAGGGTAGCCCTCAAATTATTTACTTTGAAAGAGATTTCTTGAGAGAGAATTTTTCCCTTGAATTTGCAAGATTGATTCTTGCTGTTGTAAAACTTAAGCATGTAAACCTCCAAAATTACTAACATGCTGCCCAGTCCTCTTTTACTATGCCTTCCAGTGGATCTTTATCTATTGGGCTGGCCAAAAAGTTCGTTCGGGTTTTCCATACGGTGGTACCAAAATCCGAACGAACTTTTTGGCCAAGCCCACATTTCACAAAGCCTCATTTTAATTTCTCTACCCAGGCTTAGACAGTGGTGTATGGGAAGTACTTAGTAGGGTAAATACCTCTCCTTGAGACAAAACAGTAATCTCTTGATGCAAGACTTATGTTTGGTATCCATTACTCACCCAAGAAATTCTCTCTCTTTATGTCTTAAACTATAGCATGCTACAGTTCCAAAAAAAAAAAAAAAAATAGAAGTATAGTATTTGCCTTTCATTAAAGTGCCTCCATTTTCAGCAACGGGTGCTAACTATGGTTCTGAAATTAGTTGTATGTGGCACAGGTTCTTCCTGTCATTTTAGTATGTTTAATTCAGATTGAATCTATACTTTTATTTATGACAGGTAAAAGTGCCACTTACCATAGTGGGGATAAAACTTATGGGACATATTACACCAAAAAGGTGATGTCAGATGCAAATATAAACCTTTTTTAAAGGAGAGTTCTGATAAATGCATGGATGGCAGATTTATAATTAGACTGAAGTTATACCACCATTTTCCAGATCCCTGCCTAGATAGATGGCTAGAAAGTTGGTAGATTCATGGGTAGGAGGCAAAGTCAATGCTAACGCAGAAACTGCCATCATTATCGTAAATGGGTCCACAAGAGTGAACTGAAAGTAGTAATAAGTATAAATGTGACACCAAAAGGATTGATAATGGTCTATAGGATGAAGGAAAATGCTTTTTAGCATTTTATGCTGAGTCATTTCTTGAATGTTATAAGCTATAATGCATTTTAAAGAAAATGTGTTTCAACCTAGATATGGCCTCCAGATAGAAATACAAAACCATCTGAAGGGCCAAAACACCAAGGAAAAGGGAAATTAGTAAAATAAAGGCAAAGTTACAGATATTATAGACCAGGCAGAAGGAAACAACAAACCCACTAGAGGATTCTTGTGAAACAGATATTCCAGCTCTGAAAAAACTGTTCTAGATGACTTTGGGAGGAAGGAAAACAAAAGTAGTTTATGTTAGGATAAACTGTATGCTCATTATGCTTACCTCAGCTCAAATTAATAATCCTAATAATAATCCTGTTCCACTAATAATAAGCATTAATCTTTACTTAGATCTGCTAAGCAATGTCCTGGGCGTTTTACATGTTTCCCTTCATTTAATTAAAAAGAAAATCTATCAGGAAGGTATTATCAACATTCCCATTTTATAGATGAGGAAACTGAGGCAAGGAGGCATTAATGAAGCTACTAGTAAGTGAAAGAGATGGTTTTTGTTAAGTGTATTTATCTATACTTAGCAAACTTTGTGGGAAGGGGCATTGTCTATCTAGATCTGATGGGGGGAAAAAAACTCCATTTCAATTCTCTCCATTAAAAAAAAAACTAAGTTCTTGAATTTTCCAAAATCAAAATTTGCCTTACTCTATTTTGTTTCTTCCCTGTATTATAAATTATTTGCATTTTTTTGTGTGATGGAGGCAAAATAAACACACTCCACTCCTCTCATTCTATCACTTTCAGCATGTTCTTACTCCACCGTCATAACAACCCTAGAAAGTAGAGCAATTTGGACTAGTATAAAGGAGGCAGAAGAAAGCACTAAAATCACTGTTACTCAATTTTGATGCAGAGAGCAAGGTACAGTAGGCCCTTTGCCCTCTCGAATGGTTTCATCCCTAAACTTTCAATCACAGAATTGGGCTCAATATTCTATCTCTCCTAATTCTGTATTAACAACCATTCTGGTCAATTTTCTACATGTGGGCTATATAGTATGTCACGGCAAGGAGATTCATGGACTTAAATTATTTCATCTGTAGAGTTTGGACACTACCTGCGTCCCCTGAAGGTGGTATGAATCCCTACTAATTTCATGGCAAAAGAAAAAGAACATTGATATCATTAACTGATGATATTGGGTTTGAGAGACAGAAATCCCTACTCCCCAAGTCATTCAATGCAACAGTCCATTTGACCCCAGGCACAATGTATTCTCATGAGTTTCTACTGCCTCTTATACAAACTGCTGACTGTGGAGAAACTTGATCAAAACATCAAAGATTACCAGAGAAGCCGAGTTTGTGCCCTTCACAACCATTGATGAAGCACCTTAACCTCGCCTCCTCTTGATGCCTTGCAAATGGTCATCTGTCTTCCTGACTACTGCTTCATATGGCTTATTTGTAAATTCAAGCAAATGTGCTTCTGACTGGCACTGATACATCACTGATGCCAAAATATCAGAGAGGATGAAGCGTAAGGACATATTTTTTGATTCAGATGCAAAATATTACATTTATGGGTAAGTGATGACAATAGCCATTCCATAATATCTTCATATAATCAGTATCTTTCCATGCCTCCCTTCACTGAATTTTATGACCTCAAAACTTACTCAAAGAAATTATTTACTTGCTGACCCAAAAGGTATAGTGGGTAGGAGTGGGGATGGGGCTGGTTGCCCGAATAATCCAGCTCTGACTTTTCACTTGTTGGATTTCCACTGCTTTCCAATGACCACTTACAGAGCCATAATGCACAGAACATCTACTGATGTCCCATTGATATTGATGTGATTTCCCGTAGTGGATTGAGGGCAGCACAGCCTATAGCCATTCGTGTCTAAAGGTTATGTATAATGGATAATAGAGGAACATGAAATAGCAGAAAGAAATTGGCACGGGAAACAGAAGCGGTAAATAGTTTCAGTGAAAGATCTTACTTGGGTTATACAGAAACTGCAAAGGGGGATTGAAAAAAAACCAGATGACTCTTATAGACTCAGCAAGAGTTGAGAGTGAAATGGTTTCATATTTTGAAATATAATACTTTTTAATTTCAACCACAGAAAGCCATTTAAAAATCATCTTGTACGTTACAGTTCTTATGCGACATCTTTCACTTGAATGCCTCTTTATGAATTCTTACTCTGCCCTTCTGAGGTGGTCAGTGATGGATGAGGTAAGTGGAGGAAGAGATTTTAACTGATTATCCAAAGTCACATAATGTCCAGTCCATGACAGAACTCAGAAGAAAGTTCCAGTGTTTGCCATCAACATCCCCTCGTTTTGAACCCACTCAACCTACTGTGCTAGTATTTAGTATGATACTTGTGCATTTTCAAAGTCACACAGAAAAGCATTTCAACAGATATCTCTCACTGATCCACAAATCTCAGTTGCAGTAACTACTGCAATGGATGACCTGGTAAATCTAATTTAATTTGTGATTTAATAAGAAAAAAAATGGTGGATTTATTTAGTAGACCAAGAAGTAAATGATCTGTAAGTTCTGCTGCAGTGCTAGAAGGGCAGCAAGGCCTAGCACTCAACAGCATGTCCTCTGGGGTCAGTCTGCCGCTCTGGCTTAAAGCTCAAAGCCCAGGATCCCTACTTCTTAGTGCTGTGACCTCTATGTGATCTCTTACCTTGGCTGTGCCTCAGTTTCCTCACTTATAAAATAGATTTAACACTGATAGCTACCTTAAGGACTGTTCTGATAATGCAATGAGCTAATACAAGTAGAGTGCTTAGCATAATTCGTTCTTTTCAATAAACTTTTACCGACAGGGTTGCTATGTGCCAGGCACTGTTCTCGGTGCTGGGGTACAGCCATGAATAAAATGGCTAACTCTGAGAACCAGTGAATTTTAATAGTGAATAATGATTATATAGGTAGTTATGGTAACAACAACAATAATAATATTTAACATTTATAGTATACTTACTGTGTTTTAAGTCCTATTCCAAGTTCTTTAGTTATATTAACTCATTTAATTCTTATGACAACCCTATGTTACAGGTACTGTTTTAGGACAGTTTTACAGATGAGGACATGGAGGCCTTAAAAGGGTGAATAATTTGCCCAAGGTAACATGCCTAAGAAGTGGCAGAGGTCTGAAAAATCCATGCTCATAACCGTTGTACTATACGGCCTTACTGTCATATCAGATTTATATGCCATTGTTTACCCTATTAAAAAAGGCAGTCCTTGAAATAACTGAAACATTCTGCTTTCACTTTTTTTTCTTCTTCTGGCCGCGCCACATGGCATGTGGAACTTCCCCGACCATGGATCAAACCCGTGCCCCCTGCAGTGGAAGCGCAGAGTCTTAACCACTGGACCACCAGGGAAGCCCTCCACTTTTGCTTCTGAAATGAATCAACATAATCTAATTAAACAAGTCTCAGAGTATATAATACAATTTTTTATATGAGTGGCCATATAATAAATTTAAATAGAAACATAGGTTTGAACACAGTATAAACCTATTAAATATAAGAAGCTTGCTATACCTGGATTTGTTTATTCCAGAGGTAAAGTCTTGAATCTAAAATATTATCTCTCTGTATAGTAAAAGTTAATAGAAGCTAACCTATAAGATAAGAGTTGGTCTCATAATTGAACAATAACATTTTAAAGGGCCTCTAATGTATTTCAACTTTTCAAATTACTCCTTGCTTTGAATGATACCATATTAAAACCCTGTTTATATTACAGTACTTTCTCATCTCCAACCTCCATTCCTTCAGCGCTATTCCTCATTAAATGTTATTACAAAACAGATAAACATACATGTTGGGTTATCCTGAAATGTCTGAGATAAAGGACACATTTTTGATACTATAGGATAATATTATCCACATTTAATAGAAGCATTGTTCAAACATATTCAGATTGTACGATGAAAATAGAAAAGAGATAATCATGAACATCAATATAGGCTATGATCCTATACTGTTGACATTATCAGTGACTCCACTACAAAATATATCTGTTTATTTAACTTACTACCCTTTGTTCTGTGACTCTTATAAAAACTGGTTACGGGAAATTTCTTATTGTTCACGTTTTTTAATAAATCAGACTCAACAAAACTTACTTTTTTATAATTATAAGAAACTCTAAATCCCTTTTTAATCTATCTCTCAGAATCATATTCAATGTATCTTTGTGGGTAGTTCCCTTTCAATTAAGAAATCAGGCTAAACCTGAAAAGAAGATACAAGTGACATACTTAGAATTCTTTTTCTACCATGATATGCTATTCTTCTAGGAACAAGTGCTTCCACAAAATACATGTTTTTTAAGTTAATTTACATCTTAGACTGTAAAACCACTCAGACAAGGAAATTAATGTTCAGTCAAAATAAAATGCCAGCCAGAAAAATCAATACGATTTGCTATCAAGTAAGGGTGACTTTAATCAAGATGCCTCAAGAACAACATTTTTCTTAAAAGTGGAAAGTGTGCCTCACTACTGTTTTCTCTTTTACCTTCACAAACACAGTAACCACACAATTCTGTAGCCATTTACCTAGTGAAAATAAGAAGACATTTTTTTTTAGTCCCAGTGTAAAACTCTGCATTCTTGGAAAGAGATTATGCCCTGGATTTTCCGATAGCTTCCAAGTAACTACTACTTTAATGAAATTGCTACCTGAAAGTTCGGTAGCAGTATTATTGTTTAACTATAATTTAAGAAGCTATTGTAGATTGGTACTTATGACTTCTAATGAGAAAACCATAACAACCTTTTAATTGACGGGGAAATGGTTAACTACAGTAATTGCAATCAATAAGACTGTGCTAGTAGCATAAATATTTCTTCTCAAAGAGCAGTCCTTACGCTCCTCAGCAGTATTTAAGGTTAGGAAGTACCAAAAAATAAATAAATAACCTAATTAGAAATCTATTTGTTTTTTTTTTTTTTACATCTTTATTGGAGTACAATTGCTTTACAATGGTGTGTTAGTTTCTGCTTCATAACAAAGTGAATCAGTTATACATATACATACGTTCCCATATCTCTTCCCTCTTGCGTCTCCCTCCCTCCCACCCTCCCTATCCCACCCCTCTAGGTGGTCACAAAGCACCGAGCTGATCTCCCTGTGCCATGCGGCTGCTTCCCACTAGCTATCTATTTTACGTTTGGTAGTGTATATATGTCCACACCACTCTCTCCCTTTGTCACAGCTTACCCTACCCCCTCCCCATATCCTCAAGTCCATTCTCTAGTAGGTCTGTGTCTTTATTCCTGTCTTACCCCTAGGTTCTTCATGACATTTTTTTTCTTAGATTCCATATATATGTGTTAGCATACGGTATTTGTCTTTCTCTTTCTGACTTGCTTCACTCTGTATGACAGACTCTAGGTCTATCCACCTCATTACAAATAGCTCAATTTCGTTTCTTCTTATGGCTGAGTAATATTCCGTCGTATATATGTGCCACATCTTCTTTATCCATTCATCCGATGATGGACACTTAGGTTGTTTCCATCTCCTAGCTATTGTAAATAGAGCTGCAATGAACATTTTGGTACATGACTCTTTTTGAATTATGGTTTCGAACCAGGGACCTTTCGCGTATTAGGTGAACGTGATAACCACTACACTACGGAAAGAGCTCTCTATTTGTTATTGATAATACTAAGCCTTAGTTCAAATTTGTAGGTCGCAGAGTAGAGAGAGAAACCCCCTCGCCCCCCGCTCCCAACTCCACCACAAGCAAAACAATACTTGGATTAAGAAGAAAAGCGAAGCATGGAAAAAGGGGCTTACCAATCACATAGGCTAGTAACAAGGCCAAAGTCACTGTGATTGCAGTGGCGCTCAAGGCCGTGCACTTCCAATTGCAGCACCTGTAGGGTTTGTTGAAGGTAAAGGCAGGTCTGGAAAAGGTGCTTCGAGGAAGTGGCCTGGGAGGAGGCGAGTACACAGTATTGGATGTCAGAGGGTAGTTCTGACTGGCTGCACTGAAGATGGCCGAGGAACCAGATCCATGTTTGAACAGGAAATGCCTGCGGAAAGGAAACAAAAGTTTGGGCTATCGAAACCAAAGCCACTTGCTACAGAAATACAAATTCCACTAATTTGAAACAATCATGCTATGACAAAGCACAGGGCAGCTAGGAGGAACTCAACAAAATTTTCTTATCCCTAACACTTAACTCCAAAGTGCCATTGGTGATCTCCTTTTTGTTTTCCTATTTTAGACTTTTAAGAGGAGGAAAGAGGTCTTCTGTTCCCTGACTTGTTGACTAATGAAATTCTCAACTTCTGAGCATTAACATTCCACATTTGATGGTATTAACTATACTGCTCCCTTTCATTAAATATAATACTCAAAAAGAGAAAGATAAGTATCATCAAGCATTTTGATAATATGAATGGCCTAGAGACCAGTATTTTATTTAGAGACCAGCTTTCACAGACATATTTTCACCCAATATTTTATTATAATAATTGCCAAACATACAGCCAAAGGAAAGAATTTTATAATAAACACACATCTACTCAAGAGAATATCAAGTAAAGAGATTCAGTAAATCCGGAGTAGGTCCTAAGCATGTATATTTTAATAAAACGTCCTAGGTAAGTTTGATGTGTGTATCCAGTTGAGCAGCACTGGCCTTAGAAATGCTAGATTCAAATTTTAAAAGACTGTTATCAAATAAACAATTTTAAAAATTAAAAAAAAACAAAACAAAACCACAGATGTACTTGTCAACTAGATTCTATACTTAACATATGACTATATTCACTCTATCACATATTTATCCACCTCTCCATTCCTATCTTAGCCCATCTTTTTTTAAAACATTTCATTTCATTTTTTATTCAAGCATTTCAAAGTAAGCTGCATACACTTCCCTTCACATATTTCAATTTTCATATTATTATCTAGAGTTCAGTAATTTTTTTTACAGATTTTTAATGTAAAATTTATACATGATGAGTTTGAGTTTTTTAGATTCCACATATGAGTGATATCATACAGTATTTGTCTTTCTCTGTCTGATTCATCTCACAGCATAATATCCTCGAGGTCCATCCATGAACTTGTTAAAATGAAGCGGAGAGTGCTGGTTACCGGGAGCTGAGAGGTGGGGGATAGGGAGATGTTTAAGGTTACAAATTTGCAACTAGCAGATAAATAAGTCTTGGAGATCTAATGCACAGTATTATTATAGACAATAATAATGTAAAATAAATATCAAACTTGCTGAGGCAGTAGATCTTAACTATTCCCACCACAAGAAAGAAATGATAATTATGTGACAGAGGTGTTAGCTAACACTACAAATGGCAACTGTAGTGCAATATATAAATGTACCAAATCAACATGTTGGACACCTTCAACTTATAAACTGTTATATGTAAATATAAAAAATTATACACAATGAAATGCACAAATTTTAAGTGTACATTTACTGAGACTTGACAAATGCAATCACCTGTGCAACCTAAACCCCTATCAAGGTACAGAACATTCCCATCACCCCAGGAAGTGCCCTCCTGCCTTTTGAAGTAAATCCCTATTCCCTAACCCCCAGAGGCAACCACTATTTTGCATTTTTTCTACCCTACATTACTTTTGCCTGTCCTGGAACTTCATATTGCTGTCATGTTTGAATTACTAGAGGATGATTACTGACAGCTCATGACTATTGTAATAGGGGTATTTCATAAACAGTAGTGATTTATTCACATGTAAGGAGTTGGCATAAAAATATGTTTTTGTGCAATACTTTACCCTTATCGGGCACTAAGTGCCATGCATTGTGTTAAACACTCATTATCTCAGTTAGTATTCATTCATATGAAATAGGCTACATTATTATCTGCATGGTGCATTTAAGGAAATGGAGGCCGAAAGAGGTTAAGTAACTTGCTTAAATCCACCTAGGAAGTGAATAACAAAGCCAGAATGGGATCTCAAGCCATTCCAGCTCCAAAGTCCTCAATCTACTCTACTATGCTGCCTGGGGCAGTAAAATACACTGCTAAACAAAAAACATTCTGGTGCCACATTTTCATGTAATACATCACAAGACCCTTCCGCTGAGCAAAGAGCCAACATCACCTTGTATATGTCACATATGCCCAAATGCATAAATCATTAAGAATATTTTAAGACTGATTTTAGCTTCCATTTTTAAAGAACAAAAGCACACATGTTTAAAGGAAAAAACAACTGTCAACATGCCAGTTAATGAAAATATCCACATTAGAGAGTTTTGCTTTAGTATATGAGGATAAAAGTTATTTAAAAGACAGGACTGCTGAGGGGAGTGGAGATTCACAAGCCTTTCTGGAAGATAATTTGGCATTACGTAACAGAAGACTTAAAATATGCATATTCCTTGTCCAAAAATTTTGCCTATAGGAATTTATCCTTAGGAAATGATGTGTATGACAATGTATATAAAAAGTCATTCATTGAAGTGTTATTTATAACAGCAAAAGATAAACACCCAAATGCTCATTAATAGATAGTTGGGTAAGTATATTATTTTATAAACACGCAGTAGAATACTATACAACCATTACAAATTGCACTGTAAAAGAATATCTATTCGCTAGAATAGAAATCAGCTAGCAGCCCAACTCCCTCACTTTGCAGTTAGGGAAATGGAGGCCCAGAGAATAAAAGTGGATTATTTAAAAGAAACATCAGTAGTTAATGATATCAATGTAGTTAGAATGGAGGACTTGCAAAATAGTGTATTTCCACTACACTGTGCTACCTGCCAACCAGTCTTCACCAGATTACCACCAGGTTCTATCTAATCTTCTGGGTTAACTGACCAGGGCTATAACCAAATACAATCTATGCAAACAGTACTTCATAATACATATCGATTTTTCTGTATGTCACATGTTCTCAGAGTAAGTTGTAAAGACCATCTTAACTTTTTTGAATGAATGGGGGGAACCATTAGAAAGAAGCTAGTCTTCAGTCGTTAAGACTGTAAAGGAGTTACTGCTGCTTCTAAAGGCACTGAACGTATCCCCAGAATGGACAAACAGTATGTAGTAGAAATAAGAGTAAACATATTTTATTGAAAAAGTGACTCACAGCATTACGTTTCTTCCATTTGATTGTACTTCCTCTTTAGTCCCTGAAATAATCACCTCCATGTCATAAGGAGGTAGATTTCTTCTTTAATGTCTGGTTATCTCTCCCAGCCTATGTTTTCCCCTTTGGCCATCTAATTTACTAGTTGAGGAAGAAGTACAGCACTTTACAAACAGCAGAGTGGAGAAGCCTCCCCATTTACCCACCACAACTTTGTGGTTACACTGGAGGTGATAATATGTCACTTGCATATAACTGATCCTATACAGCAACACTCTGATATGTCCCTATGGGATAGAAGAGAAATCTAGCAGTATGGGGCTTTTTTATTCACTGTTTGGAGATTAAAATCTTCGATCCTTTGCATATTTATGAAGGAGAACAATTGGATTTTTGAGACAATGTAAGTGGCCCCATATGCTGGATATTGATTTGGTTTGGTATATCATTAAGAGGTAGAAGAAAGACAAAGAAAGACAGAGAATTGTTGGCTATTATGATGGCAATTACAAGCAATAATCAATATCCCTGAGCACTGTAATTTCATCTTGATATATACCAAAGGATTTCCAAATGCAGTTTCATAAGTAAAATATTACAACATAATGAATAAATTCGACAGTTGCAGCAGAGCAACATTTAAACTAATTCATATTTGAGTGGAATCCAAATCACAGTCCTCAGTGAGGGTAGATAATAAAATGAGTTCATATACTAAGGTTCCTGTTTTCTTATTAACAAACTGAGATTAAGATTCTCTGCTGAAAGTGGTCTATACTTTGATGTGCATCATGAACAACAGCAATGCAAATGCTATGTATTGTCAAAGGCTTTGCAGTCCATTGTTGGAAAGCGAAACTACTGCCTAAATGTGTTTTCATAGTCCCTGAAAAAAGTAGGAGCATAAAGACAAATGCACACTGCTAGACTTCAGCTATGTGCTCATAAAATCAGATCATCTGTCTAAGCACATTGCTCTTCCCAGGGGACCTGAGGATATACTAAAATGTTGCTATCAATTTCATACAATTAGGTTTTTTTCCACAGAGGAAATGATAAAAATGCAGTTCAAGAGTTTATGTGTAAGTAGTACTCTCCTTTGCCTCTGTTTTAATATTCAATTTCAAATTTAAAAAGGAAAAGTAAGATATTGCCAAAAGGAAATGGGCATATAAGGAAATTGAAAAAAATATATATCTTTAAGACTGATGAGACCCAGTGCTGGTAAATGGGAATTTAATAAATGTTCCTGTAAGGATTTTAAAATCATCTATAAAAAAGGGGAAAATGTACTTTCTCTTTTTAAACCCTACATACAACGTAATTCTGAGGGTACCTGTTAGCACTAAATGATGTGATTTAATGCGGCACTTGAAATTCTACAGGAAATAGACAGAAATCTACAGCTTTCTAACAACAGATGCATAAATAACCAATGAATTTTTTCTTTTACATCTTGTAAACATACTTATGAGTCTCTAAACCTGCATTCCCTTAGCTACAAACATTAGACTAATTTTTATACCCAGAGGAAGGAATTCAACTTACCTCCAGTTAGAAGCTGAGGTTGATTTAAAAAAAACAATAAAGAAGAAGACTGCAATAAAAAGGCCTTGAGTCAAGGTGTCAGGGCCAAATCACATTCAGATAGGATAGCGGAATTCAGGCATTTATTCTTTTTAAAAAATTATTAAATGCATCTTTATTGTGATTAAAAAACGCAGAACACAAAATTTACCATCCTATACCGTTTTTAAGTGTATAGTTCAGTAGTATTAAGTATATTCACATTATTGAGAAAGAGGATCTCCAGAACTTCTTTATCTTGCAAATGTGAAACTCTACACTCATTAAACAACTCCTCTTTCCCCCTCTCCCCAGCCTCTGGTAACAACCCTTCTCAGTTCTGTTTCTACGAATTTGCCAATTTTAGATATGTCATATAAGAAGAATCACACAATATCTTTTTGTGGCTTGTTTACTTCACTTAATTTAACGTCCTCAAGTTTTATCCATGTGACTGGATTTCTTTCCTTTTCAAGGCTGATTAATTGTACGTATAGACCATATTTTGTTTAGCCATTCATCTGTCGATGAACATTTGGGTTGCTTCCGCCTCTTGGCTACTGTGAATAATGCTGCTATGAACATGGGTGTGCAAATAGCTCTTTGAGATCCTGCTTTCAATTCTTTTAAGTATATACACAGAAGTGGGATTGCTGGATCATATGTCAGCTCTATTTTTATTTTTTTGAGGAACCTCCATACTGTTTTCCATAGTAGTTGTATCATTTTACATTCCCACCAACAGTGCAAAGGGTTCCATTTCTCCACATCCTTGCTAACACTTGCTATTTCTTGTCTGTTTGATGATAGCCATCCTAATGGGTATGAGGTGATACCTCATTGTGGTTTTGATTTGCATTTCTCTGATGATTACTGATGCTGAGCATCTGAGCATCTTTTCATATGCTTGTTGGCTGTTTTTCATATCCTCTTTGAAGAAATGTCTATTCATAGGTATTCATTCTTATGCCTCCAAAAACATGAGAAAATAAAAGAAAATGTCATGCTGAGTCAGCCCCATTTTCTTCTCTGACAAGAATATCTAGTGAATATCTAGTGTTCTTTTGTGGCAAAGCGTGGTTACTGGCAAGATATCAACCTCAACATCTCTAGTTTTTGCATAATAGCCTATTCTTGATATTCCTTTTTAGGATAAATGCTCCTAAAAAGAGTATTTATCCAAACTCTGTCTGAGCCTAAATGGTATTATCAGCTTGGACAACCTCTTGGGGGTAACAAAATTTTTTTTTTATTAACAACTATATAAAGGTGGATTTCATTTTATTTGCCCTAGGTTTCTTTCTTCCAAGTTTTAAGTCACCCTGTCCATATGTCCCATTCAAACCTTATATGCCAAGTGTTCATTAAAAAGTTTATAGTCTCTCCATGTTGTTCATAATTTTTAAGAGATTTTTTTAAAAAATATACTTTCAGGATATATATCTAAACCTCAATTTTTCTAGGCTTAAGCCTTAGTTCTATAATCTATTCTTAAATGGTAATACTCTATGGTCTAGATTGGTATTCATGTGATTTTCCAAGTGAGGTAGTTAGCAGCTAATGGGAGAGCTCTTTTAAAAATCTTTTTTGTGGCTATTATTCCCTCTTGTCTTTTAATCAGAAGCAGTATCTACCCTACCTCCTCAACTGCCTCTGGATTGTATATTCCGTTAGGGCAGGGACCAAGTCAACTTCTAGGTTCCTTGTCTCATACTTCAAAGGTACTCAATGAATATATATTGATTTGCATGATGTTTTTGCTTTTTCTAAAAGGCTCTTGATTCTCGGTACAGAATGAATGAGGCTTGGGGACTCTAAAATAACTGTTTCACTCGTGAGCAAATATCTCCTGGTTTCCTGAATATAAAAGCACAATTACAAGCTTTCATTTTATTTTCACATAATCTAAAAGAAACAAATAAGTCAAAAAAATAGTTGAGTCACATTTCGTCTCTATTTGAGACATCTGAGTAAGGAAAGAATTATTGTTAATAAAAATACTAATAATTAGAAATAATCGCTGTGAATGATAATGGCAATAGCAATGACCACTTGCTGAACATCTATGTGCCAGGCACTCTGCTAAAATAATTTGTGGGGGGGTTTTTCTCACTGAATCCTCAAAGTAACCCTATAAGGTAGATGATATTATCCACATGTCATAGTTTAGGAGGCTGAGGTTGAGCTACTAAGTTTAAGTACATTTCCCAAGGTCACGCAACCAGTAAATGACAGAATCTACTTCAGTTTTTCTGATTACTAGGATGCAATCTACATGAGAGTAGAAATTTCTGTTTGTCTTATTTATTGCTGTATCCCCAGCATCTAGAATTGTGCCTCACAAAGAGTAGGTGCTCAATAAATATTTTTACTTCTACGCACGAACAATGAAACCCATTTACTTAACCACTGTGCGCATACTAACTCATGACATCCCTGATGCCACTCTTACTGCTAATCATTAAGGTAATAAAATCTTCTTAAATCACATGATCATCTGGCATTTCTCTGTTCAGAATGAACATATATGAGCGTATTATTCCACTGAATATGTTTTTATGGAAATATTTATTTCAACTCTTTTAATTACAGAATTGACAAATGATATTAGGAGGATACATACTTATGAAAGTGAACTAATTGTCATGTCTCCTTGTTTAGAATACATCAGAACATTTTTCATTCAACAGTGTATCAGACTTCCCTATACAAATTAAACATTTCTGTAACAGGACATTTAGAGATACATTGGAGCTAGTAGGGCTGGAATATATATATATGGCATATATATAAATGTTAGAGAAAGAAAATACTTCGTATTCAATAATGTTTGACCAAGATGATTTAGTAGACTCCAAAATAAATGAAAATAAACAATTATCCTCCACTTCATAATAATGCCCTTTCAAGTCGTCCTCTCATTCTCTTTCTCTAAGTTAAATCCATGCTCTGTAGATGTAATTTTTAATTTAAAAATTGATATTAAAAAACCCTACACCACTTGAATTGTAAATATCAAATTAGTATTTTCTATTAATGTAAACGTATGAAAAGGATAAGGCCAACGTATAAAAATTATTTACTTAGATTAGTAATCTTACCATTTTTTCATTCTCTTTGTATTTAAAGGTAATTTAGGTTCCAAGATATGGTGTGGAAGCTGTAATCCTTTCAAACTAGAAACAATTTGGAAAGCTACTGATGGATGAGACTTTCGATCCTCTTATGATTTTATACATCTTCTCCACGAAGGCATAACAAAATGCCACCCCACGGTTTTCAAGGGTTCATTTCCCACCAGGGAACCATTTTAAATGGGAACAAACATGGAACCTAGGCAAAATTTATTAGCACACGTTTAAAATTAAACCAGACGCCAAATTTTCTAAGATTTAAGAGAATTTCATTCATTTTGTAAAGAAATTCAATTATGTTTCCCTTTGCAAAAGCTGAAAGTCCATTCCCAATTTTACTCACCAGAGCAACCTGCTGATTTTGTAGAATTGATCTTCACTGGTTACTTGGCTTATTTATTTATTTCTCTTTTTAGAGGAGTGGATAGCGGGCAGAGTATTATACACCTTAATTACCTTTTCATTCACCCTCATTTTCCTCAGATATGTATTATCCTCGTTTGTTTTATGAGCCAGTTGACATGGTATACTTTTCTGTATCATTTCTTTTTATTGAATTGTAATCTATATTAGCAAAGACATTTTATTTTAAAGAGAGTTTCAAACTAAATACAAAGGAGTATAATAAGGACAGAACCTGAGAGTTTACCACTGAGCTCTTCAGGTTAAAAATCTAGATTATCATTCTCATGCAACTTTTTTTTTTTTTTTTTTTTTTTTTTTTGTGGTACGCGGGCCTCTCACTGCTGTGGCCTCTCCCGTTGCGGAGCACAGGCTCCGGACGCGCAGGCTCAGCGGCCATGGCTCACGGGCCCAGCCTCTCCGCGGCATGTGGGATCTTCCCGGACCGGGGCATGAACCCGTGTCCCCTGCATCGGCAGGCGGACTCTCAACCACTGCGCCACCAGGGAAGCCCTCTCATGCAACTTTTAAAGGATGCTGATCAGCACTTGCTTTCATTAGCTTTCACTTCTCTGAAAGTCTTACTCATACATGTATAATAAAGGCAAGAATGTTTTTTATAATGCTATAAAATAACATAAGAAATGCCACTCAAATCAGTCCTCTAACCTATTCAGCATAACGTTTCTCTAAGGGAGAAACTGGCAAAGGGCACAGCTGTCCTCTGAAACATCAGCCTCAAAAATCAAAGATGTGGCCTGAAGCAGAAACTGTCCACTCCTGACCAACTTCCATGTTCTCCTTTTCTCTTGGGCACACAGATAGACTACATTTCCCAGTCACCATTTCCATTAGGTATGGTCATGTGACTAAGTTCTGGGTAGTGAAATGTGAAGGGTGAGAAAAAGTAGTGTTTGACACTTCCAGTCTTCAGCCCTAAAAAATTCCAACCCATGATTCTCAATGTCCTTCTGCATAAGAGAGCAGATTCAAATATGGAAGGAGTCTAGTCCATTCATTCCATGGAATGTTATGAAGTCATAAAAAATATTAAGAATTTTTAACCATAAAAGCATATTAGATATGCTGACCTTTGTCTCTCTGCAAAGAGCCGTGGACAGAGCATCCCTATCCATGACCTTCCCAAACCCACTCCCCACTGCTCACGGTCATAGTTAATTGGACCAGAATTGAACATCCAACCTCAGAGACAATGATATTTTCTCTCCCTCCCTCTCTTCCCCTCTCTCTCTTCCTCTCTCTCTTCCTCTCTCTCTCTTCCTCTCTCTCTCTTCCTCTCTCTCTCTCTCTTTCTCTCTCTCTCTCTCTCTTTCTCTCTCTCTCCATCTTTCTCTCTCTCTCCATCTTTCTCTCTCAGAAATCTAGACACAGAAACCTGTCAGCTAGGAAAGCCAAAATGCAAGGTCATTTTGAGCCAGAGCTGAAGTTGCAGCAGAACAGGGGAACAGATAAAAAAATCCCATTTAGAATGAAGCCTGAGAATAGAGCATGTGTGCAGAGAGAAGCACGCATGTGGCCCCAGAAAGAAACAGAACAATGGGGAGAGCTCTATCTCTCATTAGGCCTTGTTGTACTCACTGTCCTTTCCCTGTGAGACTATCCTGTATCATTTTTTAAAACCTCCTTTTTACTAGATTTGGTTTTTTAAAGCATTTCTGTTCCCGTTAACCAGATAATTTCTAAGGCAATAAGTGATTTTCCATGTTGGGAAACAAAACCCAGAATTCATATATACAGCACAACCACAACTATGTGCTGTCCCTTCCCACACAAAAACAACAACAATTCCAATTTCAAATCCCTATTCTGCAGAAATCTAACCCCAAAGAAAACGTATGGGAATCTTAATAGTAACTATCTTTGGGTAACAGAATTTGTAGATATATTTTTCTTTCTGATTTCCTGTGTTTTTCCTGTTTTTGAATGAAGGTCTATTACTTTTATAAGAGCCTTCATAATTTGGCCTCTGCAGGCCTCTCTGACTCACCTCAGCTATTGTCTCCCATGCTCTCTAAGCTCTGAACATCCTGTGTCATATACGGTTTCCCAAATATGCCATTTTTTTTCAGGCTTCTGTGTTCTCATGTAAGTTTTTTAGAAATATCAGAAGAGCTAAGAAATGCTCAAGAGTGGTGTAGATATAAAGATAAGAAAGAGAGAATAAAGTGTGAATATAGGAAGAATGAAGAGTGTAGGGA
>NW_006770348.1:1288171-1322511 GCF_000442215.2 Lipotes vexillifer | reverse complement strand
TGTAGGGAAAGAGAAAGGAATAGAATAAGAAAGGAAATTTTATAGAGAAGTAGATGATGGATAGATAGATAGGTAGATAGATATGGCTGTATATGCAAGGGTAGGAGATCATTTGTTAGTTTCTTTAGGGGTCACTCTGGCCTCCCTTGTTATAGGCTGTCTAGCTATTAGTCAGCAATGATACACTGACTAAATGGATTTAGTTTAGTGGTTGTTTTAGTCCGTCTGGGCTGCTATAACAAAATACCATAGACTGGGTGGCTTATAACAAACAGAAATATGTTCCTCACAGTTTTGAAGGCTGGACGTCCAAGATCAGGGTGCTAGCATGGTAGGGTTCCAGTGAAGGCCCTCTTCTGGGTTGCAGACTGACAACTTATTGCTGTGTCCTCACGTGGCAGAAGGGGGTAGGGAGCAATCTGAGCTCTCTTTTATAAGAGCACTAATCCCATTAACAAGGGCTCTGCCCTCATGACCTAATCACCTCGAAAAACCCTACCTAATACCATCACCTTGGGCGTTAAGTTTCCAACTTGTGAATTTTGGGGCGATACAAACATTGAATCTATAGCGGTGGTTTCCAACCCCAATTATGTTATAGACTGGAGAATTATCTAAACCCTCTAACAAAGGCTTAAGAAAAAAGGAATAGGAAGGGGGAAGGTGGGAAGGGAAAAAAGAAATTGCAAGAGTCTGAAGAGGGGTGAGTAAAGTGAGTAGGTAAGGAAACAATAGATTTCGTCTAACCATCAATCTAAAAGGGTGTTTCTCAACTGGGGACAAATGGGCCCACATTTGGCAATGTCTGGGGACATTTTTAGTTGCCATGACTGAGGAGCGGGGACCCTGGCATCTAATGGGTAGAGGTCAGGGTTGCTGCTATATAGCCTATAATGCACAGGACAGCCTCCCACAGCAATGAATTATCCAGGCTGAAATATCAACAGGGGCAAGGTTGAGAAACCTTGGTTGAAAACTATTCCTCCGATTGGAACATGCAGTTTTGAAGTATTCCATGTCCCTATGGGAAGGAATCTGTCATTCTTTAAAGACTCTCAGAGAAAGATTTTCTTGCCTTTCTCCCCAAGCTCACAGCCATTCCTCCCTTGAGACTATCTGCACTTGGGATTGTTCTATTATCCAAACAAATATCCTGAACCCTAGGGCCAGAGAGCATATACAACTCACTCATAATTACCTCCAACATTTACGCTGCTGACCAAATAAGAAACCTTTATGAAATATGGAGAATAGAAAACATTTTCTACTTTCAATCTTTTTAAATTGCTTTTCAAACTGTACCCCTCATGAACCTGTCATGAGACATAAATCCAAAACCTGAACTACTGATTAAAACATACACAGTTGGGACTTCCCTGGTGGTGCAGTGGTTAAGAATCCGCCTGCCAATGCAGGGGACATGGGTTCGAGCCCTGGTCCGGGAAGATCCCACATGCCACGGTGCAGCTAAGCCCGTGTGCCATAACTACTGAGCCTGTGCTCTACAGCCCGTGTGCCACAACTACTGAGCCCGCATGCCACAACTACTGAAGCCTGGGCGCCTAGAGCCCGTGCTCTGCAACAAGAAGAGCAACCACAATGAGCAGCCCGCGCACTGCAGAAAAGAGTAGCCCCCGCTCGTTGCAACTAGAGAAAGCCTGTGCACAGCAACGAAGACCCAATGCAGCCAAAATAAATAAATAAATAAATTTTAAAAAACCAAACATGCGCAATATATAATAATCACAGCAACTGAAATAACATTAACTCCCCTCAGGTTAGGCCACCTAAGAAACAGTCAAATTCAGCTTTGTGCCATGCTCTAAACTCAGTGATTATATTCCCACTTGAGCATAGAAGAATTTGTGGAAACCAGGTCTTCCTTCCACAGAAATATTCTCTCCCTGGTTCCCTGCTGAGTGGATTGAAGAACACAAAGGAGAAAGATTGGTTCACGTTAATTATTCAGGGCCAACACAGAAAGATCAACAATGTAAGACCAACTTCAAGAGTATAGTGATTTCATGTACTTCTTTGACCTCTAAACATACATCTCCATTTGGCAAATATATTATTAAACCTGAGCCTATTTTCTCTCTGCATTGTTGTCACTACACAGAAAAAAATTATCATGAATTTACACAATGTGATACAGAAGTGGCTGATTGGAACTTAAACCCAAAACAGACTGTATTTTTACCTTTGAATAAGAAACACAAAAATGAAGTTATATTTATATCACAATTAGACAGAGAATGACAATATGAAAGAAAATATTGAAACTACTGCTGCTTCACAATATGACCCAAGGCAAGATAAATTTCTGCATAAGGTGTCGCATGCTGAATCCTTTCTCTATGAAGGGTTTTGTTCTTAAATTCATTTATTCAGCAAACTTTTACTGAATACCGATTATGTATCAGGCAAAACGGAATCATAGACTAGTCTTGCACTGGCCTAAGACTGCCTTCTTGACTATACTTGCCTGTCATTATCGCTACCCTCTGACACACAGTGATATATAGTGTTTTCCTCACTTCCTCTTGGCTACTGGAAATTCTGAAAGGTATCATGATTTCTCAACTTAAATTTATCTGACTTGTTTGGGGACCTCACCTAGAATTAGTAATCTTGCAATTAATTAGAATCCAACTAACTGGAAAGCTCAGTAGAGTCAAGGAGCAAATGACAAGAAGGCAAAAGCCATAGAATAACAGTTAGTAAAGCCAGAAATGACTTCAAATATCATTTAGCTTTATTCTCTCACTGGACTGTTGAGGAAAATGAAGTTGGGAGAAAGAAAGACACATTACTGGGGCTTCCGTCGTGGCGCAGTGGTTAAGAACCCGCCTGCCAATGCAGGGGACACGCGTTTGTGCCCTGGTCCAGGAAGGTCCCACATGCAGCGGAGCAACTAAGCCCGTACACCACAACTACTGAGCCTGCGCTCTAGATCCTGCGAGCCACAACTACTGAGCCCGCGAGCCACAACTACGGAGCCTGCATGCTGCAACTACTGAGCCCATGCCCTAGAGCCCGTGCTCCGCAACAAGAGAAGCTACCGCAGTGAGAAGCCCACACACTACAATGAAGAGTAGCCCCCGCTCACCACAGCTAGAGAAAGCCCACGCAGCAATGAAGACCCAATGCAGCCAAAAATAAATAAATTAAATAAATAAATTTTAAAAAAAGAAAGAGACATTATCAAGGTCACACAACTATTTAGTGGCAGAATTGGACTTGGACTCATGATTTCTAACTCTAAATTCAGTGCTTTTTCAACTACTCACAAGAGGCCATCCAAAATTTACAAAGGATATCCCAGGACTGCTAGACATTTTGTCCTATCTACAATATCTTTTACATCTAGAGTGCTGTACAATAAAAAATCATGTTCAAAATGACAACCCTCACTTACTGTAAGATTTTCAATTATAAAAGTTTAAATTATGATCATTTGGATTAAAATGGAAAGTAGATTCACATTTAAGAATGATTTTCAACAAGAATGGTAATTTTTCAAAAGTTCTATTTAACCTTAAGCTAACCACCAAATCCAATTAACCAGAACCCCCAGTTTTCTGGGCATTTAGGCTCATCAAGATTTTAATATAAATAGAATAAAACCTAGATTATGTCTCCAGGCAGGGAAATTTAACTGAACTATAAATATTCACCAAAAGACAAAAAGGGATGACTTGGGGTTCTTTATATTCCAGAGGCAAATAGTTATAGTACAAAGAATATTGGATTGGTTGCATGGAGACTTGCACTCTAGCTCCAAATCTTGTAAAAACTGCCACGGGGAGAAGTGAGTAAAATTTCCCAAGACCCAGTTTCTTTTTCTTTAAACTGGGGATGATTTCTATTATGTCTATCTCCCAGGGTTGTTAAGAGTTTAAAATGAGATAACGAGTGAAAGGACTTTGGACAGTAGATAATTATACATACATATTTATATATACACATATGCCTACATGTGTGTGCACACACACATGCACATATATACAATATATTATCTAAAATCTGAGTCTTTTGAGTATTACAAATAAGGAAAAGTATTTAGCTACAAGCGTATCTACTAAAAAGCAACCAGCCATGGTGTTATAAAACTAAGTTAATGATACTATTCAGTATGGTAAGTGACAGATTTGAAAGATCTGACTGTCATAGACCAAAAACAACCAATTATTTCAGTTGAAAGGTTGAACGGTGGGGGAAATAGCAGATTGCAAATATTTTATTTGAAAAGAAAATCAATTTACTTAGGAGACTAATATAATGCCACAAAAGGAAAGAATCAATGATATCTTGATATTATTTTTATATTGTACTTGATATTTTGATAGTTCAATCAGAAATAGTCATAAGTTAGCATTTAGGTTATCAATGAGGCCCTGGGCATACGTCTCTATTGAGTACCTTCATCAACAACAGGGGACTGCCTAGAGTTTTGTATGTGCCAGGTGGAGACCAGAAGTCTGAATTATAATCTTGGGTTGGCCAATAATAGCTGCTTGCCCTTGGAAATGTGACTTATATTTGAAAGTCAACTTTAAATAAGCAGGGTATAATACCTCCCTCTAGTATGAGATTAGCAAAGACAAATTTTTTGCACCTAAGGGATGCATTATTCCCCAAAGGCAGTGTCATTATCAGTTGTATGCCCTTGTTGAGACTTGGCAATCCAGGATGCCTGTACCACTGTGGGATCATGCAGTTTTCCTCAGCATTATGTGATCATCTCTTCAAGTTTCCATATTCTTTACCATTAAGGAAACTTGATCTCTAACTTGGTCTGTAGGTTTCCTTCTGTCAATCACATCACCATCCTGGTGACTACTGTGTACCTCCTTATTAAATGTAGTTCTCCCCTTTTCTTTTTCCTCCTTCCAATTTATAAGGACGTTTTACCCAGATTCAGCTTCGTCTCAATCTACTGTTCCATTTCAAAACAGTACTCTACCTTCTATTTCCATTTTCTTCCCTCTTACTAATTCTTCAAACCCGTTGCAGTCTTGCTTCAATTTTACCACTGTACTGAAATTAGCTGCTTAAAAATCAAGAAGCCTGTAATGGACAGAATCAATGATGTTTTCTCATCCACATCCTATTTAATTCCTCTGAGACATTTGGAAATTATGATCACTATCTCCTTGAAATTTTCTTCTCCCTGGTTTTGTTCTATTCTATGATTACTCCTCAGTCACCTGTACTGGCTTTCTCTCCTTCAAGGACTCCCAAAAAGGGTTTCCACGGTTTGGTTTACTGTCCTCTTCTTACACTAAACTCTCCTATAGGTTTTTCAGTATTTCCTCTGTCATTCACGGAAATTCAGTTATTATGTCTACCTATGAAATTCTTAATTATCCACGTCTATCATGAGCTGGCTTCATTACATACCAACTGGTGACCTTGTGGTACATTTTTCAACGTCTATAAACCTCAGTTTTAAAACCCATAAGTCGGAATAAATGTGATAATGGCTTGGCACAATATTTGGCACACAGAAAGCATTTGGTAAGTGGTAGTAGAAAAACGTTTTCCATTTTCCTTCCTTTCCTGGGACACAGATCCATATTTGCAGCTATTTATTAGATACTGGACATTTCAAACTGGATGTCCCACATACATGGTTACAAAATAAAACTCACTGCTTCTACAAACTACTGTTTCTGATTTCAGAAATCTACTCCATCTGTAGTTCCTTGCTCAGTTACTCTATCGGTCTATCCATGTACCCTATAAAAATTTTGTTGAACTATATAAGCCAAGAACTAAGGAGTCAAAGTAAAAAAAGGGCATAGTCCTTCACTCACGTTGCAATGGGGAGTAAAGACCAGTAACTGAAATATTTCGAGTGCAAATATACAATGGAATAAGGTCTTCACAGACACATGAACAGGGTGCTATGAGACCATAGATAAGGGGCAATTCTATGAAAGTTGCTGTGGGGAAGTGAAGGCAGGTAAAAGAAGACTTCTAAGAGGTATCTTCATCCCCTCTCCGCTGTCTCCCATATTACATCTAGCCAGGCCACAATTCCTACAGTATTATTAGTCTCAATATAATTAACATTTTAGGGTAAAAACTGTCTCCCCCACTAGAAGGTAAACTCCATAGAGACAGAGATTTTGTCTATTTTGTTCTCTGATGTAGCCCCAGCAACTAGAACAGTGGATGGTACATGGTGGGCACTCAATAAGTATTGGTCAAAATTTGTTAAAACTTATCTATGCTAGAATTAATTCCTCATAGTGTTTATAATGAACCGTTTTTCATTAAAATATTCACATTGTACACATTCTTATACCTTCAGATATCACACCAAAAAAATTAACAGAATGGTGAAGCAGATGTTACTGTTTATTTGCTTATTTGTTCGCCAAAGGGGGCAATTGTTTTTCAGCTTTCCTGTTCTCTAAATGGAATACTCAGTACCACACTTTCACAATTCTTGCAGAGACATTTCAAAGACCTCAGGACTTAACCTGATCTTGTCTTTTGCTTTTAAAGCTACAAACATTTTTGTGTTGTGGAATTAATAAAAAACCAGCTGGATCTTCCCAAAGGGAGATGTTTAGTAGAATGTCTTTCACACACACACACACACACACACACACACACACACGCACGCACACACACGCACCCCTCTGTAGAAAATAAGGAGAATAATTGACAGGAAAAACATTTTTTGCTACTTCAAATATATTTTATACTTTTAGTAAAATATAACAGACAAGTATCTATTAACTCGACATGGCAATGAAAATATTTATTATGATTAACTGGATAAATAACTTTGTAGTCAATGAAGAACTAGTCTGTCTCGGGATCAAAACCAGATATTTTTGTTTAAACATACAACCCAGGATAGGGAAGTATATATGATGAGGGAGGGCAAAAAGGTTAGTACAGAGATTCCTCTAAAATGTATTTTTTGTTTGCTACACTTATATATTTCACCGATCAACTCATTTTTAAAAATTCCTTAAAAATATCTGTTTAGATTCACATTTAGATTGCTAAATAAATATTCTCCATATTAAAACCAGATTTCATCTCACCTATAGTGAAATTCCTTTTCTTTATAAAATGAAACACATTATGTTTGCCTATGGTTTTAATTTTCAATTGAAACTATAAATAGTCAATTCAAAAGCATTTAAAAAAATAATATCACTACCAAAGTGACTAGAGACTGTATCAGGATAATCTCTACAATATTGCTCTTCACTGTCCAGGCGCAATAGACTACTATAGATATATTTTTATTCTCAATACGTAAAATATATTTTAAAGGCTACAGAGTTCTCCTTCATGTAAATTTAACATATTCCACATCCATCATTTGGTGTAGGCTGAAAAGCTTGGTTGATTCCTGTTCATCTGTAGTAAACAGGATTTATAGGTCATAGATTAGTCCTACGAAGTCTTTTCTTGTCTTAAAAAGAATCTTTAAATCTGTGGCTGAAGATAGATTTTGCTAACCCCAGTGCTGTTAAAGGATTCAAGCATGCGATATTGTTGGATCTAAGCACTGAATATGTATATTCTGAGCTTGGAAAAAAATGATCACTGAATCTATTTTTCCACAGCAAACACCCTAAGGGAAAAAAGAAAACCTACTTATATATGTTAGGTAGATTTTAGTAGTACTATAAAATAAAGATAACTACCACTAGAGACCTTACATTTATGGGTTAATATTTAAAGAGTATTATCCCATAGATATTTAAATCACTGCCGTCACCACTAATGAATATTTCTTCCAAATGATTTTTATTTCCCCAAGATAGACACTAGCTGTATAAGTCTGGTAACAAGCATTGGTCATGTAGATTTCATTTCTCTTTCTATTCCTTGTCCACATCTCCTCCGCCAATGGCCCTGGCTCTTCTTTTGTAAAAATAACCCATTGGCTCCCGTTAACTGTCACATTGGCCTAAAGCCACCAAGGGCAGTTAGCCTCATAACAAGCTTCAGCCATCTGTCAGAATATGCTAAAAATCAATGAAGATAGTTGCTACCCATTATTCTGGCCTGACTCCTCCACACAATTCTGATTTGTCGTTGTGAGTTGAAGTGGTAATGTTAACATCAGATCCAAGTTCTCCCTAGTATTGAATATCACAGCAAAATCTTTAAGCAGGATTCATTTTGGTGAAGAGATCAGGGAGTCTACAATAAGCCACTTGGCCAGATGGAGGAAATAGATGCTCCAACACAGTTGCTCCAAAAGTGTTCTAAGAGTAAGTGTAGTAAACATGAGTGGTTTCAGCTCCATAGACATCCACTAGACGTATCCTTTAACTAAAAGGCCAACATCTGACAAGTTTTCAACCTCCACTGCTGACAACTCCACCTCCCAGAAGGTAGAGAAAATGATAAGGATATTTGTTTCTCTCACTGACTAAAAAAGAGACACGGTTAGTCGAAGGCAATAGAAACCTTTAGAGAAAGCAACCATTTTAGCTGAGAGTTCATAAGTACTTTATGAAGCAAAATCCTAGACTTTAGGAAAGCACTTCTCTAAAGGGAAGTAGGTATGATTCCACGCCCGGAGACACTCTAAAAAAGGGAGATGAATTAAGAGTCAGCTGGGGAGCTTTGCTGACTATTGAAACCAGTGTGCCTGTACTGGGTGCTCTCCATCCAGTTTTGATTTCTAAAGAACATGTACTGAAATAAAGGGATGAAAATCAAGGATAAATAAATAGAAGAGGGCGTGGTGAAAAAAAAATGCCAAGAAGATTCATACCCAAAATGAACCTAAAGGTTGAAAAATACCTGCTAAAGATGACAGAACAGTTTTTTTTTTTTTTTTTGCGGTACGCGGGCCTCTCACCGCCGTGGCCTCTCCCGTTGCGGAGCACAGGCTCCGGACGCGCAGGCTCAGCGGCCATGGCTCACGCGCCCAGCCGCTCTGCGGTACGTGGGATCTTCCCGGACCGGGGCACGTACCCGTGTCCCCTACATCGGCAGGCGGACTCTCAACCACTGCGCCACCAGGGAAGCCCAACAGAACAGTTTTTTAAAAATACGTTTAGAGCAAGAAGAGCAAGGATAGGATAGACATTCAACTCATGGAATAATATCGAATGACTGTATCTTTTTTGTGAAAAAGAATGATTCTAGACTTAAAAGGGTAGTCAATATCATAACCACAAATTGAAGCCTAAGATAGGCAAGGTGTTCCTAAGAAGGCACTCAACTGTTCTAAATGAATTAAAATTACATTGCAGAGTGGTGAGAGGTCTTGTGGATTGGATGGCCCAGTCATAGTTGCTAAAGTTTTGGGACTGTGGTATGGGTGACGTATGTCAGAAGACTGGAGACCTTAGTATTGGCTTTGGTTTTGGAAAGGGACAGAAAGCACATGGGATCCTTAGATTAGGCAAGGGACATCATGTTGATTGAGTGCAAAATCCTAAAACAGGTTATTTAAAGGATGATTTGTTAACGCTTAAGAAAAAAGTAGTAACCGTCAGAAGGCAGCATAAATTCTCTAAGAACAAGTCATGTTAGACAAATCTCATTTCATTTCTATTTTTGATATCATTATTGGATTGGCAGATCAGTAAAAATGTAGGCACTCTATCTGGATATCAGCAAGGCATTTGACAAGGTCTCTCATGATATGCCTGTGAACAAGATGGGGAAATGTGGGTTGTATGCTAGTAAAAGAATGCTGCCTGATGGATAAATGTCAACCTGCTGCGAGGTTTCCAGTGGCATGCCACCAAGCTCTGACCTTAATATTATCCTATATAACATTTTTATTAATGACTTACATAAAAATGAGGAAAACATACCTAACAAACTTACAGATGATACAGTTATGAGAGCAATAGAATGCAAATATTGGGATGGCCAAAAAGTTCGTTCGGGTTTGCAACATCTTATGGGAAAACCCGAACAAACTTTCTGGCCAACCCAATACTTTGGATGGCAGAATTAGAATTCAGCTACATATCCACAGGTTAACAAGATGAAATCAAATTAGGCCAAATCAAACCTCTAAACCTATTTACACCTAAATCTTCCCAATCCCAAACACATAATTAAAATACCCACCAACTCTATAATTATAGAATAACTAAAATGTGGCTTAGCCTCAGAACTCGTTTAAAAGTTTTAAGAGTTTAGTTACTTAGTGTTTTCGGTGTGTATCAGTAGTTATGTGTTCATCAAAAATGCTGATATTGGAGTAGACGGCATTAAGAGAAACTTTTAGTTAGAACAGGAGAGACATCTGATTGTTGGTCATAGCATAAATTCCTGAATGAGTCAGTCAAGTTGATTGTCTGCTGAGACTTCCATCTAAGGTACATCAGATCTGCTCCCAGCTCTTGCTCAGGGGCAGCCATAGGTGTCCATGCTGTTGCTTTTTAAATCACATGATCTTTCTCTCCCCTTAGTCTCAACTGACTGAGAGAATAACTGAGAGGGCTTGCCAAGAAACTTAAACACGGCCTGGTACAAAAGGGATGAACTGGGCTAATCAAATTCACTCTCTTAAGTTTTTTTTTTTTTTTTTTTTTTTTTTTTTTTTTTTTTTTTTTTTTTTTTTTTTTTTTTTTTTTTTTTTTGCGGTACGTGGGCCTGTCACTGTTGTGGCCTCTCCCGTTGCGGAGCACAGGCTCCGGACGCGCAGGCTCAGCGGCCATGGCTCACGGGCCCAGCCGCTCCGCAGCATGTGGGATCTTCCCAGACCGGGGCACGAACCCGTGCCCCCTGCATCGGGCAGGCGGACTCCCAACCAGTGCGCCACCAGGGAAGCCCCTCTCTTAGGTTTTTAAACCTAGAGCTAGCAGGAGAATTAGGCAGGTAGCAATGGGGCAGGCGGTGAAGGGATAAAGTAAGAGGTGCTGGGAAGTATACTTGGAGTCATGTAGTACAATGAAAACCTGACATTGCTATGAGAAGGTAGAAACTATGTGGTAGACAAAAGAAATATTAAGCTGACAATAAGCTATTGGGCAAAGAAAAAGACAGAGAGTGGCAAAACTGCAGAGAATTGCTGAGTCATATTGGTGCCAGAGATCTATAGGCCTCATCCTTCCTTGTGGGTTGACCAGTATTTCCTGGGTTCCCAGGGAGACAGAACAGTCTTAAAAAGATGTTCTCAATTATTTGAGGCAATTTGAATGACCTCTGCTCCTTTCAACCAAAGAGCCTAATAACCTATACCTGCATTCAACCTTGGCCGTGGCACTTCAAGAGCAGTCTGGATGGACTGAAGTATGTTCTAAGGGAAGAGACCAGGATGGAGGATTTGAAACCAGTTAATGTGAAGAGCAAGTGAAGGAACTGAGGAAACATTTAGTAGAGAAGTATCAGCAACAGTGAAGGGCCGTCAGGCGTGAGAGGGTTTTTATTTATTTTGTGAGACCCTAGAACTAGACCTGGGAGGAGTGGGTAGAGTTAAGAGGTGGGAGATTCTGGTTCAATAAGACTCTTCTGGTAGTTGTCTGAGATGAAATGGAATATGCCTTAGGAATGAGTCCATTCCTTATTTTGGAGATATTTAGGCAGAAGCAGGTAACCACTTAGTAGGGAGAGCAAGATTACCTTTAAATTCTATAATGCTTTATGATGTATGAGGCACATTCTGTTACACTAGCTTGATCTTCTTAACAATCTGTTGAGACAGGCATTTTTATTTATTTATTATTTTTGAAATCGAAGTATAGCTGGCTTACATATCCACTGTTTTATTTATTTATTTTTTTGGCCACGCTGTGCAGCAGGCGGGATCTTAGTTTCCCAACCAGGGATCAAACCTATGCCCCCTGCATTGGGAGCGCAGAGTCTTAACCACTGGACTGCCAGGGAAGTCCCGAGACAGGCAATTTTATATTCATGTTTACAGATGAGGGAGCTGAGGCTCAGAGTGGTATGTCACACAGCTCATAATTAAGTGCCAGGGTACTCACAGAGTTACCTTCTATTGACTACATGTGAAATGAACACCGTAAAGGATATATTTGGAAAATCCTTGCTGATCAAGCTGATAGGGTTTCTAGGTTTTTTTAAACTCAACTTTGTGATGTTGAATATATTTTCAAATGTACTAAAAAGGTACTCTCTCTCTGCTCAGTCTCACATGAAAACTTATGTTCTTCTCTGCGTCTTATGAAACTGAGACCAATTAATACATTCCTTGCATAGATACAGAAGGTCCGTGGGTGCAGTTTGTACAAACATGCCTAGATGTACATTTCAAATAAGAATAGTTTTCTCTTCCCATTTGCCTGAGCCCATTCCCCACCCTCCTTCCAGATTTCCTGTTATTTGGCTTCTTAGATGAAAGAAGTGTGTTTGCTTATCAAGATTGCTAGTTAACCAGATTGGCCCACTGCTTTCTTAGCTATCACTAGGCCCTGCAAAGGAATTAAAAGAAGAGTGAGTAAATCACCAGCGTTAGTGAAAACTCCTTGAAGATATACACTGCTCTCTGCTTCTCTCACTTCATGCACTTCCCTGCCTTTCAATTTAAAAATCAAAAAAAAAGGAACGATACACAAACCTTATCACTAGCACAGTGATAATTCAGTTATCTTCACCATAGGTGCTGACTGATATTTTACCTCTTGGGAAAGATTAGAAATATCAGTTTATGAAACTACTTAGTCTAGTTAGTGATGGATGATATAGAGTTTCCTGGATTTGGGCCATAGTGCCATCAGTTTGTTGGTGGTGACATATTCCTGATGCTATGGCTGGCACTTAAGTTAATATGCTGCTAAAGAAAAATAGTCTTATAATGTGAGTTTATTAGTCTTCCCCTTTCCATTCCAATTCTCAGATTATTGGGACAGAAGTTGATCAGAGTTGACACCAGACATTGCTTATGAAGTGATATATTATACCCACAGTGTTTACACACAAATGTGTTTAGAAAAAGCTTTGGTGGTAGATCTAAAGACGACATACAGAAGACAAGGGGAAGTCCTTCAGTTTAACAAGATAACAGAATACTATGTTTTATTAGTTAATGTTTTTCTACTTTAATAGAAAGTTGTAATTTTTGACTTGAGAGAGTAACTAGAAATGATGAATAATTTCTCAATTAATCGCATCTAGTGCTAAAGTCTATTATGATCAAGGCACACAGAACTGTGGAGGAGTAGAACTTTAATCACCTGCCAGAGACTTGAGGAGGAATCTGGAAACCTAATATATGAAGCAAGAGAAAAACAGAGGCAAACTTTTTGCTCAAAAGATCAAACTTCATCCTAAAGGCAGAATCAAGTTTTTGAAATTACACATGGACTTCAGATGGAGCAAATCCTTTTTAAAAATGTTTGAAGGCAACTTACTTTGTCAAAGAATCTTAAAATAAATAAAATGTAAACTATCGCTGTTCCTCCAATTGTGTCTGGATTTTCCTGTAATATCGCAGCATCTGAAAACAAGGGACAAATGTCTTTTCCTTCGAGGATACAATGACAGTTTGGGTAATTGCTTGGTTTCCTATGTTTTTTGTGGGTGTCCACCATAGGGGTGTTGATGCATCTGTGGTTTCCTCTTTACACCGGCGTCTGCTTTGGTCTGTGGCTGTGCCTGGATCTAGATGGTGTGCCTGTGGAGGGGTCTGCCTTTTTGCCCAGGCATCTGGGTGTGTATCTGTGTGAGTATTTGTGCGTCTCTGCAGATGTCTATGCGTTTCTGCACTCAGTGGAATCATCCTGTGCCAATATTTAAGTTCAGTGGGATCGATAATAGCTCAAGTACCTGGTCTCCAACGGAATGTTGCTATTCAAGACCCAGCTGTTATGCAGATGAACTGAATCCTGTGTACTGGTTGGGGGAGCTGGAGCGGCCGGGCTGGGCTGGCTGCGGGTAGTCATTGATCTCCTCTGGAGAGAGTCAGCGGCAGGGGGCGGCTTCCTGGCGCAGGTGCAGGCGTGCGGAGGCGGCGGCGGCGGCGGGAGGGGTCTGAAGGTGAACTGGTTGTGTGAGCTGCTCTGCATGTCTAAAGAGGAGAGAAGGAGAAAAACACAAAATAGACACAGACTCTCTCACTTGGCAGGCAGGAAAACAGCACGGCAGACTTATCAGGATTTCAGAATAATATAACCTGTGGGGTGGGGGGAGAGTCTGAAGTTCAGTCTACTTGTAAAAATGTCACTTAACTTACAAAAACACGTGCAGCACGCTTATGAAATGTAAAACATTCACAGTCGCATTTACATGTAAATTCTTCAGGGCTATAGCAGCTCAAAAGTAAATGAGGCCGCCTCACACAATTTGTCATCGTTTCTGCTACTGAACAAATAAATCATCAACAAGACACTGAATTACAGAACAGAAGTGAGCCGATTTCCATCGGCTGCAAAAGTCTCACTTCGGAAAACACCAGTGAAAGGGACAAATTTGTTGCAAGGAAGATCATTCCACACTTCAAATAAAAGTATAAGGCCACCTTCTGGCTTTCCTCAGGAAAGGATGCTAGCCTGCCTACATGGGAGCAAATCCATACTTCGGAAAAACAGCTCACAAGTGTGTAACTCAACTGTGTGAGACTAATCTCTCCGCCAGCCCCCCAACTCAGGGTGCTACTTATAAAAGGGAGGCTAGAAGGCGTTTGTTCAGGTTGTCACACATACTTCCACGGCCATGCAAAGCACAGTCCACACTCCACCCACCTTTGCCACACCCTTCTAGAAGCTCTACCATATTAGCTGCAGCTTAGGCAGCAGATAAACTGTTTTTTCTGCCTGTTTGCAGAGGGGGCAGCCTGGGACAGCGGTCCTCAGACTTCTGTTGTTGCTATGGTTTGGTATTTTTCCTCCGTTTTCCTGGCAGGCACACGTACACACAGTAAGTTAGAATTTGGCCCATGAGAAATACCCCAATTAAACCTCTTTGAAAAGAAATGACTATTGTAGCTGATAACCACCTCTCTTTCACGGGAGAAACATAGTAGATGTCAAGTGACTTCTTGTAACACCAGCACATTCCAGATGAACTTTGTAGACAGCATGGCTTTGTCCCACCTCCCAAATGACTGAGAGTTGAAAAGCAGAAAAATGCCACAGGCTTTCGATGCCCAGCAAAGGGCTCAGATGGTTTGTGCTGAGACTCACTTTGCAGTGGCTGATCACAGAAGAAAAACAAAAAAATCACTCTTTTCAACCCTTCCACCTCAAACTTGAATTTTGAAGACACAGGCATCATTTTCGTATTTTAAAACGATACTAGTGCCCCAAGAGCATGACAAATTCTTGGCTGTGTTTTCTAGTACAAGTGGCTCTCCCTTTAAATAAGCTTGCTATATGAAGAACGGAACTGTACAAAAGATAAGGAGTGATGATCATTCATTTTATACAAAAAATTCCTTTAGAAAGTCAGCTACCCTTGTATATTTAAAAGGAACTAAAATGCTTCATGAATTTTCTAAATCACCCCCATTACTCCAGGCCCAGCCCAAATCCCATATCCACTAAAAATATCATCACAAGTACTTAACATCTCGTTAATTTTTTTAAACCTCTGGGCTCATACTCATAACCTTAACCAGAAGCATGCTTTCCATCCTTGGGGCTCAAAGAAGCATTGAATGCTGGAACCCAAAACACCTGGGGAGACTCTAATTTTGTAGATGAGAAAACTGATGCCCAGAGAATTGCTTGTCCAGACACTTGGCAAGTTAGTGGCATGGCCTAGATCAGAACCCACACCTCCTGACTGTGGCCAATGCTCCATTCACTGTCTTGCAGATCGCTGTAATACAAGTTCTCTTTACTTCCTTAAGATACAGAGATACAGATTCCTCCACATTTTCTGGATTCTTCACTTATGACACACCACCTGCACTGCAGTTATTTGCTTCTATGTCTGCTCCCCTCTTAGACCATTACAAAGGAATGCATACTGGTGCAATGGTGTGCAGCACAGCATAGTGGAAAGGGCACAGAACTTGGGGGTACGAAAAGCCTGGGTTTGAGTTCTGCCTCTACCGTTTGGAAGTTTTACCCCCTCATATGTTAAATGGAGATAATAATCCTTTTTCCTAATAATTAACTTTAATTCATGTAAAATGTGCTCAGACGTAGTATTTCAGTGACTGTCTTTTGAAGGTAGCAGGAGTATAAAATTTTAAGACTGGAGAATTCCTTGGTGGTCCAGTGGTTAGGATTCTGCCCTTTCACTGCTAGGAGCCTGGGTTCAGTCCCTGGTCAGGGAACTAAGATCCCGCAAGCAGTGCAGCACGGTCGAGAAAAAAAAAAAAGAGACTGGAATTGACCATAGGAATCACCTAGTTCAGCCCTCCCTCATTCCCTCTCCATTTTACAGCTGAGGAACCCAAGGCTCAGAGAGGTGAAGTGATTTGTTCAAAGTCATTCACCTTGTATGAATTTGCCTGCCTATGTCTGATGATTCCCAGCCCAGAACTCTTTGCATTATACTACTCCAGAAAATAAATGACTCTCTTCTCTGACTTCAACACTTACTATTTTTATCATAAAATTGGCCTCTGAGTTTGCAATTTTACAACATTCCCTTGCTATTCCATGTTTTTGTCCTATCTCCCCAAAGGGACAACATGTTTCTTAGAGCAAATCACCTTCTACCTTTCTTGAATGCCATGTAAGATTGAGCACAGTGCTGGGTACAGAGTAAGATCCCTAAAAGTTTTTATTGATAGCAAAGTGTTTCACTGGTCTGTGGGACCTAGAGAACCACCCTTAAGGTTCCCTTGGCTCTTTCATTCTGATATAGCCACTGGATTTCTAGACAGCTCATAGAGCACTAGGTTTCCCCCTTGGAGGTCTCAGTGACATCTCTCCCAGAACCATGGGGAAGGACAATGATACCCTGAAGAGGGTGCTTAAAATCATGCCCTCCAAGATGCGAAGAGAGCAGCAGTGACACACTCTACAGATTTGTCACCTAAGTACATGAACTTAATGATGCAAGGAAGGGAAGCAAAAGGTGGGAGCCCAGAGTTAGAAAGAAAAGGAATCAGTTTTAGGTCTTGTGTTCAGAACACCTTCCAAGCAACACGTGTGACATCTACTAGCCTAATGAGTAGGTGTTTCTGTCAGTACAGCTGTTCGAAAGAAAGAAAGTTCCTGTTCAGTACAATTGTTCAAAAGAAAGGATCACTCATTATCATTTGGATTTACTGCTTGTTGGATTTCCTCAAAATCTTTGCAACTCCTTTCTAACTATGAAAAATGATAAAAATTCTACTTCATTGAAAAGTACAATCATTCTATTATTATAACATATTATATCATTTCTTCCACAGGTAGTACTGCTTTGTATAGTCATTATGATTACATATATCGATTATATGTATTGAAAACATATATTTTGATTATATATATGTATATTTTTATTTATATCTATTTTATTGTCTATTTTTGTTTCCACATTTTAAATATGCAGAGGTTTCCCTACTTGTTAATACTGTCTTTAAAATTCAGAATATTGGACTGAGTGGAATATATCCGGACCTTAAGCCTTTATGAAGTGCAAATCATCTCGGCTTCATTCTCTTTTTCACCTCAGGAAAAAGATGGGGAATGCACTGGTTCCCTCCCAAATGAAGTAATTTCATCCTTGGGCTCCATGAAACAGGACTTCTCAACATTAAATACTAATAAAAAATACATTAAGGTTCAGTGTCAGGAGCTCTAGAACACCAGTTCCAAGGGGTTAAGAGTCACATGCACTCACTTCCAAACGTATCTGGCAACCATACGTTTCTGTGCCCAAGAGAGACACACAAGGGAGAAGGGGGGAGTAGTGATTATGCAAATATGGGTATCCAGACATACTTATAAAGCTTTCTGAAAGTAAATTAAGTTTTCAGATGGAAAGGTCTAATTCACGTAATATACTTGGAGGGGAGCCAGCTTCAGGTTTCAGGTCCTAAAATAACTTGGAAAGAAAATCTCTCGGGGGGTGGGGGGGTGGGAGTCCTCCAAACTCTATATCCAAGGCATTTTAGGTGTGGCAGAGCTGTTAACTGAAGCATAAACCTTCAGAAAAAACATTATCCTTGTTGTCAAAAGGTAAGTGGGAGAAGAAAGTTGTCATGCATAGACTTTTTTTTTTCTCTTTTTCTGCAAATAAACCTTCTTCTGGATCATGTGTTAGAGAAACTTTTCACCAGAAATTAGAATATATCTGCCCAGAAACACTGTGTGGGAACTTCTCAAGGTATCCGCCAGGGTGTTTTACCCCTTTCATTTCATTAACACATACGGTCAATTCAGCTATAAGGTGATGTTTGCATTTTGAAAATTCATTGCATATCACAAAATCATGCATGGGTAAGGGGCTTATGGGAAAAATGGGGTTTGGGCACAATACCTGAATGTGCTTGTGAAAGTGGGTGTCAGAAGGGTTGCAACTTGTGAGTTATTGTGCAGTGGTGGAAGGAGGGTTATCTGAATCAGACAGAAAGTTCTAACACCAGATGTGGATGGGCAAGGCTTCTAATACATGTGGTGAACGAAGATAGCTGGTGGATGTTTCAGATGTAAGCATGTGTGCATTTTGTGTATTCCTCCATGGCTCTATCTGCTGTATGCAGTTTCCTGCACTCACCTAGTATTTTTAACAGATGGATCACACATATGCAAACATGCAATTTCTCTTACGTTCAAATTGTTCTCAAATATACCGATAGCATGGGAACAAATTAATGTTTTCAAAACATGCACTGTAGCAGAACTGACTGTACACGCAAAATAACTTTCGGTAGGTGTTAAAAAAATATTGTCATTAATATGGTAAAGTCAAATAGATAATTTTTCTTGAACAATTTGGCCAAAGTGGACACAGGCCTAGTTTTTTAAACTCCATGTACTTAATTAATTAATTGATCATTCTTTTCTATAGTGACACTATGACAATATCCCCCAAAATATGTTTTTTCCGAAAGTCACTATACAGTATACATTGCAAAAGGGGGCGCATATATTCCTATAGTTCTAGGAAAAGGTCACAGAAGGTCAGAGAACATGTCTGTACTTTCTCACTTTAGTCTTTGCTTCATTACCCCATTGGCCAAAGCAGGGATAGCTCCACAATGCTTTGACTGCAATTCTGGAATTGAAAAAATGTCTGAAAATGGAGTTTTTGTTTTCTAACTCATTGGTGGGAAAACCTAACCAGAACTGATATGAGGATATTTACAGTCTTTATGTATTTCATTTAGTGAATTCTCCTACCTTTAGCTACAAAAATACTGATGCATTTTATTAAGAGGTGCTGGCCCACATCCCAATCCAGGGGTTGCACAACAGACAGTATATATTTATACCATTGCCTTTATAAAGTCTGAAAAATTCGAAATTCTGAAACAAGTGGACCCCAAAGATTTTGGATAAAGGATTATGGGGCTGTATTTAACCACCTCTCTGAACTCTTATAAGGCAAAATTAATTAATACTTCCGAAGACCTTAGTAATCTACCTGAGCAAAGAACATCAGGGCACCAAGGGTTATGGCCATAACTACTTATGTCAAGTCTCTTGAGGCCAATTGTAAGCCTCTGGTTCCTTGGGTGGGTTTTCTGAGCTGTTCTCCCTCCCAGGAAGGAGAGGGGATATAAAAAAACAGGTTTAAAAGAAAGAAGAGAGGTTTATTAGTAATATTAACTATTCCTATTAATTCTAAATGTATCAATATATTACTACTTTATAGTACTTGCCACAAGGAGCTTTCATAACTGGTGAGGACATAGTTTATACATTTGCATGTTATGGCTAATATCCATTAACTTGATAGTGTTCAGGGATCATCAAATTAGTCTTAAGTGTAGCTGGCTGTGGATATTTCTGTTCTTAACCTTATAATTATTATTAGAGGCTCAAAGAATACGAATGTAAGAAAATTGCTTTTCCAAAGAAAACTGAACAAGTATACCTTATTACTCTTCTGGCTCAAATAATACTGCCTTAATATTAATATGCTAACAACCTTTAATAAAAGCAGATTCATTAGTTAAATAAACCATTAGATTGAGAACAGAAATAAAGTCTATTACGTAGCTAATGCTTAATAGGTATTTGTGCGTATGTATGGCACGTGAATGAGTGAGACATAGAAAACAACAGAAAGAGGCAGAAGGAAAGAGAAACAGAGAGAATTTGCAATGAAAGCAGATGACTGCAGAAGAGTCACAGAAGCCCTGGGGGGAAAGCCAACAATAATAAATTATAATGTCACCCAGTTTACATGGTTTCAATCGGGTTCTGGATTACTGCCCTCTGCCTGCTCCCGAGCCCTGCAGTGTTTTGTACTATCTTTGAGATTGTAAAGTCCATCCCTTTGAGGACTTTGAATGGTCCTCTCACTAAGCCAGCAAGTAAGAGAGTATGCTGTATTAATTTTTGTCAGTTAAGTTGATCTTCGTTACAACCACTAGAAATAAAGGTCAACAGTGAAGCACCTACTAACCTTTGACATGTTTGTGCCGAAACACATATTTGCACTTCAGTCTCTCCATAAGCTGATGCTTATCTTCAAAGGATGTGCTAGTCTACCTCCAGAAAACCTAAACTTTCTATCTTCTAGGTCTCATTAGTCTCTTTTCCTGTTTTCCAGTGTGTTGTACAAGCACAACGAAGAGTTAAATATCCACAAGGCAGCCCTCCCGCAATCCATTTCTCCTTGTCTCTGTTTTTGGGGGAACCCAACTGTGCTGCACGCTGTATTGGCTCTACATAGTGCAATTAGCCAATCTCAGGCATAATAGTCAATATTCCTGCCAATAAATGCCTGGTCTGTTAACTCAGTCAACTCTGACATAGATTAAGACAAACGAACTAGGACTTTACAACCAAAAAAAAAAAAAAAGAGAGAGGACTGTGGCTAAATGCTATTTTGCTTAAATTACTAATGTAAATGTTTATCTGATTTTCTTGGTTGTGAAAATACAAGAAGAATACATCTTTGCTTATGTTTTTAGAGTAATTTGGCAACGTTAAAAAAAAGAAAAGAAAAATGAAGTCAATACATTTATTACCTATTTATTTTTCTAAGCAGAATGGTAAAGAGCTCTACTTCATGGCACAATTTGGATTTTTAAATGTCAAATTCTAAATATTAATATATGATATTAACAATTAAAATTAGTGGTCGGCCAAAGCCTTTTTCATTATGGTCTTGAAGGAAACTCTGTTATTCATTATGTATGAAACATGAAATAGATAATTGCCCAGTTTTATCTTATTCTGACAATGATGCTGTGGCTTCCATTATTAGTCAGTGAAGTATATCAAAAAGAAAATACAAGAAAGTAATGATCCTTAAAAGTTCATATTTAGTTTATACTCCAACTAAAGTCGTATGTAGGTATTTCAATTATTTTCAGTCCCCAAGTTCATTATTTATTTGCAAGTAGGTAATGGAGGGTTATGAATTAATTGACAGTGAATCATTTAATAAATTAGCTAATAACAGATATTATGGAATTTTACAAAGTTTTCATTTTCAGAGCTTCATTTTTCATTAGACTATTAAAAATGGTCACCCTATATTTGTTCAAAATGCAATGGATGAAAATCATTCTAATGTTATTTATGAAAATTGAATTCTGAATGTTTGAAGCACAAATTAAGAAAACATTGTGACCTGTGTCTAAAGCTCTAAGAAAAATATTTTTCAAACTACCATATGTTAAATAACAAGGGCAAACTATATTGAGTAATAAAAAACAAAAAGCAAAAGACAAAAAATTCCTAGAGGATAAAAAGAAAGCACGGAGAACTAGGAAAGGCTAGGGAAAGTTTTAGCCCCTCCACCCCAAGCTTTTCTTTTCAAAAAGAGACTGAAGAAAAAGTTCTTATTATTAACCATTAATAATGTTACATTAAACACCATCTAACAATCATTGCCTGGCTATTTGATGAGAAAGTTCCCCCATACCCTGTAGGTCCTCCCCCCATGAACAACAGGGACCCACAGATGCCCAGTGGAGTGCTGGAGAGGGGTTCCAACATCTATACTTGGAGACTGAAAACATACGTAGTCTCCACCAGGGACAATGGGAAGAGACAGCACTGTTATGGCAGTATTTACAAGACCCAGATGATTCTCAAATTTCACCCATGTTTTGGTCTACTGCACTAACTCAGCAGTTCTCTGCTACAGGATCTAAATAAACCAATGTTTTGCAATCGCCTGTTACTACAATAGAGGACTAAAGTTCACAGACAATTTATTTTAAAAGTGGTAGATGAAAGTGAATTCAAGGTGATACCTCTAATACACTCTCAGTTACGTTTGGATATGCTTTCCTGGATGGCAGAAAAAGGGGTGGGGCTAGAGTTAGTGCTAGTAATTGGGTACAACTCTGATCCCATAAACCAGTTCCATATCACATGCTTGTAAAATGAGTCTATGCATATCATAGGGATGATGAAAGTTTGGCTATTCTCACCCCCAAAAAAGAAAATGGGGAGGGGTGAACTGGGAAAAAAATCTTGGCATTCTCACAGGAATGTTTTATACATGTATATGTTATTCAAATATATTGGAACCAAAAAAAAGGAGAATTGTGATATAAAACACTACTGGCTTCCATCAACCATTCTGCAGGATATCTTTTGGATTACTGAGGGAATCTCCCAAAAGGTATGGCTGAGAAGTGATAGTTCTGCAGGAAGGAGAGGGTAATGTTTTATTTCTGTCATGTATTCAAGCGTTGCATCTACTTGTCATATATCAAGACCCAGGTCTGAATCATCTTTATAGCTCCCACACACTTAGCTCATAATTTTATTCAATACAGCTTTATAATTTTGTTTGCAAATTTAATTAATTTGAATGAATTCAAAATTTTAAAGTTTGAATTCAATTAAATTTATTTTTAAAAAACCAATTATAGCCACTATGGTGGGAAAGTATTTGATGATGACAAATACCTTATTTGACTGAATTTTTCACATTCCTACCAGCTGTTTTGGCATTGTGTGGGCACAGCCTGTATCTGAGGTTTTTCTGCCTGAAGTGTTCTGAAATGTTCATTGATTAATTCACTCATTATTACAAATTTTCATTTTCTTATTTTTCAACACGTTATTTTAGTGAGGCGTTAAATAGAGCTAATTTTTGGAGAGGTGCCGACATTAAGACCTATCAGTAAGCCTGCCTTATAAACTTTGTTTATGCTAAGCTACGCATATTTAACTCATTTTATTTTTCCTTCAAATTCTGATTCATTCCCTCAATTACATTACTGCTTATCTCCCTGGACTCCCTCCAATTTAACTAGGTCTTTATGGTTCCCCAAACAAAATGCAACATTCTGGATGAACACTGCCCAGAATACAAAAAAGTTATCTGAAAAATTCTTTTGTAATGATGTCTTTTCACATGTATCCTCAAATTATGTATAGATTGCACTTGAGACTTCATTAACTGGAAAATGGCTAATAAAGTCATGAGAAAGCGGCTCAATTAGGAAATATAACTGATATATTGGTATAGATGTGTCTGCTAGTGGATCAAGTGAAAGGTCCAACAAAAATAAGCAAATTAGTGCAATCTATTAATACAACGTTAGACTTGAATGAACAACTGGTGAATTCAGACAAGTTTCTCCCAACTCTCACCCACTGAGATTTAATGTATAGATGCCTTAGGAAAACTAAAAAATTAACTTGTCTCAAGAGGAAGAGTGTCAGCCTGCACGAACAGAAGGAAAAATGAGAACATGTTGAGGAAACTATGAATATCTGAGACTGCAGTAACAAATAAATATAAATGGTAATCCTAGAAATTAAGAAAATATTTCATAGGTAGTGATTGATCAGTGTCTCCTTTAAGAAAGTATCTTAAGCAACTTAATTCTTAGTTAAGGTCATTTAAATAACCTTTTTCAAACAGTACTCAGGGGAAACATTTTATATATGATAGATGAGATGCTGAGAGGGACAGAGGATTTAAACACACATTGCTTATGTGAAGCAGTTCTCAAAGAGACCTCTTGTAGTGCCTGAAATCAGTGAATGAGTGCACAGAAGCTCCTCCCTGTGTATTAATAAGGGGGATCTGCACCAGGCCAAACTGCAGTGTGATCTGGGTTCATGGTGGGGTGTGATGACAACCTGGACTTGACTCAAGTTTGCTTTGTCAACTGCAAAAGATACTGAATAAAATTTGAACACAGGCGTGTGTACACGGCTCCATGTGCCTCCCTTGTACTTCATGAAAACAAGCCTTGATTTGGTGGTTGGTAGCCTACACAGAGTGAAATGTCTAACGGGAAAAGAACATAGTAACACAGGATTGTTGTCTTTTGTACTCCCAGATTCATTAGCATTTGGAAACAGCTTATGTAAAGCAGAATTCTGTGACTCAGTCATATCATGCAGGGTAAATGTCCAACCAGCTCCCTGATCTTCAAGTTCTTGCTATGGCTACACTAGGGAAATGTCCCCTTATCTTTCTGCACAATACAAGTTCTAGGTGTTTCCCATTTATTCCCACTTAGGGGATTTACATGGGCAAATTGGGCCACAGTATACCACAGGGCCTTCTAGTAGTAATCACAAAAAGTCAGTTGCAGGTTTCTCTGGTGGCGCAGTGGTTGAGAGTCCGCCTGCCGATGCAGGGGACACGGGCTCGTGCCCCGGTGCGGGAGGATCCCACATGCCGCGGAGCAGCTGGGCCGGTGGGCCATGGCCACTGGGTCTGCGCGTCCGGAGCCTGTGCTCCGCAAGGGGAGAGGCCACAACAGTGAGAGGCCCGCGTACCGCAAAAAAAAAAAAAAAAAAAAAGTCAGTTGCAGGTCAAGGTATAGAAATAAAAGGTCAAGTGTGAACCACTATTGAAATATACTTTTGGGGGGGGACTTCCTTGGTGGCACAGTGGTTAAGAATCTGCCTGCCAAGGCAGGGGACACGGGTTCAAGCCCTAGTTCAGGAAGACCTCACATGCCCTGGAGCAACTAAGCCCATGCACCACAACTACTGAGTCTGCGCTCTAGAGCCCGTGAGCCACAACAATTGAGCCCGCAAGCCACAACTACTGAGCCCGCGAGCCACAACTACTGAAGCCCACACGCCTAGAGCCCGTGCTCCGCAACAAGAGAAGCCACCACAATGAGAAGCCCACACACTGCAACGAAGAGTAGCTCCCACTCGCCGCAACTAGAGAAATCCCGTGTGCAGCAACAAAGACGCAATGCAGCCAAAAATAAATAAATTAAATAAATAAATTTTTTAAAAAGAAATATACTTCTTTTTAAAGTAGGGCTCATATCTTACTAATATGTTATTACTGCTTATAATGTTCAAAAGAAATGATAGTGGAGCCAAATCAGAGAGGGAATTAAACCTAATTAGTTATGGAACACCTTTCATTCAGTAGCAGAAGACAAAGGAGAGGGTGTCTTGGTTTCATTTGTTTATTTTCAGTAAGGTGAAACAAGTATAGAGTACTTTCTCTACTACTCATCTACTTATTTAGAGAACTCAATCTGCACATAACTTGTTTAAATTTGTAAGTACATCCTGACATTTCCAAATGACAGACATTAAGATGAGATCAATCTGAGTTTAAATCATAGCTCTGCTGTTTACTATCAGTTTGATGTTGAGAAATCAAACCTTTTTGAGACTGTATTTCCTTATCTGTAACACAGGGATAGTACTAAACATCTCTTAATGTTTTTGTGAAAATTAAATGAGGTCACGTGTATAAAACACTTAGTAGAGTACCTGGCACATAGTAACCACTAAATAATATTATTAAATGAATGATCAGTTATTGAATCCAACAAAATCTATAAAATTCAAGCACTAGCTAGTAAGTAACCTAAGAAAAAAATCTATCTGATTCTAAGCTTTTTGATTATTTAAAACTTCTCCATTATAGTTAAAAAATATTTTACAATTTTCACACGTTTCTTATTTTCTTCCCAACAGTTCTAAGAAGGTATTATTGAAATCATGAGTCAGTATAAGAACAGTTGAATCCTATCCTTTCCTCTTCCTCCAAGCCACACGAAACACTCTCTATTGATTAGCTTTATTATGCTCTCAGTCCCTTTTACTTCGGATAAGAGACTCTATTTCTAAATGATAACACCTCGGGATTTTAACATTAGAGCAAAGGATGCGAAGAAAAAGCATTTTCATGAATACAACATTAGTGCTTTGTATTTAGGAAGCAGCTTTCACCTGCATCTCTCAAAGACCTTCAGAATATTATCTGATGCTTTATTCACTGGGCCAAGCTGCAAACAAAACTGCCTTTCAATGAAGTTCGTCCAAGTACATAAAACCCCACGAGGGAAGGAACTGTAGATAGCTGGTTAAAGTGTCAAGAATATTCAGAGACATTTACAAATAGTATACACGAAAATATCAGTGAACAAACTATGACTACTACTTAGAAGTATGGGGTCCCATAGGTATAGCTTTCATTGTAAATACATACACAGGAACTTTGTTGTATTGGCACTGAGACCAATATCCGCATTATATGCTAATGATATTTGATCAATTTTGTAACCTATATATATATATATATATATATAAACATTGCATATTAATGATAGTCCCTAGTACATATAAAAAGCATGGGCGGGCTTCCCTGGTGGCGCAGTGGTTGAGAGTCCACCTGCCGATGCAGGGGACACGGGTTCGTGTCCCGGTCTGGGAAGATCCCACATGCCGCGGAGCGGCTGGGCCCGTGAGCCATGGCCGCTGAGCCTGCGCGTCCGGAGCCTGTGCTCCGCAATGGGAGAGGCCACAACAGTGAGAGGCCCGCGTACCGCAAAAAAAAAAAAGCATGGGCGTCAGACCAGAATTGTATGCCAAGTACTTAGCACAGTGCCTGGTCCTCAATTAATGTTAGTTACCAAAATAATTATTATTATAATTATTATCATTATGAATTTAGATTAGGAAAACCGTTTTCTTTAAAAGGATTCAGTGAAAGCTTACCTGTATTCACATAGTTGATGCTGCTGCTAAAATATGTACCTGTGAACTAAGAAGGAAAGAAAAACTCACCCCCTTTCTCTCTAGGAAGAGCAGCTCAAGATGGAGAGAGGCATGGCTACTTGCACGTTGAGACCTCTTCCAGCCTTCCGACTGGAATCATTTACACAGTGTCTATTTGTCACAGAGACTATGGTTGTGGATACGTCATTAAAACACATGGGTAATTCTGGGGGGTAGGGGAGGGGAGACTCTATCAAGTGAGAGCCTTTTTATAATCCAAATGAAATAACTGACAGCGTTTTAATCAACTGTATTGGTGCCATGAAAACACATTAGTCTACACACATTCACAGTGGAGATACCATCAGCTTCATTTACTGCTTCTTAGGGTTATTATTTTTGGTCCTCTATACTCTATTATTGTACCTTCTTGTTCACATAACTAATATGTTGTGAAATTGGACTATGAAAAAAATATTAAGAATGTGGGATTATGAAAGTCTTCTGAGGCGATGAATAATTTCCACTTCTTTGAAGAAAATGCATTGTTTTAAAGTCATATATTGTTCCGCCTTTAGAGATGACGAATATGAGGCTTAATGAAGTAAAGAACCTGGTCCAAGGCCTTGATACCATAGTACTGAACTAACTCCATTAGCTTCCACTCAGCCATCTCTCCTGGGATTCCAAGCAAATCACACCAACGGTGCTTCTATCACACTTGCCATTCATATTTACAGCAACCAATGAAGATAAAATGCCGTGACTGAATTAGCTATGTAACAACTCATAATGAAATCTAGGTAGTGGGTTACTCTATTTGTAAACCCAGTTCAGTATGCTCATTCACACATCATTAAGTGCTTCTTTTTAATTCTCAGTAGCAAATATCCTCATTTCAGAAGTGTCTATATAATTTATGTGATCCTTATTAACAGTCTTTAACTTAGTTGGTATATCATTTTATCCGAAGTTGATCCTGAAAATATCAGAAGAGATTGCTTAATGGGCTTGCTTTAAAAAGACAACTGAGCAATTTATTTATGTTATTTTTCTTCCTTCACGTTAAAGCCTAATCATATTTATTAATGAAATACTATGGCTCTAAAATAAATTCTTGTACAACTGGCACTCACGATGACCATCTCTCTACGTATGGAGAGTACAAAATTGGTTTCAAACACATGCTATTAAAATAAAATGGATTTCCTTCAACTACAAATCACATGTAGGGATTTTCATTTACTAAATATGTGTTAGAGTTACAACAAGGGATAATCATGAGGATGGCTTAAGTTAGGGTAGTTCAAGTAGCAACCCTAGAAGTGGTACCACTACATGTCACCCAGTAAAATAGCTCTAACGGTTGGCTATATTATACAAATCCATAGTGTAATGCTTCATGGATATGTCAAAATCTAAACTCTAAAAATGCTAGGGATATAAGAGGTGGCTTTTATCTTTAAAGAGGAATTAAATGTTATTTTATATTTTATGGATTTTAGTAACTTGTTATGCATCAATTACTGTATTCTTTATAACAACCATTCTAATGTAATTTGTATTGCGCTTCCATTTGAAAGACCTGAAAATGTAAAAAAAAAAAAAAAAAAAAGGAAAAGAAACCAAAACACAACATTCTCTAACACCATATACAAAAATAAACTCAAAATGGATTAAAGGCCTAAATGTAAGACCAGAAACCATAAAACTCCTAGAGGAAAACATAGGCAGAACATTCTTTGACATAAATCACAGCAATATTTTTTTGGATCTGCCTCCTAAAGCAAAGGAAATAAAAGCAAAAATAAACAAGTGGGACCTAATTAAACTTAAAAGCTTTTGCACAGAGAAGGAAACCATCAACAAAACGACCTACTGATTCAGACAAACTACTGAATGGGATAAAATATGCGCAAATGATATGATCCATAAGGGGTTAATATCCCACATGTATAAACAGCTCATACAACTCAACATCAAAAAAAACACACAACCTGATTTAAAAATGGGCAGAAGAACTAAACAGACATTTTTCCAAAGAGGAAATGCAGATGGCCAACAGGCACATGAAAAATGCTCAACATTGCTAGTCATCAGGGAAATGCAAATCAAAACCACAATGAGGGGACTTCCCTGGTAGTCCAGTGGTTAAGAATCCACCTTCCACTGCAGGGGGCATGGGTTTGATCCCTGGTCGGGGAACTAAGATCCCACATGCCACGAGGCAACTAGACCCACGTGCGGCAACTACAGAGCCCATGCACCACAAAGAAGAGCCCGTGTGCTGCAATGAAAGATTCCACATACCGCAACTAAGACCTGACGTGGCCAAAGATAAAATAAATAGATAAATATTCTTTAAAAAACCCACAATCACACCTGTCAGAATGACTATCATCAAAAATAACACAAATAGCCAACATTGGTGAGGATGTAGAGAAAAGGGAACCCTTGTACACTGTTGGTGGGAATGTAAATTCATGCAGCCACTGTGGAAAACAGTATGGAGGTTTCTCAAAAAACTAAACATAGAACTACCATATGACCCAGCAATTTCACTCCTGGGTATATACTGGAAGAAAACAAAAACACTAATTCAAAAAGATACATGCACCCCAATGTTCATAGCAGTATTATTTACAGTTGCCAAGCTATGGAAGCAACCTAAGTGTCCATAAACAGATGAATGGATAAAGTAGATGTGGTATACATACACAATGGAATACTACTCAGCCATAAAAAAGGAAATGTTGTCATTTGCAGCAACATGGATGGACTTGGAGGGTATTATGCTAAGTGCAATAAGTCACACAGAGAAAGACAAATACTGTATGATATCACTTATATGTGGAATCTCAAAAATACAACAAGCTAGTGAATAAAACAAAAAAGAAACAGACTCACAGATACGGAGAAAAAACTAGTGGTTACCAGTGGGGAGAAGGAAGCGGGGAGGGGCAATATAGGGGTAGAGGAGTAAGAGGTAAAAACTATTAGGTATAAAATAAGCTACAAGGATATATCGTACAACATGGGGAACATAGCCAATTTTTTATAATAACTATAATTGGAGTGCAAAAAGTTTACAAATTGTGAATCCAAAAACAAGCCCCTAATGCCCTAAACATTACAAGTTTGTTTATCCAGGAATCCAATGAGCAGAAGTATCAGAACAACATATTTTTCCTAAAAATTACTTTTTAAATGATTGCTCATTCTGTGAAGCAAAGGAAACAACCCGCAGAATGAAAAGGCAATCTATGTAATAGGAGAAAATATTTTCAAACCATATATCAGATCAGGGGTTAATATACAGAATATGTAAAGAACTCCTATAATTCAACAACAACAAAAAATCTTATTTTAAAATAGGCAAAGGAAGTGCAAAGACATTTATCCAAAGAATATATACAAATGTCCAACAAGGCTACAAAAAGATGTTCACCATCACTAATCATCATGAAAATGCAAACCAAAACCACAATGAGATATCGCCTCATACCCATTAGGATGGCCACTATCAAAAAATAGAAGATAATGAGTGTTGGTGAGGACATGGAGAAATTAGAACTTTGTGAAGTGTTGATGGGAAGAATGTAAAATGTTGCAGTGCTATGGAAAATAGTATGGAGGTTCTTCAAAAAATTAAAAATAGAATTACCATATGATCTGGCAATCCCACTTCTGGGTGTACATCCAAAATAATTGAAAACAGGATCTCAGAGAGATATTTGCACACCCGTGTTTATTGAAGCATTAGTCACAATAGCCAAAATGTGGTAGCAACGTCAATGTCCACTGGTGGATGAACTGAAAAGGAAAATGTGGTATATACATACTATGGAATACTATTCAGCCTCAATAAAGAAGAAAATCCTGTTGTATGCTACAATATGAATGAACCTTGAGGATATTATACATGAAGTAAGCCTGTCACAAAAATACTGCATGATTCTACTTATATGCAATATCTAAAGTAGTAGTCAAACTATTAGAAAATGAATGGTGGCTTCCAAGGGTGGAGGGGAACTGGGGAGCTGTTCAATGGGTATAGAGTTTCAATTCTGCAAGATTAAAAAAGAGACCCACTGCAAAACAATGTGCATGTAGTTAACACAACACCACTGTACACTTAAAAATGGTTAGGATGGTAAATTTTGTATGTTCTTTTACCTCAATAAAAATGTCATGCCATTCTCCCACTAATTGAATCTTTAGTGGCCAAATCCAAGCATTATGGACAGGGTGGACAAATTGTAATAGATGATGACATGGTCATCATCAGAGATCTTGCTGGTAATACAAGAATTGTGGTGTTCCTGGCCATTTATGCTTTAATGGGCAAGAACAGTTTTAATGCACTGAATTGTGTAAATAGGTACAGCCTATTCCTTAATTTATACAATGGAAAGAGAAAACAAGTGATTGCATTTGGAAAATTTGGGCCAAATATTTACATAAATAGCATGATAAGCAGCCAACTCTCTTCATCAGATCAGGCTGCTATAACAAAATGCCATAGACTGGGTGGCTTAAACAATAAAAATTTATTTTCTCACAGTTCTGGAGGATAGAAGCTTCAGATCAAGGTGCCAGCATGGTCAGTTTCTGGCCTTACTTGTAGATGGCCACCTTCTCACTGTGTCTTCACATGGCAGGGAGGAAGGGAGGGAGGGAGGGAGGGAGGGGGAGAGAGAGAGAGAGAGAGAGAGAGAGAGAGAGAGAGAAACCTCTCTGATATCTCTTCTTATTAAGGGAATGATCCCATAGTTAGGGCCCCTCCCTCATGACCTCACCTAAACCTAATAATCTCCCAAAGGCTCCATCTCCAAATATATCACATTGGGGGTTAGGGCTTCAGCATATGAATTTTGGAGGGATGCAATTCATTCCATAGCATTCTGCTCCTGGTCTCCCCAAATTCATGTTCTCACATGCAAAATATTTTCACTCCATTCAAACAGCTCCAAAAGTCTTAACACATTCCATCATCAGCTCAAGTCTAAAGTCCAAATTCTTATCTAAACATCATCTAAATCAGAGTTGGGTGAGACTACAGATATCATTTATCCAGAGGCAAAAAAAAAAAAGGGAAGGAAGGAAGGAAGGAAAGAAAGAAAGAAAGAAAGAGAGAGAGAGAGAGAGAGAGAGAGAGAGAAAGAAAGAAAAGCAAGGAAAGAAAAGAGAGAGAAAAGGAGTGCTAGTTCTCTGGTGTCTCTTGTTATAAGGGCACTAATCCCATCATTACGACCCTGCCCTCATGACCTCGTCTAAACCTAATTTTCTCCCAAAGGTCTCATCTCCAAATACCATCACATTAGGGGTTAGGATATCAACATATGAATTTGGGAGGGGGGATGGGACACAATTCAGCCCCTAGCACCAACATATTCCTTAATTGATCTGGATAATTAATAATATATAAACACTAAATAAACATTTTCTAAGACTCATGCTCTAAAATCTTATTTTCTACCATATTTTGCATTCCATATTATGTTTCATACTTCCTAAAACTGTTGATTTAAAAAATTACTTCTCACTATACTTTACCATCCCACACTATATGGCATAATTTATGAGCTAACATCCCTTTAAAAATTGTTATGCTCATTTAGAATTAGGATATCTAAACACTGATATAATTAACGTAGAACAGATCAGGTCTCAGACTTCCCGAGTAAATGGTTTTCTACTGTATTTAATTACTCTCAGTTCTCTGACACAGAGAGAAGTGCAAACATCATTCCATTTACATATCATTCCCATTATAAGATGTGGTAAATTATTATGATTTTACAGTTGCTGGTGCAATACATAAATACATTTAAATATAAGACGAAAATGAAGCACAGAAAATTTATGTTATTTGCCCAAGATCACATGGTCAAACAAGGGTGGCATTTCTGATGAAGGTAGCTTCACTCCATGTCATAATCACTTTCCACCTTTATACCAAATGATCAGCATCTTATGTCTTTCCCAAAACACACTATAGGCTGAACTAAGGAAGAACAAAAGATACATTTGTGTACTCTTTACTGACTAACCTCATTCCAAAGATTACAGACATAGATCTGCCATTCAACCCTTTCACCCTTCCCCTAACATAGGCATTGGCCTGAAAAATCACTATAAGAAACAATGGGTGGTCATCAGAGACGGTAATACAACAGACACAGGGGGAGGGGAAGCACATTCATATGAACCTAACTGACTTAACCAGCAAGGAACAGTAAAGAGTGATACAGTTAAAAAGAGAGAGCGAGAGAACAGACGTGTCTATAAGGTTTCACAGAAAAGTTGAGTGATAGGGAAGGGAAATGGCCTGAGTGAAAGGGATCAGAGTTTGTTGGTGGCTTAGTGAATGACATGTGGGAATGGCAAGGTGGCAGAAGCAAACAATGAGATAAAAGATGGGACAAAAAACTATACACATGCTAATGCTGAGTTAATATTTTCCCTACTCCAACCCGGTTATTTAATTCTCTAAATAAGCATTTATAGACTACTTATTAAGGGTTCGGCATGTTTTTTTATACACAAGATATAATGGTGAAAGTGAATGTCACAGCTCTCAAAAGCTCACAGTGTGATGGGTTGGGGGCCGGAGCATGGCGGACAGACATGTATACAGTTAAAGCATATTACAAGACCACAGTTTTTTTTTGTTTTGTTTTGTTTTTTTTTCTTGCGTTATGCGGGCCTCTCACTGTCGTGGCCTCTCCCATTTGCGGAGCACAGGCTCCGGACGCGCAGGCTCAGCGGCCATGGCTCACGGGCCCAGCCGCTCCGCGGCATGTGGGATCCTCCCGAAACGGGGCACGAACCCGCGTCTCCTGCATCGGCAGGCGGACTCTCAAGCACTGCGCCACCAGGGAAGCCCAAGACCACAGTTTTTTAAGTGCCAAGTCCATTCGGTTTAGAAATAGTTTCTTATTGCTGTAAATTATTTTCTATGAATCTATTATAACTTTTTATACTGAACTAACGGTATCTTGTTTTAATACCTTATAAATACTATTAATCCAAGAGACTAGAAAGAAGTTCAATAAAACCAAATTACATGTTAAATCTTCAGCTTACATAAGAAAGCTTATTTCTATTATTTTATTTTATTTTATTTATTTATTTGTTTATGGCTGCGTTGGGTCTTTGCTGCTGCGCTCGGGCTTTCTCTAGTTGAGGCGAGTGGGGCTACTCTTCGTTGTGGTGCACGGGCTTCTCATTGCAGTGGCTTCTCTTGTTGCAGAGCACGGGCTCTAGGCAGGCAAGCTTCAGTAGTTGTGGCATGCAGGTTTCAGTAGTTGTGGCGCACGGGCTTAGTTGCTTCACGGCTTGTGGTATCTTCCCGGGCCAGGGATTGAACCTGTGTCTCCTGCATTGGCAGGCGGATTCTTTTTTTTTTTTTTT
>NW_006770348.1:1284972-1287147 GCF_000442215.2 Lipotes vexillifer | reverse complement strand
CAAAAAAAAAAAAAAAAAAAGAAAGACACTGAGATCCTCAAAAGACAGTACTTTCCAATGATGAATAAGTCTGAAACTCTGGAGAGGAGAGCATGGCTGAGCGCAAATGGGAACAACATAGTCAGATGAGTTTGGGGGTGGGCAGCAACTGACTGTTGGCCTTTAAGCCCAGGACTAGATATTTCAATCTGAGAACCAATTAGGTGTCTCTTTGTGCTGCTGAAGGGTAGAGGAGGAAGGGATCTGAAAAAAGGTAAGGGGACAAGAAAGCTAATAAGGGAGTTGGGTAGTACTACCTGTGTACAATGGTTAGGGATTATGCAAGCACTTGGTGACAGCTGTCTACAAGTACCTGCTTCTGATACCATTATGTCTGCGTTTGTGCTCGTTTGTCTTGTCCCTCAACTAAATGGTGAATTCTAAAGACAGGGAATTTCTTATTTTATCAGTCCACACACTGCCTAGTGCCGTGCCTCACTAAATAACCTTGTCAATGGAGTGACTAAATGTCTTCCAATTTCTGCAAAATAAACAGAAGAAAAGGCCAGTGGAAGACATTTTTTTGAAGTATGCTCTGTACAAACTGTTTCTTAAAATGGAAAACTATTTATATATATAATCATTTTATAAAATATATTATTATAATTTAATATGTATATAGAGATTGGTTACATTACAATTCAATTCAAAATTTAAAAAAATATATTTGGGAGGTTAAAAGGGCATCATTTTGCTGCAGAGTCTACCTTTCCCTACTTCCTCTTCTCCAACCAAATTGCAATGTTTGTCATTTAACAGACAATAAATGCATTCCATTTCTGAATGTTTATTTTCATACTTGAATTTCCACTTTGAGTGTCCTTTCATCTCATATTCTGTCTACATCCCACTCCTCCGAGGCCAGCTACCAATGTTACTCCTTTCATTAAGCATTCCTTGAAATCTAAATCTGAAAAAAGAAGCAATGTTTTTCTCTTCTGACCTCCTACAGCACTGTATTCCTCTTATGCTCTCAGTACCTCCTAAGACACGTGAAGTTAGGTGGTGGCAGGGAGAGAAGCAGATGGTCACAGAAAAAAGCAGACACGAGGCCAGTCACCGCGTCATACCAACAGCAGAAGCCTAGGTGAAGAATCACAAATTTGTACTGCTGAGGTTTCTAGAGCTGGATTCATTTTCAGTCTTTGGATATGCACGCTGACAATAAATCCTTATCACCTGACCTACTCTGAGCAAGTCTATGTTTCAAGCAACCAAAACAGCCTAATATTGTGCCTTGTGTTTACGTACTTGTTTTACCTTCCCTAACAGGCCATAAATTCTTCGCAAGGCAGTGACCACAGCTTCTTTTTTTCTCATGACTCCACTAGTACCTGCAGTGTGGCACAGTCAGTGTGCCATTTATTGAGTCAGCGCTCAATAAATGCTTGCTGGAAGGATGGGGAAAACTGGGCAATTGATCATCACGTCATACTGAATTTCAGGTCATTTGTAGCAAGGCAAGAACCAAACACAGGTAGTTCATAATAATATTTTACTAAACATTCCTTTTTCAAATGAGTGGCTTGCCTGTCTCTCTCTTTCTATTAGAGTTCTGCAAACGTGTTTATGACATATCTTCACCAAAAGCTAACTTTAGCAGTAGTACCATGTATCATAAAAGATGTGTCATATAAGCAAATTACATAATATGAAGCCATGCATTCCTCCCATTATTTTAACAAGTATCCTTGTTTAAAGGGTGGTGATCTGTATCAGGTTCTCTTCTGAGAGGCCAGAAATGTAAACTACTGAACTAATGTCACTGTTGTCTCTTATTCAGAATGGGAAACACTTTGTCAATCTTATTTTCATATATATCTGGTGTGACTAGATACCCTCAAGGAAATTATTTTTCAAGAACGAATTTGAAGGATTAAAAGGTTCGCCAAAGTCACATGAAATACATAACAATGAAGTATAGTCTCATTTCATGGATATCACCTTCTTACACCTACATAGTGTTTTACGGTTTGCAAAGCACTTTGAAATATATTATCTCATTTGCTCCTCACAACAGGAGTCTGTGAGATAGACACAGAAGGCATCATCCCCACTTTGTATATTAAAAAATGGAGAAGTTAACTGACTTTGCCAAGGTCACAGAGGTAGTAAATAGTGAAGAGAACTCTAGGG
>NW_006770348.1:1268754-1284962 GCF_000442215.2 Lipotes vexillifer | reverse complement strand
AGGGAAAGAACCCAAGTCTTTCAACTTCTAATCCAGTAGTCTTTTGACTCCAGATCCAGTTTTCTTTCAACTAGTCTATCTATGACAGTGCTTTTTAAACTTCTGGCTATGACCAATTGATCGGTTGTGAGACCAACCTTGACCAGCATTTAAAGAATGAAATAGAACAGAATATATCACAGAGCATTAGCTCCATGATTTCATTTTTTACTGAAAGTAAGAATTTGTTTAGTAAAGGAAAGAAGTGTTTCCCGAAACACTTTGTCTATTATAATGTAAAATATATTTCTGTGAGAAATTTTGAGAAAAGTACATTGAAAGTCACTGATCAGTATACCATGTTGCCCATTAAATCAAGTTGCTCAAAAGTAATTTATGATGCCAAAAAAGTCTCCATGTTTTGGGTTTTAACATTAAAATAATTGTGGATAATAAAAATGTATTTTCCGGCAATCCTTCAGTTAGGTATTAATTATGTGGGGTAAATTCATTGTTTGACCTCTTTTAAGAGTTCCACTTGAATATTATATTTAAAAATTGAGGGTTTCTATATAGACATGGTACTGATTATATTCAAGCTTTTATGGGAAAAAATGTTGATCATGCTTTACTAAGAAATCATCTTAGAAAATCTTTACCTGACTAAATGTATTCAGGGTAATGTAGGAAACACTGAGTACAGATAACACCCTGGAATTCAAATATTTGATTCCTATCAGAGTAAGAATATCTGATAGCTCTGGAATTTATTAACAACGTATTTAATTACATAAATGTATTATCAATGAATAATCAAAATGAATGAATCCACAACTGTTTTCTTAATTACAATTAATACAGTGGCTCTTCATTGCCTATAACAGGGGTCCCCAACTCCTGGGCCGCAGACCATTACCGGTCCGTGGCCTGTTAGGAACCGGGCCGCACAGCAGGAGGTGAGCAGCGAGCCAGCAAAGCTTCATCTGCAGATCCCCATCGCTCGCATCACCACCTGAACCATCCCCTCCCCCACCCCTACCCCCGGTCCATAGAAAATCTGTCTTCCACGAAACCTGTCCCTGGTGCCAAAAAGGTTGGGGACCGCTGGTCTATAAGATATAGTGCAAAATCCTTAGTAGAGCATATAAGTGCCGGGAGCTATCTCCTGTTCCATAGAAAATCTGTCTTCCACGAAACCTGTCCCTGGTGCCAAAAAGGTTGGGGACCGCTGGTCTATAAGATATAGTGCAAAATCCTTAGTAGAGCATATAAGTGCCGGGAGCTTTATCTCCTGTCCCTCAACTTCATATAGTCCACGTTCTTCCATGTCTCTATAATTTTGTACATGCTTCCTTTGCTTGGATGCCATTGCCTCCCACCTTCCTCAATGAAGCTGGGTCTTAAACGATGAATACAATGTTCTTCTAGGCAATGTTACCTCCTCTGTGATGCCTTCATCCATTCCTTTTCAAATGTTCTCACACAACTTATTACAGTTTATCTATCAGAGATCTCACTTTACTATAATTATTTCTTTGTGTGAGTTTCTTCAGCTAGGCAAGGAGGTACTTGAAGGTGAAGTCTCTGTCTTATACATTCTTGAATCCTTGGTGCCCAGAACAATGCCTAGGACATAAAAGACACCTGATTCGTTGCTAAATATGTGAGATATATTATTTCGTTTTAATGGACATTTTGCATTTTGTAAATGCAAAACACAAAGCATTTTACAAGAGGTCATAAGAATTTTAATCTATCATCTATTATCTACTATTTTTCACACTGAAAGCTTCATTGTTCTCTTCTAAATTAAAATATTAATTTAGGGCTAGAAGATTATATTTCTATCTATTATTCTGTGGTCCATACACTGGCAAAAGAGCTGGCTGATTTGGTCTGTTCAAACCAACATTTAATCAAATTGCTGACATCATTTTATCTGATTATGTGCAAGATACAGACCAAGGCATTTTTACTTTTCCATAGGCTGAGATGGTGGCTTAGAGATATAGCCTACATGTTAGAATTTTCCCTCCAAATTTTAGTCATCATTGTATTAAGAAAAAAACGAAAAGATAAGCAAATTTTCGTGGATAGTTGGGTCATTTAGTATTTTGTGATATGGTACCATTAAAGTTTCATTTATATTCCTATAGGGTTTTCTCCTCACTGTTTCAGCTAATAGATTTTGAAGTCCCAGTGTGTCTATCACTCCTTTGAGGGATTTTTTTTTTTAATTGTTGCTCTGAAAACACAGCACTAACTTCCTCAAAAGATAAAACAGAGAAACCACCGCTGGAGAAGTGTGAATGCCAATTTACTCTTCATAGCACAAAAAATTACACTCTATGATTGTAGAGGAAGGCAATATTTAATTGACAGATATTCTAATACATAAATGTATTAGGGTGTCATCTGTTTGAGGGCTCTACTGTGTATATCTATGCTACAAAATAATTTCAAAAAAATATGGTAGGCTATGAATTCCTAACTCACGTGTGAATCTGACAGACAAGTATTTTTTATTTTCCTCATTTGAATTCTTCACACATTTCTCCCTTGTATTACGGCTGATTGTTTACATGTTTAACCTTCAACTCAATAGAAAGCTTAGGATGGTATCCAAATCTTACTCAGCTCCAGATTCCCAGTGTGGTCAACACCATGTTGACACATAATAAGTGTTCAGCAAATGTTTATTGGAAAAATAAATGAATAGATTATTAAAGCCCTGATGCTTTAACCATTTCCCCTAGGAGCCATTTGATATTTTCTCCTGTGTTATAATGTCACAAAGATAAAAACCTCACAATTTCTTTCTTTGCTTATTGAAAAAGATGGCAGTAATGACAGAGGAAGTTGGATTACTCATAACACACAAGACAATCTTTTATAAAAATCTAACACTTTGGCCTCCAGGTGTGAAGCACCTGAACCAAAGGTGAAAAATTCAATAAAATATTTGGATTTGTATCTTCACCTAAAAACCGAACTGTTGGATAGTAGGAAACATCTAGGTGATTAAACCAGTCACATATTCAGTATTCACCCAGAGCCTCAAGAGTCTAAATGTTGGCTATTGCTTTCAGGTTACTTGTAGAAATCACAATTGGCTTCCCTGCCTTTTCATCTGAACTTCAGTGTAACAGAGGATTCATTATTTTTTTTTATATTTTGAGGAGCTAGCAAGTCATATTGTGTATTTTTTCAGAACCTTGCCTTCTAGGTTAGTAAAATGCCATTTAATTAACATTTTTTGGATAATAATAGAAATTATACCTATCTATTATTAAATAAAACCATCACTATAACAAATATAAAGAAGTATTCAGCAAAACATACTTTATCAACAGATTCTAACCAACAAAATATTTTTAATGAGTGCACATCTATTAAAAGAATCCTCAAGATGCTGTAATTATTATTCATTTTCTAGAATTGTTTCACCATGAAGCTTTATGCTTCTATGGGGACTTTAATGTTTATGTTTTGTGACGGCTGCATTGACTATTAAAAAGCAATTTGGCTGACATTTTAGGTCTTTTGTTGCCAGTTTTAATTGGATTGTTCATCAAGCATCAACTCCCCCGTTAACTGCAAAAATTTCAGGCCAACGTCAGTTTACAGTAATGACTGTTTAATGATTTTATCCCGTCAGTATGCAAGCTTCGTATGGATATATGCATGATTAGTTTCATATCAAGACCTGTAATTAAATAATTGAAGCTTAAACAGAATGGATATCAAACATGAACACATATTTAATAAAGACTCAGAAGTTTATCAAAGTACTGATTAACAAGTAAAGTCAATGTTTTGAGTTCATCTGTGTTAGTACACTTACGGTATCTTAAAAAATATTTGTATAAAGTTTTTACCCAACGTTAAAAGAATTTCTCTTTAGCATAGCAGTAAATTTGGGTTTTGAAAAGGTAATTTATATCGACTTTCAAAAGGCAATTTATATATAGGCATCTATCTGCCTGAGTAAGAAAACTCACTTTAACTGTTACTTTTTCTGGAGAAAAATTGGCCAAAACAGAACACCCTAGAGCAGCAATAAATATTCTTATCAGTCACACACAATTCCAGTCCTTAAGAAGTTGACTTAATATACCCATATTATGCTGTCACCGATTTGCATTTCATAGAATGTTAGAGCTGGAAGGGACCTTGGAAACCATCTCTTCTAAATTCCTCATTTTACAACATTGAAGTCCAGATGAGTTAAATGAGTTGCTTAAGGTCATATAGCTAATTAGTGGCACAGCCAAGAAAAAAACTCTAGGTCCAACATGTAAACTTATGTATTCCTGGAGAATCAACAGGTAAAAAAGAATTTTATGCATTGGTATTGGTAAATTCCTTTTCTCCTGATTCCAATAATTAATGTTTCAAAACTAAAACCAAACCAACAAACCCCAACCTGTATACAGAGATATACACTGAGAAGTTTCATTTTCTCTTCTTTCCCAGTCAACCCCATTCTTCCTCCAACCCCTGCAGGTAACCATTTTTACTAGTTTCTTATTCATCTTTCCAGTATTTTTTCATGCCAATGCACAATGTATGAATGTATATTATTATTTTCTCCCTTTCTGTACGTAAATATAGTACACCCTACATACGTTTTTACATCTTGCTTTTATTCACTGAAAAATACATCTTGAGATCATTCCATATCAGTGCATAGAAATCTTCCTTGTTATTTTTTTCTTTTAAGCTGCACAGTGTTCCCTTGCATATACATTAGTTTATTCAATGTGTTGGCAAATTACGAATAATTAATTGAAAATGTTTTAGATGCTAAAAATTATTTCACTCTACCTATAAGAAATACTTATCTGCATAATGGAAAATGTAGAAAAAATATATATCACGACAAAGGCAGGGCAGTGTGCACAGCACTGAAGAAAAACTAGAAAAGCTATTACTTTCCTTTGATTTAAAGTCCTAGTCTTGAAGCTCATTGCATAATTAAGATGTTTTCCCAGGGTTTACTAGTATGGGTAAGTGAAAATATGTGTTATAATGAAAATGTTTGTAATGCAGCACATAGAAACTTTTACTTTTATGTTATGTTCAGTAAGCATAGCATTTCAAGTCCAATAGATCATACTACTTATCCTCTGCTCATGGTAACCCACATATACCTTGCATTTTAAAATAGTTTCATTTCACATTGGAATGGAAGGCCTGCCTACACTGCTGTAGTATAGTGAAAGACATTAGGGGGACAGACCAATCAAGGTAGAAGCAGAATTCTTATCAAATGACAGGTCCCAGATTCCCATTTCATGAAACATGTACTCCTGCCACATGCCAAATTCCCATTAACTTCAAGAAGGAATTATGCACAGAAAAAATACGTAGGCTGAAGAGGGCAGGATAAATTAGTCCAGAACGATCCTTAAATGTCAGTTTAAAATTCAGTGAATGCTTTAAATTATGTGTAGTCATGTTGTTTGCATTGAATATTATCCACTCACACCCTGTCTCTGACCACATCTTCAAAATGAATGAGACAAAAGATTACTTGAAATAGAGAAGAGACATGAGAAGCTCGATGTGGGATTGTAAAGAAAAATGGAATCCAAAGGTGTGAGTCATGAAAATGTAATGATTCCTTAAGAAACAGCTTAAGAAAAAGAAACTGTGCTTTCCCTCAGTTTATAAAATATTTACATTTAGGAAAATGGGTAGAAATATTTTTCACCTCTATAAATTCAGCCTAATTCAAAGAGTCAAGTTTCATTGTTAAGTTTGAATCATATTTAAAATACAAGTATGTTGTATTTACTTTCACATGCACTGCAAATATGTTGCTACTACTAATGTCCTATAGAGGCACTTAGGGTCACAGATAAACAAAAACTGTAAAAATGTCTATTGTATTCTTATTACTGCTTTTAATGTGCTTAAAATGGTTTATGCTCTTAAGCAGGTGAAACAAGCTCTCTGTAATCTTCATAGTATCCTTTTCATGGGCTATTTCAAGGTAAATTTCAGCTCAACCCTGTCAATGTAAGTCTTAAAATTATGAGATTTTGCTATATTAAATTAAATACAAAATTGTCCCTTAAATGGCATATAAAAGGTGTAAACATTTTAAAAAGCCAATCTCTAATTTCCAATAGTTACTTGGTAGATAACAATTTAAAATCCCCTTTCTAGGAACCCTAAAACAATATCACAGCATACTGTAAAGGAGATACCTTATTAAAAAGCAGATGTTGAAAGGCAGATATACGTCACTCTGTGTTAATTATATCAAAGAATGAACCCGTTTTTATTTTTGTTAATTGTATGGACCTGAGTTTGCATTTGTCACTAGACAGGACCTTGAATCTGTGGTAATAATCTAACAGCTGATTTCTTTTCACCCAGCTTTTACAGGATTCAGTAACATAAACTTTCTTAAGAAAAGTAAGTCTTTATTGACAAAATAAAACTTTATAACTTACACAACTAGCCAACTGGGTCACAACAGGCTTATTTCCTCACTGTTTCTTACCAGATGATATAAAACAGATATCATTAAGAGCAATTTCCTTGAAACAACAGCTTATGCTAAAAAAGGAGCAATGTGACTTTCCAAGTACTCTCTAAAAAAGACCTCCGCTTTTTCAGTGATGTAATGCTAAGCTTGGTTAAAACATTTTCAAGCATCTCTCTGCCTAGAATGTCTGAGACCTCTCTAGCTGCCCTGGAAGCACTACAGTTTTCTCTGAAGTTAGAGGAATCAAGATTTTTTTCTAATAACATGGTTTCTTAAATTTTAAAGAGAAGATATGTCGATGGCAAGTGAAGTTTGATGCTTGGAAACCAAACTACAGGGAGATAGTATAGAGGAAGAATTAAGAATTCAGCTTCTGGAAATATTAGTAGACTAGAAAACCTAACATTTTACACTACAAAACACTTAGAAATGCTGGACGAACATAGCATACATCTATGCACATGAACAATGGCACTCAGAAGAAGTAGGAAAAAAACAACAAAAGCCAAAGCCAAGGTGGGGACTGTAAACGAGAGTGGCATGCCCAGGAGTTGATGCTGCAGCTCCCCTTCAAGTGGTGATCTAAGGACATAGGTTTTAAGGCTAAAGTGAGACAGGCAGGAGGTAGGCTTTGGGTCTTTGCAAGGCAGGGAGTTGCCCATATATATATGGACCTTTATATATGCTACAGGCCAAAAAACGGTATGTTAGAAAAAGAGTCTGGTTTTGGGGGGGGCTAATGGTGGACTCTGGGAGGGCTGACGCCAAGGAGTACTTCCCAGAACTTCTCCTACCAGTGTCCTTGTCTCCACGGTGAGCCACAGCCACCCTCCGCCTCTGCAGGAGACCTTCCAACACTAGCAGAATAAGTTGAGACCAGAGGGAAGACAGCAGAAGCAAGAAGAACTACAATCCTGCAGCTTCTGGAACAAAAACCACATTCACAGAAAGACAGACAAGATGAAAAGGCAGAGGGCTATGTACCAGATGAAGGAACAAGATAAAACCCCAGAAAAACAACTAAATGAAGTGGAGACAGGCAACCTTCCAGAATAAGAATTCAGAATAATGAGAGTGAAGATGATCCAGGACCTTGGAACAAGAATGGAGGCAAAGATGGAGAAGATGCAAGAAATGTTTAAGAAAGACCTAGAAGAATAAAAGAACAAACAAACAGAGATGAACAATACAATAACTGAAATGAAAACTACACTAGAAGGAATCAATAGCAGAATAACTGAGGCAGAAGAACGGATAAGTGACCTGGAAGACAGAATGGTGGAATTCACTGCTGAGGAACACACTAAAAAAAAAAAAGAATGAAAAGAAATACAGACAGCCTAAGAGACCTCTGGGACAACATCAAATGCAACAACATCCCCATTGTAGGGGTCCCAGAAGGAGAAGAGAGAGAGAAAGGACCAGAGAAAATATTTCAAGATATTATAGTCGAAAACTTCCCTAACATGGCAAAGGAAATAGCCACCCAAGTCCAGGAAGCGCAGTGAGTCCCATACAGGATAAACCCAAGGAGAAACACACCAAGACACATATAGTAATCAAATTGGCAAAAATTAAAGACAAAGAAAAATTATTGAAAGCAGCAAGGGGAAAATGACAAATAACATACAAGGGAACTCCCATATGGTTAACAGCTGATTTCTCAGCAGAAACTCTACAAGCCAGAAGGGAGTGGCATGATATACTTAAAGTGATGAAAGGGAAGAACCTACAACCAAGATTACTCTACACAGCAAGGGTCTCATTCAGATTCAATGGAGAGATCAAACGCTTTACAGACAAGTAAAAGCTAAGAGAATTTAGCACCATCAAACCAGCTCTACAACAAATGCTAAAGGAACTTCTCTAAGTGGGAAACACAAGAGAAGAAAAGGACCTACAAAAACAAACCCCAAACAATTAAGAAAACGGTCATAGGAACATACAGATCGATAATTACCTTAAATGTGAATGGATTAAATGCTCCAACCAAAAGACACAGGCTTGCTGAATGGATACAAAAACAAGACCCATATATATGCTGTCTACAAGAGACCCGCTTCAGACCTAGGGACACATATAGACTGAAAGTGAGCGGATGGAAAAGGATATTCCATGCAAATGGAAATCAAAAGAAAGCTGGAGTAGCAATACTCATATCAGATAAAATAGACTTTAAAATAAAGAATTTTACAAGAGAGAAGGAAGGACACTACATAATGATCAAGGTATCAATCCAAGAAGATATGACAATTATAAATATATATGCACCCAACATAGGAGCACCTCAATACATAAGGCAACTGCTAACAGCTATAAAAGAGGAAATCGACAATAACACAATAACAGTGGGGGACTTTAACACCTCACTTACACCAATGGACAGATCATCCAAAATGAAAATAAATAAGGAAACAGAAGCTTTAAGTGACACAATAAACCAGATAGATTTAATTGATATTTATAGGACATTCCATCCCAAAACAGCAGATTACACTTTCTTCTCAAGTGCTCACAGAACGTTCTCCAGGATAGATCACATCTTGGGTCACAAATCAAGCCTCAGGAAATTTAACAAAATTGAAATCATATCAAGCATCTTTTCTGACCAAAATGATATGAGATTAGAAATCAATTACACGGAAAAATATGTAAAAAACACAAACAAATGGAGGCTAAACAGTTCATTACTAAATAACCAAGAGATCACTGAAGAAATCAAAGGGGAAATCAAAACATACCTAGAGACAAATGACAATGAAAACACAACAATCCAAAACCTATGGGATGCAGCAAAAGCAGTTCTAAGAGAGAAGTTTATAGCTATACAAGCCTACCTCAAGAAACAAGAAAAATCTCAAATAAACAATCTAACCTTACACCTAGAGGAACTAGAGAAAGAAGAACAAACAAAACCCAAAGTTAGAAGAGGAAAAGAAATCATAAAGAGCAGAGCAGAAATAAATGAAATAGAAACAAAGAAAACAATAGCAAATACCAATAAAACTAAAAGCTTGTTCTTTGAGAAGATAAACAAAATTGATAAACCATTAGCCAGACTCATCAAGAAAACGAGGGACTCAAAAGACTCAAATCAATAAAATTAGAAATGAAAAAGGAGAAGTTACAACAGACACCACAGAAATACAAAGCATCCTAAGAGACTATGACAAGCAACTCTATGCCAATAAAATGGATAACCTGGAAGAAATGGACAAATTCTTAGAAAGGTATAACCTTCTAAGACTGAACCAGGAAGAAATAGAAAATATGAACAGACCAATCACAAGTAATGAAATTGAAACTGTGATTAAAAATCTTCCAACAAACAGAAGCCCAGGACCAGATGGCTTCACAGGTGAATTCTATCAAACACTTAGAGAAGAGCTAACACCCATCCTTCTCAAACTCTTCCAAAAAATAACAGAGGAAGGAACACTCCCACACTCATTCTATGAGGCCACCATCACCCTGACACCAAAACCAGACAAAGATACTACAAAAAAGAAAATTACAGACCAATATCACTGATGAATATAGATGCAAAAATCCTCAACAAAATACTAGCAAACAGAATCCAACAGCACATTAAAAGGATCATACACCATGACCAAGTGGGATTTATCCCAGGGAAGCAGGATTCTTCGATATACGCAAATCAATCAATGTGATACACCATATTAACAAATTGAAGAATAAAAACCATAGGATCATCTCAATAGATGCAGAAAAAGCTTTTGACAAAATTCAACACCTATTTATGATAAAAAACTCTGAGAAATTGGGCATAGAGGGAACCTACCTCAACATAATGAAGGCCATATATGACAAACCCACAGCAAACATCATTCCCAATGGTGAAAACCTGAAAGCATTTGCTCTAGGATCAAGAACAAGACAAGGATGTCCACTCTCACCACTATTATTCAACATAGTTTTGGAAGTTTTAGCCACGGCAATCAGAGAAGAAAAAGAAATAAAAGGAATACAAATTGGAAAAGAAGAAGTAAAGCTGTCCCTGTCTGCAGATGACATGATACTATACAGAGAGAATCCTAAAGATGCCACCAGAAAACTACTAGAGCTAATCAATGAATTTGGTAAAGTTGCAGGATACAAAATTAACGCACAGAAATCTCTTGCATTCCTATACACTAATGATGAAAAATCTGAAGGAGAAATTAAGGAAACACTCCCACTTACCACTGCAACAAAAAGAATAAAATACCTAGGAATAAACCTACCTAGGGAGACAAAAGACCTGTATGCAGAAAACTATAAGACACTGATGAAAGAAATTAAAGATGATACCAACAGATGGAGAGATATACCATGTTCTTGGATTGGAAGAATCAATACTGTGAAAATGACTGTACGACGCAAAGCAATCTACAGATTCAGTGCAATCCCCATCAAATTACCAATGTCATTTTTCACAGAAATAGAACAAAAAAACCGACAATTTATATGGAAACACAAAAGACCCTGAATAGCCAACACAATCTTGAGGGAAAAAAAACGGAGCTGGAGGAATCAGACTCCCTGACTTCAGACTATACTACAAAGCTACAGTAATCACGACAACATGGTACTGGCACAAAAACAGAAGTACAGATCAATGGAACAAGATAGAAAGCCCAGAGGTAAACCCACGCACCTATGGTTGGCTAATCTATGACAAAGGAGGCATGGATATACAATGGAATAAAGACAGTCTCTTCAATAAGTGGTGCTGGGAAAACTGGACAGCTACATGTAAAAGAATGAAATTAGAACACTCCCTAACACCATACAGAGAAACAAACTCAAAACGGATTAGAGACCTAAATGTAAGACCAGACACTATAAAACTCTTAGAGGAAAACACAGGCAGAACACTCTTTGACATAAGTAACAGCAAGATCTTTTTTGACCCACCTCCTGCAGTAATGGAAATAAAAACAAAAATCAACAAATGGGACCTAATGAAACTTCAAAGCTTTTGCACAGCAAAGGAAACCATAAACAAGATGAAAAGACAACCCTCAGAATGGGAGAAAATATTTGCAAACAAATCAACAGACAAAGGATTAATCTCCAAAATATAGAAACAGCTCATGCAGCTCAATATTAAAGAAACAAACAACCCAATCCAAAAATGGGCAGAAGACCTAAATAGACATTTCTCCAAAGAAGACATACAGATGGCCAAGAAGCACATGAAAAGTTGCTCAACATCACTGATTATTAGAGAAATGCAAATCAAAACTACCATGAGGTATCACTGCACACCAGTTAGAATGGGCATCATCAGAAAACCTACGAACAACAAATGCTGGAGAGGGTGTGGAGAAAAGGGAACCCTCTTGCACTGTTGGTGGGAATGTAAATTGATACAGCCACTATGGAGAACAGTACGGAGGTTCCTTAAAAAACTAAAAATAGAATTACCATATGATCCAGCAATCCCACTCCTGGGCATATACCCAGAGAAAACCATAATTCAAAAAGACACATGCAGGCTTCCCTGGTGGCGCAGTGGTTGAGAGTCCGCCTGCCGATGCAGGGGACACGGGTTCGTGCCCCGGTCCGGGAGGATCCCACATGCCGCGGAGCAGCTGGGCCCATGAGCCATGGCCGCTGAGCCTGCACGCCCGGAGCCTGTGCTCCACAACGGGAGAGGCCACAACAGTGAGAGGCCCGCGTACCGCAAAAAAAAAAAAAAAAAAAAAAAGACACATGCACCCCAGTGTTCATTGCAGCACTATTTACAATAGCCAGGTCATGGAAGCAACCTAAATGCCCATTGACGGACGAATGGGTAAAGAAGATGTGGCACATATATACAATGGAATATTACTCAGCCATAAAAAGCAATGGAATTGGGTCATTTGTAGAGATGTGGATGGATCTAGAGACAGTCATACAGAGTGAAGTAAGTCAGAAAGAGAAAAACAAATATCGTATATTAACGCATATATGTGGAACCTAGAAAAATGGTACAGATGAACCAGTTTGCAGGGCAGAAGTTTAGAACCAGATGTAGAGAACAAACGTATGGACACCAAGGGGGGGAATGCCGCGGTGGGATGGGGATGGTGGTGTGCTGAATTGGGCGATTGGGATTGACATGTATACACTCATGTGTATAAAATTCATGACTAATAAGAACCTGCTGTATAAAAAAATAAATTAAATTAAATAAAAAAGTCTGCCCACTGGCATAAGGGGACAAGAAAGAATCTTTTCTGTCCTGGAATGACCTCCGGGTGAAAATAATAAACACTCATTCCTGAGAATTCATAAGCATGGGTCTATGTCATGCATGGATTTAGAGTTGAGTTTATAGGGACTTCTCTGGCATCCAGTGGTTAGGACTCTGTCCTTCCACTGCACGGGGCATGGGTTCGATCCCTATTTGGGGAATTAAGATACCACAAGCTGCACTACATGGCCAAAAAGAAAAAAAACGAGTAGAGTTGGGTTTACAGTTTCTGTGTGGTCTGAAAATTAGCAATATGAGACCTTAATATAGAAGTATCTGGAGGCCTTGCAGAGGCAACTGCAAATAAGATCACAATCCAAAATTAAACATTATATGAGGAAACAGTTTACCTAAAGTCAACAGATTCAACAAACTCTAAGATTAGATCCCTGAGAATTTCAGATAATAGTGCCATTACTGAAAGACTGTAAAAAAGCATATGCTTTTATTCCTGTCCTGCCCCCAGCTCGGTGCTTTGTGACCACCTAGAGGGCTGAGATAGGGAGGGTGGGAGGGAGGGAGACGCAAGAGGGAAGAGATATGGGGATATATGTATACATATAGCTGATTCACTTTGTTATACCACAGAAGTTAGCACAACATTGTAAAGCAATTATACTCCAATCAAGATGTTAAAAAATAAAAAAAGTCTGTGCACATGCACCCAACCACATGTTTGCCATGTACCACAATGTTCATTTCAGCTCTATTTACAATAGCCAGGACATGGAAGCAACCTAAGTGTCCATCGACAGATGAATGGATAAAGAAGATGTGGCACATATATACAAAGGAATATTACTCAGCCATAAAAAGAAATGAAATTGAGTTGTTTGTAGTGAGATGGATGGACCTAGAGTCTGTCATACAGAGTGAAGTAAGTCAGAAAGAGAAAAACAAATACTGTATGCTAACACATATATATGGAATCTAAAAAGAAAAAAAAAAGGTTATGAAGAACCTAGGGGCAAGACGGGAATAAAGATGCAGACCTACTAAAGAATGGACTTGAGGATACGGGGAGGGGGAAGGGTAAGCTGGGACAAAGTGAGAGAGTGGCATGGACATATATACACTAACAAACGTAAAACAGATAGCCAGTGGGAAGCAGCTGCATAGCACAGGGAGATCAGCTCGGTGCTTTGTGACCACCTAGAGGGGTGGGATAGAGAGGGTGGGAGGGAGACACAAGAGGGAGGGGATATATGTATACATATAGCTGATTCACTTTGTTATACAGCAGAAACTAACACAACATTGTATAGCAATTATACTCCAGTAAAGATGTTTAAAAAAAAAGTTTATGCTTAAAATGGTCAAATGAAGAATGGAAAACATAAGAACAAAGCAGTATTTTTTAAAAAAAGATCATGTAGACAATAAAAAGAACTAAGAGAAATTCTAAAATTAAAAAATATATAATACTGAAGTGAGAAGCTCAATGGAAACTAAAACATAAAGGACAAGTTAAATAGCAAGTAAGGCACAAATAAGCAAGAATTAGTGAACTTGAATATCTGTCTCAGGAAATTACACAGAATGCAGTACAGAGAGAGAGAGATGGAAACTTTAAAAGAAAGGGTAAGGGTCACGGAAGACAGAATGACATGGTACAATATAGCTCTAATAAACGTTCTAGCAACAGAGAATAAAGCAAGTGGGAAGAAGCAATGATGGCTAAGAATTTCCCAAGACTGATTCAAGAATCTCAGATTCTGGGGAAATTCTCAGATTCAGGAAGCACAGCCCCCAAGCAGGAAAAATAAAAGTAAATCCATACCTAAAGAACACCTGAGGCAGCCATGAAAATGCACCACACAGATCTGCTATGGGTGCAGAATTGACCAGTTCCAGCCCTTTTGAATCCAGTACCAGGTTCATGCTAAGGCCTACTCCTAGGCAATGACTGAACGAGGTTTAGGTACTAGCGCAGGCCATTCCTGCAAGATGGGGGACTCCTTTAACTGTAAGTTTGGTTCTAGGACTCTACATAAGCCTGGCTAAAACTTTCCTGGATTCACAATGTAGTATGAAATTCTTCCCACTCAATTTTTCCTCCCCTACAGGACAGACCTTGCATCTTGGTCTGAAAATCCTCCCTGGCTTCAGCTCTCTCTCCTGTATCCTTCAAAGAGACTTCCAAAAAACTCTTGCCTGTCTAATCCCATCTTGGCATCTGCTTCTCGAATTATGTGAATTATCACAATATCAAAGAGAAAGGGAAAATCTTAAAACAACTAGATAGAGATAACCCACAACGGAACTATATATACTTAATTAGACTGACAGCTGATTTGTCAGTTGCACCACAGGAGCTGTAAGACAATGTGTGGCAACCACTGTAGTTTGCCTACGCAACAGTCATTAACCTCTTCTGCATTGCTAACAGAACCCTTAGTTGTTCGCGTATGAAAGATGTACCCCACCCTGAGTTCCATTACTGGTTTAAGCAAATCAGGGTATTTCATTCTCTTTTTGCCAGTGACTGGGTTAGAGGGTGGACATGTTTCTGGCAGAGAGGAAGTCTGAAAGAGGCTTTTGGGAAAGATTATCCTATCTGATATATAGAGAGAGACAAGGAGAAATCTGTCCTCTCCAGCCTCTGGACATTGTCATTGTGAGGAAATGATGTTTGGAGCTGTTAGCCATTTAGCAACTAAAACAGACAAGCCAAAAGAGTCACAGAGAAGCTGATCAACAGCTCTCAATTAATCAGCTGCTCTCAATTAATTGAGCTTCTCAATTAATCACCCTGGCCTTGCCTAGCTCTGAACTGCTTGTTATGTGAGGAAAATACATATCTCTATATTTTAAGCCATCATTTCTGGATATTATATTACTTGTACCACACAATCTAACTGATAGAATTTTTTCAAAATGCTTAGAGAAAACTGTCAGTATTGGATTCTGTATCTAGTGAATTTGTTAGTCAAGACTGATGCTGAAATGAAGACAATTTCTGACAAGGAAGGAGAAACTACCACCAACAAACCCTTGCTGAAAGCACTATGAGAGGAGGCACTTCAGGAAGCATAAAACTGAGTCTAGAAAAAAGGAGTGAGCTACAAGGAGTGGTGAGTAAAATAACTGGTAAACACATGGGTAAATCTAAATGAACACTGAATGAGGAAAATATTATAATAAATAATTTTGGTGTGTTAAGAAAAAGTGGTACCAAAAAAACTAGATAATAATTACATGTAAGTGAAGAGGGGAGGATCAAATTAAAGCATTCTAAGCTCCATCTATTATTAAGGGAAAGGGTAGAGAAACTAATTTTTAGACTTCAAGCCAAAAAAGGCTGATAAAAATTAGTTATCTACTAAAATAATGGAATTAAAATGAATAATTATTAATAGAGGGAGAAAAGAATAAAATCGATTCAATAGAGGGCAGGAAAAGATAACAATTAAAAAGTAGTGATCGAGCTTCCCTGGTGGCGCAGTGGTTGAGAGTCCGCCTGCCGATGCAGGGGACACGGGTTTG
>NW_006770348.1:1246782-1268669 GCF_000442215.2 Lipotes vexillifer | reverse complement strand
AAAAAAAAAAAAAAAAAAAAAAAAAAAAGTAGTGATCATCTTTACTATCATTACTCTGAATTCTTTTTCAGATAAATTGCTTACTCCTCTTCATTTAGTTGTTCTTGTACTCAGCTATAAAAAAGAACAAAATAATGTCATTTGCAGCAACATGGATGGACCTAGAGATTGTCATACTGAGTGAAGTAAGTCAGACAGAGAAAGACAAATATCATATGATATCGCTTATATGTGGAATCAAAAAAAGGCTACAGGGGCTTCCCTGGTGGCACAGTGGTTGAGAATCTGCCTGCTAATGCAGGGGACACGGGTTCGAGTCCTGGTCTGGGAGGATCCCACATGCCGTGGAGCAACTAGGCCCGTGAGCCACAACTACTGAGCCTGCGCGTCTGGAGCCTGTGCTCCGCAACAAGAGAGGCCGGGATAGTGAGAGGCCTGCACACCGCGATGAAGAGTGGCCCCCGCGTGCCACAACTAGAGAAAGCCCTCGCGCAGAAACGAAGACCCAACACAGCAAAAATAAATAAATAAAAATTAATAAACTCCTACCCCCAACATCTTCTTTAAAAAAAAAAAAAAAGGCTTCAAATGAACTTATTTACAAAACAGAAGTAGAGTCATGGATGTAGAAAACAAACTTATGGTTACCAGAGGATAAGCGGGGGAGGAATGAATTGGGAGATTGGGACTGATGTATACACACTACTATATATAAAACAGATAACTAATAAGAACTCGCTGCATAGCACAGGGAACTCTACTCAGTACTCTGTAATGGCCTATATGGGAAAAGAATCTAAAAAAGAGTGGATATATGTATATGTATAACTGATTCACTTTGCTGTACACCTAAAACTAACACAGCATTGTAAATCAACTATACTCCAATAAAATTTTTTTAAAGAAGTAGTGATTGTGAGAGAATGAGAGAAAGCACACTATAGCCAGACTTAGTTCAAAGGCCTAATCCCAGCTCTGCCACTCACTTGCTAGGTAACCTTGAATAAGACACTTATTACCACTACTGTGTTTTCAGCTTCTTCAATTTCAAATGAAGATAATAATAGATTCTATGTCATAGGGACTTTGTAGAGATTAATGAATTAACCCACAGAACATACTGTGAATAGTGCCTGGCATATAGTTAGTACTCAGTAAGTCACATCTGTTGTTGTTATCATTATTCATTCTTGCGATAGTACTGGTTTAATCAATTAAACATAGAAAAACATATTAATGTCATGAACAGAATGTCAAAAAATACTGTTTTTTTCAAAGAAGCAATAAACTTTTCCCATGAATACTGGCTGAAAAAGCATTCCAAACTATATCTCTGTTCATGTGCAAATTTATTAGGTTTAACATTTTACAAAATTTGATGAGTAAATATTAAACACAACTTTTTTTCAGTATGTCGCAAGTATTTCATAACAGGAAAACAAAGGACAAAGTAAGTGGGAGACAGCAACCGAGCATAAGCCTATCAGGACATGCTGGAAATTAGATGGGCTGGACACACATATTCCATTTCTTTGAGTAAGCTTTCTGATTCACTTTCAGTAAGACACTGCTAATTGAAAATACATACTTCCTCTCCATGGAAGAGACAGACAGAAGAGAGAGATCCAAGCAAACAGAACTTTAAGACTTATCTTCCCTAGCTTCATCATCACCTTTACTTCTTTGTTTTTCATATCCTGGCTTTCCACTTGAAATTTTGTTTGAAGAAAGGGTTCTGCAAATAAAGTCTGAGTACCACTCCGTCTAATTGTTTCCCTGTCTTCCTGATGCTGGACTCCTGTATTTCAGAACTGACTTTCTGCTTCTCCCTCAGATTCTGAGTGTCACAATAGCTCCCTCTGTGGGATGACTTGATATCAGTGTTGGCGTTGGTTTGAGGCCATTGAGTGATATTATGTCTGGGTGCATTAAGGTTGTACAACAGGGAGGTTAAAATGTTCTGTTTAATTTTCAATACCCTTTCTGACAACAATTAACATTTAAAGTAAAGTGGTGTCAGAAAACTATAAGCCACTGATGAAAGAAATAAAAAATGACACAAACAGATGGAGAGATATACCATGTTCTTGGATTGGAAGAATCAATACTGTGAAAATGACTGTACGACGCAAAGCAATCTACAGATTCAGTGCAATCCCCATCAAATTACCAATGTCATTTTTCACAGAAATAGAACAAAAAACCCGACAATTTATATGGAAACACAAAAGACCCTGAATAGCCAACACAATCTTGAGGAAAAAAAAAAAGGAGCTGGAGGAATCAGACTCCCTGACTTCAGACTATAATACAAAGCTACAGTAATCAAGAGAGCATGGTACTGGCATCAAAACAGACATACAGATCCATGGAACAGGATAGAAAGCCCAGAGATAAACCCACGCACCTATGGTTGGCTAATCTATGACAAAGGAGGCAAGAATATACAATGGAGAAGACAGTCTCTTCAATAAGTGGTGCTGGGAAAACTGGACAGCTACATGTAAAAGAATGAAATTAGAACACTCCCTAACACCATACACAAAAATAAACTCAAAATGGATTAAAGACCTAAATGTAAGAGCAGACACTATAAAACTCTTACAGGAAAACATAGGAAGAACACTCTTTGTTATAAATCACAGCAAGATTTTTTTGACCCAACTCCTAATGAAAATAAAACCAAAAATAAACAAATTGGACTTAATTAAACTTAAAAGCTTTTGCACAGCAAGGAAAACCATAAGTGAGATGAAAAGACAACCCTCAGAATGGGAGAAAATATTTGCAAATGAAGCAACTGGCAAGCGATTAATCTCCAAAATATAAAAACAGCTCATGCAGCTCAATATCAAAAAAACAAACAACCCAATCAAAACATGGGTGGAAGACCTAAATAGACATTTCTCTGAAGAAGAGATACAGATGGCCAAGAAGCACATGAAAAGATGCTCAACATCACTAATTATTAGAGAAATGCAGATCAAAACTACAATGAGGTATCACCTCACACCAGTCAGAATGGGTATCATCAAAAAATCTACAAATAGTAAATGCTGGAGAGGGTGTAGAGAGAATGTAAACTGATACAGCCACTATGGAGAACGGTAGGGAGGTTTCTTAAAAAACTAAAACTAGAACTACCATATGACCCAGCAATCCCACTACTCGGCATACACCCTGAGAAAACCATAATTCAAAAAGAGTCATGTACCACAATGTTCATTGCAGCACTACTTACAATAGCCAGGACATGGAAGCAACCCAAATGTCCATCGACAGATGAATGGGTAAAGATGTGGCACATATATACAGTGGAATATTAGCCATAAAAAGAAATGAAATTGAGTTATTTGTAGTGAGGTGGATGAACCTAGAGTCTGTCATACAGAGTGAAGTAAGTCAGAAAGAGAAAAACAAACATCATATATTAACGCATATATGTGGAATCTAGAAAAATGGTAGAGATGAACTATTTGTAGGGCAGGATTAGAGACACAGATGTAGAGAACGGACATGTGGGCACGGGGGTTGGGGGGGAGGGGGGTAAGATGAATTGGGAGATTAGGTTTGACATATATACACTACCATGTGTAAAAACAGATAGCTAGTGGGAACCTGCTGTATAGCATAGGGAGCTCAGCTCAGTGCTCTGTGGTGACCTAGATGGGTGGGATAGGGGGAGGGGAAGGTCCAAGAGGGAGGGGCTATATGTATGCATATAGCTGATTCACTTTGTCGTACAGCAGAAACTAACACAACATTGTAAAGCAACTATACCCCAATAAAAAAATATAAAAAAATAAAGCGGTGTAGAATATTCTCCCTATATTTATGAATTTGCTTCCATAATCCTATAATTTAACATTGAAATATTAAATTAGAATTTAATATTTACCTGAAATAACTTAATATTGCATAAGTCAGCAAACGTTTTCTGTGAAGGACCAGACAGTAAATATTTTGGGCTTTGCAGGTCTTTATGGTCTCTGTCCAAGTACTTCACTCTCCAAAGCAACCAATACATAATTAATGGGTGTGCCTGTGATCCAATTAAACTTCATTTATAAAAACAGGCAGTAGGCCAGGTTTGGCCCACGGGCCATAATTTGCTGACCCCTGTTGTACTGGTTTGGTTTTCATTACTCAGTGAATTCATTTCACAAAACGGAGTTCACTGCCAGGATTATTTAATTGTCCTCTTAAACTGCAAACTACTTTTGTTCCACCGAGTGGAACTTCTGTGAAAAATTTGCTTTTAAGGACTGAAAGAAATGCTGCCTTGGTTTTTCAATATTCTAAAGGTACTTCAGCTTACAAGTCAACGGGATGCATTTATTATTTTTTTTAACATCTTTATTGGAGAATAATTGCTTTACAATGTTGTGTTAGTTTCTGCTGTATAACAAAGTGAATCAGCTACACATATAACATATATCCCCATAAGGGGATGCATTTATAGTTCCAATATATTTTAAGTCATAAAAAAAGTAAAAGAAGGAATTTCATCTGTCAATGTATGTAAATTATATTCAACTCAACCACTTCCAGGAAGATTATTACAAATTGTACATTTAAGTTCATAGATAGCACCTAATCTGCTTATAATTTTGTTGACAGCTGAATTTCTGTTCTTTTACCTACCTACAGAGAAGCCCTTGAAATTCAAGAATCTATGTATGGGGGGGTGGGAGGGAGGGAGACGCAGGAGGGAAGAGATATGGGAACATATGTATATGTATAACTGATTCACTTTGTTATAAAGCAGAAACTAACACACCATTGTAAAGCAATTATACCCCAATAAAGATGTTAAAAAAAAATTTATGAGATCTGCCTTTAGGCAGACACCAATAAATAAAACTTTTATTTTACAATAAAAAAAAGAAGTATAAAAAAATAGAATCTATGTAGTTTTAATGCTTTATTTGAACACAATTCCTAAAGATTTTGTAAAAATTTTAAAGTGAAACTTACATTTTTAATTAGCTGCCATTTTAAATTACCCAAACAGTTCATCTTCATTAAAAAATGTGGATATTGGCAGGGTCACTGTGTAATGGTCAGGAGGTTGCACACTACAAAAGAGTGCACCACCCCAGGGAGTGACAATTCACATTGGGACACTATGGATCATTGAGTATACTGAAAATCTACAGATTTATTAAAACAGTTTTCTGGAAAATGGCTGTAGAGAGTCTTATTCTAACAGCCAGTATTTTACAGTCATGTTTTGATGGACTGTAATGAAGTGTCTTGAGGAAGGGATGAAGTTTATATTCACATTAGAAACAAAAAACAAAAAACCCATAAACATTTGTTCCAGTAGTAGCCTTGCATTATATGAGGGAATTAGTCCCTTCCTCTAATAATTCCACAATTATACCACAGGTGGTAGCTATCCTCCTTGGCAAGACTGCAAGAAAGATAGGAAACCATGAAAAGTTTATACCTCTCTATTCAAAGGACATCCATTTCCATTCTCTTCTTTTTGAAATGCTAAGGTCAGTAGGCATAGTGCACAATTTTCTTGTAGGTTTCTACTGCAGTGATTTCATCACACCAACCATAGAATAAATATTTAGATCGTACAGGGACCTATCAGAAACTATACAGTGTTTTCCTAATCATCTTGCTATTGTTCTTAAAGTTACATTTTAAGTTTCCCCGGTCCTTTTAAATGTGTGCCACTGAGGGAATGGTTTTCAAATTGTGTTTCAGGAACATGTCTTACGGACTAGGATGGGGGTTGGAGCTTTGAGGTCCTCACATTCACTTTTACCTGTTGTGTATACTGAAGTTGCACATAATACCTTGGTGCAAAGGGGGGAAAGTTTTAAATGTGTTATATATGCAGAGGACAGTTCCAAACACACTTTCCTCCTCCCCCAGAATGACTTTAATTGAAAGATGCAGACAACAACGCTGGCGGCAACAGAAGTTTCCAATCTTTAAACACCTCATACTTGGTGATTTCCACAGTATAATCTCTAAGTCTCAAAAAATCCTGCAAGAGGGTAGCTGTTACTTACAGACTGCTATGGAAGGAATGTTTTGTCCCCTCAAAATTCATATGTTGAAACTTAATCCCCAATGTGATAGTATTAGGAGGTGGGGCCTTTGAGGGGTGCTTAGGTCACGAGAGTGGAGCCCTCATGAGTGGGATTAGTGCCCTTAAAAAGAGATCCCACAGAGTTCCCTGGTCCCCTCCACCATGTGAGGGTACAGTACAAAGAGGGCCATCTATGAATTAGGAAGTGGGTTCTCACCAGACACTGGGTCTGCTGCTTTCTTGATCTTGGATTTCCCAGCCTCTGAAACTGTGAGAAATAAATTTCTGTTGTTTATAAGTGACCCAGCCTCTGGAATTCTGTTATAGCAACCCAAATGGACACAGATGACGAAACCAAGGCACAGAAAGGCTACCTTGTTAGTAAGTGGCAAACCTGAGAGCTGAGCTTGAGTCTGTCTGACATCAAATGTTCACCCTACCCTATTTTTATTAATGTAAGGTATTTATTAGTAGGAAAACACCAAAGAAGCTTCAGGTATACCTCATTTTAAAAGAGCATCAATTCTGCCCAGGTAGATTAGGAATTGAGCTCATGGAAAATTAAACCACAAAGTTTAAATTATAATAGACACTTATTTTATGCATAAACACACAAATGAGGATAGATACCAAAATTCCAATGAAATAAAATTATATTTTCAAACACCTTGCCCAAGTGCTCATTTCTTAACTTATTATCCTATTCTGAAATATTCCAGGTTAAAATTATTACCCTTTAAGGACCAAAGGGTACTTACATACTTCAAGTAGTAAATTTCACTAAGAAAATATGGTTGTTAGCTTTTAAGAAATATAGTTCTGCTACAGTAAGAGAAATTCAAACCATTGATGATTCACATCGCATAAAGCTTTATTTGTTGGGCTTCCCTGGTAGCGCAGTGGTTGAGAGTCCGCCTGCCGATGCAGGGGACGCGGGTTCGTTCCCCGGTCCGGGAAGATCCCACGTGCCGCGGAGCGGCTGGGCCCGTGAGCCATGGCCGCTGAGCCTGCGCGTCCGGAGCCTGTGCTCCACAACGGGAGAGGCCACAACAGTGAGAGGCCCGCATACCGCAAACGAAACAAAACAAAACAAAAAACTTTATTTGTTCCCTCAATCTGATTTTGACTTCAAGACGGTATCTGGTGACACTATTATTTCAGTTAGGCATCTCACTTTGAACAGTAATTGGGATTTAGATGGCTTATGTCAGTGATGGTTTGCAACTGTGATTTAAAGCAACCACATACACCAGCAAATGACTTTGTAGCCTTAGGGGAATGCAAAGCGAGGTCACCAGCAGGGACAAGTAGAACCTTCAACTACTGATGGAAAAATCATTATTTCCGCTCCGCTGAGCCTGCGCGTCCGGAGCCTGTGCTCCACAACGGGAGAGGCCACAACAGTGAGAGGCCCGCATACCGCAAACGAAACAAAACAAAACAAAAAACTTTATTTGTTCCCTCAATCTGATTTTGACTTCAAGACGGTATCTGGTGACACTATTATTTCAGTTAGGCATCTCACTTTGAACAGTAATTGGGATTTAGATGGCTTATGTCAGTGATGGTTTGCAACTGTGATTTAAAGCAACCACATACACCAGCAAATGACTTTGTAGCCTTAGGGGAATGCAAAGCGAGGTCACCAGCAGGGACAAGTAGAACCTTCAACTACTGATGGAAAAATCATTATTTTACCACCTCTGTTAATTACTTTGATGTCTGAAGTTGGAGAGAAGTAAACTAAACATACTAGCAAGGACTACAAAAATGCATACAGGGATAGAATCCAACCTTTCTGAGCATCTGCGAAGGGCTAAGGACTATGGTAGGCAAGAGGGTACAGATATTAACACAACCTGGTTCTTACCCTCAGCAGCACTATACTTCACCTTCTGCCTACTCGTCATTTTTCCTTCTTTGCCTCTGTGTTGGAAAGACCTTTCTTCACTCATCTTTCATCTTTGGTTTGTGTGGTCACCTACGCTCTTATTTCAAGACAAGCTCAAGGGTCTCCTTTACAAATACTTTCCTGAAGACTCCTTCTTTTGTGCCCTGACTGGACCATTCTACCCTACCACCCGTTACACTTTTTCGTACTAGTTGATTTACCTGTATGTTAATCCTATTGAACATATTACTTATTTCAAATAAGTCCCTCAAAAGCAAGGACTGTGTTTTATTTGCCTCATTAAACAACTAATATTTAATTCAATAAAAATATTAATTCAGCCCCTTTACGAGCCAGGCACTACAGTTATCAAGCACACCATACATTTAATACATGTTTTTTAAATGAAGGAATAAAATCTAAACCCCAAACTTAGTCCAAATGATCCCGTGTACCCCTGATCACAACTCTCCCCTGAATATCTCTAGCACTCTGGATTCAGTTTGTGGTGAATTAATTTATGTTACTGATACACACAAAATCCTCAAATTCTCCTTTTGGTATATTCTCCCTCCCCGGATAGATGAAAAACTCCTTGAGGGAAAGGGCTCTATCAAATATTTCTACTCTATTTGCCTATAGTTCTTAGTAAAGGGCACCGATCAATTAAGCACTCAGTAATTATGAGTCTAAGAAAGCAACCTTTTACTTTTGGATGTGCATTATTGACATGAAGTAGAGAATTCACCGTTCCTTTAGTTGATCATGTTAACAACTTCCCCACCCCCAAAATCTCAGTCACCTAATCCTGCCTCTGCAGTATATCCCTGTTTTACCCTGCTGCAAATGCCTTAGGCATTGCCTGAGGGGCCTCATTATGTCTCATCTGAACTATTACAACAACCTGCCTTTAGTATCCTCCCCTCCAATCTAGCAGTAACATTGTCACCAGAACATGCTTTCTAAAAACTAAATCTGACTGTGCAGGACACAGACTACCTAGCTGTTCACCATCTTTTCCGTCTTCCAAGGAACATAGTTCGACCACATTTTCCAGCCTTTCTTACAGATAGGTCTAGGTATATGTCTGAGTCTAGAAAACAGAAGTGTTGAGCACCATTTCCAGGTCTGATCCATAAAAAACTCCTATTCATGATCTTATTTGCCCCTCTCCCCTCCTCTAGCTTAATGCAGACAAACATGTCAACTTTTCAAGCCATGTGTAGAAGACAGTGGAGCCATAGAGTGGAAAGAGCCTGGGACCTGGGTCAAACCTGGGAAAACTGCCTAGTAATGAGGAATTCTCAGGTTGCATTTAGATGAACAAAAAAGAATTTACTATTTTTGAGCCAGTGTACATTTTTAGATTAGTTTGTAACAGAAGCTGGTACTGTCTTAACTAACACACCATGCTATTCTTCTGGTCAAAATCCTTCACCCATTGGCTATCATGCTCTACACAAATTCCTTAGAAGGACGTGTATAAGGCCCTTTATAATCTAAATGTGAATCACTCTACCAGTCTCATTCTACTTTAAATCCTTAACTTTTACCCTCCCACGGTCATATACCATAACTTCTGCTTCAACCACAATGAATTACTGTAGTTGGCATTCTCAGAAGGAAAAAGAATACATTCATGCCAACACCCAAGCTGTTCCCTCATCTTAGAATCCATTCTCTTTCTTCTGTTGCATACTTGAAATTATTTTTATCATTCATGATCCAGTTCACATGTCATCATCTCTGAAGACATCTTTCTCTGTTCCTCTTTGTCAGAATCAATTGCCTTCCCATTGGCACTCCCATAACACATTAAAAAAAAAATCTGTATCATTAGCATTAACTTTATTTCTAAATTGAAATACATTTTGACTGTTCATATGCCTATTTTCAAAACTAGATTGCTATCACCTTGAGGATAGGGATTGCTTCTCATTTATTCATATAAACCCCAGCAATCAGCACAGACGCTTATACACAGTACTCACTGAAGAAATATAGGTTGAATTGATGTTACTTGGTTTATTTATCAATTTAAACTTTTCAAAGTATTTTTCATATATATTATTTCATTGTTAGCCTTATAATGATTATGTAGACTTAAATGATTTGATTAAAATAAGGACAGTTGGTTAAATGTATAGTCTAGATCTCAGTGTTCTGACACTGGTCATGGGCATGGTTTAACCACCCAAGGGAGGAGGAAAAGAAAATTAGTTAGTGACGCTACCCTAACCATAAAAATTCATTCATAAAAATGACCATTGCAACTTTCTCTATGAAAGTACCCAGTCTGTGAGTGTGTATGTGTTTGTGTGTGTGGATTGCAGTAGTAGTAGTAGTAGCAAATTTATTTTAGATAATTCAAGATTTAAAGTGACTTGGAGAGATACCTATAACATAGTGTGAGTGTGAAAAAAAAACATATTGCAGAAAGATGATATATAGTATGATCTCATTTGTGTAAAAAATATCAGGAAGAATACTCACCTCTCAGGGAGAGAATGACAGGAGAATTTAAACTTTTAAACGTACTTTACATCATTTTGTGGTACTCGATTTCATGAATTAGTTAATATATGTAAAGTGCTTAGAACAGGGCCTAGCACAAATTAAGTGATATACACATGCTAGCTACTTTTATTATATTGTTTTTACAGTAAACATGTGTAACATTAATTTGAAAAATGAAAAAAGTTAACTTATCATAAAGAGCAGTGAGAGTTATCCAGTAAGTGAAGAGAAGTGTATAGCTGAGTAAACTTCTACCTTACTCTGCCCTCCTATAGACAATAGCCACTGGACAAACTTCAATTAAAAAAAAAAATCAATGACCTTAGGCACTGGAGACTAAACAAAGGCAAGCAGATTCTGGTGGGGAATCGAAACTTGGAAGAAAAGAAAGTGTGAGCGAGTTTCCATTTTTTATGTTTTTTTAACCTGAGGGTAGGGAGTGGTCAGAACTGCAAAAAGTGGCAAAAACTTTGACAGAAAACTCTTAGTATCTGTGAGTTAAAGAACCAGAAGACAGGGACTTCCCTGGTGGCACAGTGATTAAGAATCCGCCTGCCAATGCAGGGAACACAGGTTCGAGCCCTGATCTGGGAAGATCCCACATGCCGCAGAGCAATTAAGCCCGTGTGCCACAACTACTGAGCCCACATGCCACAGCTACTGAAGACCTCATGCCTAGATCCCATGCTCCGCAACAAGAGAAGCCACTGCAAGGAGAAGCCCGTGCACCGCAGTGAGGAGTAGCCCCTGCTCACCACAACTAGAGAAAGCCCGCACGCAGCAATGAAGACCCAATGCAGCCAAATATAAATAAATTAAAAAAAAAAAAAAAAAGAACCAGAAGACACAGTTCAGGCAATGACAGTCACTGAAAAGTAAAGAGGGAGCCTCCAAAAGGAAAGAGAGAAGCTACACCCCACATCCTGCATATAAACTCTGCCCCAATCTCTGGCTGACCCGGGAGCCATGCATATGTGAGGCAGACTCCAACTGAGAATAAAGGAACTAATTGAGATTGACAATTCTAGAAAATTATTTGGAAAAATAAATTATCCACAATCCCATCGCAGGAACTCAAAAAACTTCCGGTTATTTTCTCATCTAATCATTATATCTTTTAAGACAGGTAAGTAATTTCCTCCTCAGAAAAAAAAAAAAAAAAAGAACCAGAAGACACAGTTCAGGCAATGACAGTCACTGAAAAGTAAAGAGGGAGCCTCCAAAAGGAAAGAGAGAAGCTACACCCCACATCCTGCATATAAACTCTGCCCCAATCTCTGGCTGACCCGGGAGCCATGCATATGTGAGGCAGACTCCAACTGAGAATAAAGGAACTGAATTGAGATTTGAGCTGCAACCCAAGAGGCAGAGTTTGCTGATTGAGTGAAAAAAAAAAAAATTGAATTGCTTGCTAAAGATAAAAAGGAAAAAGAAAATCAAAATTCTTTAGAATATAACAGAATACATTTTTTTTTGCATCCAAAGGTCCAAAGTTTTACTGTTTTGAATACATTCTCCAGCAGCCCCCAACTTCCCTCCCCCCAACCTCCATCCCCAATACAGAATAAGGCTTGACCACAGAGCCCCAGCCCAGGGGCCCCAGCTGGGAGGCAGAGGGGGCTTCCAGTTTCGTTTCAGGGCACCCCCTTCCCACCTGCCTGCCTACGGGCTAGTCCTAGGAGCAGCTGGGGGTGAAGGGGTTGGACTGGTGCTGGGGCGGGGAGTAGGAGAGGCATAGCAGGCACCTGTAGAGATGTGTGGCTTATGGGTGGCACCCCTCACCCTCCTCCACCCCCAACTCCCCCACCCACAGAATTTTTATTTCATCATAAAATGTTCCTCCCTCCTCTGCTGCAACCCTGTGGAGGGCTATGAGAAACCCAGGCACTCATGGCCCCTGGAGTAACATAACAATCACAATGTCCAAGATACAATCCAAAATTAATAATATGATAAAATAGGAAAAAATGACCCATTCTCAAGAGAAAAGATAACCTTATAGAAACTCACCCCAAGGTAACCCAGATGCTGGAATTAGCAGACAGGGATTTCAAAGTAGCTATTGTAACTATGCTTATGAATATGAAGGAAGATAGGCTTATAATAAATGGAAAGAAAGTAAATCTCATCAGAGAAATAGAAAATATTTTAAAAGACAAATGGAAGTTCTAATGTAAAAATTACAATAATTGAACTAAAAGGTGAGGATATGTAAGTCAAGAACATGACTAATTCTCATTACCCTCTTCATAGGTAACAATTTGGGGGTATTTGCTTAGTTCACCCTCCCTTTTGTTTGAAAACTGCCCAACACTTACAGAGAAAGGGCTCCTGTGACACTTAACGTGATTCTTCTTCTAATATTCTGAGGGCTCAATATCTTGGCAGTGGGCCCCTGATCCAAGATTTACTAATTAGATATCTCTCGTGGGATTTTAGAATTTAGAACAGAGCCTTAGTCAGTCTCAGTCAAGTTTTTAAATTGAGATGTCATGTCAATTCTAAATCAGAGGTGTGGCCCTTCCCAGCCATGTACAGATTTAAGCAAACAGAACTCATCTGCAGAGAGAAATACATGGAGAAATTGAGACTTTGGGAGTTACTGATTTTTTTTTCCAATTCCTGGTTCCAGTCCCTCATTAGGCCTTATAATGATTTATGTTCTTGGGTTCTCTGATATGACCCTATATTTTTATAAGAAATTCAGTTTCCCACTTTTCTTGTTTACATTTCGGTTTCTTGCTATCCAAAGAGTCTAGATTATGTGGCTATGTATGTATATATCTATTCTTCGGCTACTCACCTATGCGTGAAGTGTGGGATGCGGCAATAATTCAAGGCTGAGAAGTGGAAGCAATAAGAACATGAAAATAAGGTATCTTCTCAAATTTAAAAGTAAAGGCCATTAACTGAGAATGAAATTAGGAAAATATGTAATGAATGAGATCAGTTATTTGTAGAAGAAACCCATCCTGAACAATAATCTATAACTGAGTGGTCAAGTATTTCAGAACAACTAGATGTGATTAAATTGACATGCTAATATAGTTATAGTAGTTTATCTGAAGAAAGAACATGCTATCAGAAACATGGGTCATAGAAAAGGGGAATCAGAGGAAGAATTCATCACTGTCCCCCTTGCCCATTTTGTCTAGTTAAAGGGGTCCCCTGATTCAGGAACCTAAGTATCTGGCATTAGACGAGGTCTATCCCACACTGGGATATTCAGTTTGATCTTCCAAACTAATTCCTTTTTTCTCTCAAATCCATTGTTGTCAAGTGAGGGGGAGCAGAACACACTGCCCCAAAATGTAACACTTTGGCATATGTATTGTTTTGAGATGAAGGCAATTAAGACCAGCAGACTCAGGAAAAGCTTTTTACCTCCCCCTTAACTGCCTAGAAGAATTGAGGTAGGGGGCCAGTACCAGGAAGACAGCTATTACCAGAGAGAACTTCTATATCACAAAGCCTTATCTGCATGGCATGGCAAAAATTTGTTTGCCAAACATTTTGCTCTTCTCATCTTCCTGTGAATTGTTTTCCTTCCGTCTGAGGCCCTAGACCCCTACCCGCTTCTGCATAGCTCAAGATGGTATATGAGTATTTTTATGGGCTCCTATATGTATGAAATTTGTTTTTCTCCTGTTGATTTATCTTGTGTCATTTTAATTATTAGACGAGCCAAAGAACCTAGAAGGGAAGAAGGAAAAATGTTTCTACCCCTACACAAGAAGCATTCTGGTCATCATTTGATTTCCCATGTAGCTCCCCAAAGGAAATTAATGCTTGGATCACTGACAAGAATATTTTAACCTGTTTCATAGCTATATTTCACATTTTAAAAGAATCAATTTACCTACTGGTTTTATACATCAGTATCTTATGAGTTTGGCTAAGGAAAGGCAGACTCCCACTGGTCAAATAACTAGATGTCATAACAAAATAAAATAGACTTAACGTGCCAAATAGTGGTATAGGATAGTACCTCCCCAAGAGGCCCAGATTTGCAATCCAGTCTTTCTAGGTAATGACTCTATCTTGTCATTCACCCAAAAGAAATATCCAAGTAGGTTAAATTTCAAATTATTCACAAATATTGTATTTTGCTCAACTGTGTTTACTCTAGTCCATGAATATTTGGAACTTCTTACAGGAGCTTCATACTGAAAATACATTTGTCTCAAGTAGGAACTATATATAGCTCATGTATTGTATTATTAGTGTAATAGACCAATGTTACTTTTGAATATAAAAAATATATAGATATATACAAATGTTCTAGGGCATTTCCAGGTAAAACTGGAAAATGTACATTGTAAGAATGTTGACTATAAAGCAAAATATATATTCACTATGATATTATCTTACTTAGAAGCAGGGAAAGAAAACCACTCTATGTTCTCTACCTTAACTCTGCACTTTCAAAGTGGGAAGCAGCTGATATTTATACAGGAAGACAAATTAATAAAGGACATTTGCTTTTGCCAATGAGTTTTCAGACATATCTCTTCCGTATGCAACATATATGCTCTGGCAAGTGTATATACATAATCAGTGCTCTGTTCAATTATATTTTAACCACATGATTTAAAATGAACTTGTAATAAATTGTACTGCAAAATAAAGTATTTTTTTTCTGTAGATTACTCCCTCTAATACCTATACACACCAATTTAGGTTTATGGTATGCAGGAACACCGTGTGGTCAACTTCAAAGGATTTAGTGGACCATCAGTCAACAAATTATTTTCTCAAACATTCAGGGAATTCTTAAGTGAACACTACCCACAAATTGAACATTTTGGAAATCAACTGTATCCAAATGAAAGAGCTTAAAAGAAATATATATAATTGTTACAAAGCAGAAATGAAAAACCAGTGGAAGCCTGGTGCTCCTATAGCTGAGTTTTAATATGGAATGCAATATTATCATGGTCCAACAACTTGCTAGATTTTCATTTGAGCCACTATTTATATGGACAAAGCAAGTTATTACACAATGCTTGCCCTTCCTCTTCTTATCCATGATAATGCAAAAAGCAAGTCAGAAAGACAAAGCAAAGGAATGAACATGGCCTAACAACAACTCAATGCAAATATGGGATGGAGAGACTTTTTTCTATTCTTTAAAAAATAATGGGGCTTCCCTGGTGGCGCAGTGGTTAAGAATCTGCCTGCCAATGCAGGGGGCACAGGTTCGGGCCCTGGTCCAGGAAGATCCCACATGCCCCAGAGCAACTAAGCCCGTGTGCCACAACTACTGAAGGCTGCGTGCCACAACTACTGATGCCCATGCGCCTAGAGCCCGTGCTCTGCGACAACAGAAGCCGCAATGAGAAGCCCGTGCACCGCAATGAAGAGTAGCCCCCGCTCGCCGCAACTTAAGAAAGACCATGTGTAGCGAAGAAGATCCAACGCAGCCAAAAATAAATAAATACATAAATACATAAATAAATTTATGTAAAAAATAATGGAACTCACTATGAAACTGTGACACCAAAATCTCACTTTGAAAGAGGTTAATAGTTCTATAATCACAGGAATTCTATACTTTCCTCTTAGTGTTCATGAAAACATTAGTAATTTCATTCAATACCCCTTACTCTATCATTTAAATGAAAATGTTATTGCTCACCCAACACAAATCTCAGTTTTAAATGTTATACAGCATTTCATTGTGGTGCTAATTGTTAACACTTCTATACAAAAGCAGATGCATATTAGTTGCAACTGAAATATCTGAGATCATCAGCTATGGTATTGATCAGGCATCGAAGTTAATATTCTGCGAAACTGGGAAGTTTAATCCTACTAACAATCACTGTCTCTCTATAAACATTTTGTGTGTACCTTCACCATATGGAATTAATTCAGTTAAAGGATTTCACAAACTTTGGGAAAAGTTATCCTCTTGTAAATCTTGTCTTGATGTTATTGGCTATAAGCAGAATTTGAGATCAGATTGTTTTTGGCTTCTTTCCAGTTTCTTTTAATTCTCTTACTTCAGGCCCGGCCTTTAGTAATACTCTTGATGTAGCCTGATATTCATAGTTTAGTACCAGGGTCAAACTCTATCAAAATGGTATTGGAGGGTCGCCACTTCCCAATAAGTTCTCGCTTGTCCCTAGAGATCATATTCAAATAACAGCATCAAACTACACTAGAGAAGCTCCTAAAACCAAGTAGAAGTTATCCTTTTGTAAGAGATATTTACATTTATGTGGAAAATCTCCATTTGTAAGGGTATCTCCCAGTCTGTACCAGGGAAAGAAGGATGGCTCTAAATCTCTAGAAACGCTTTTATAATAGAGAGTGTAACGACTTAAACCTGCATAACAACCTTACCCTTGTTTACTGTGCTTTTCCTGAACCTCCCATAACTGCCGCCCATGCCACCACAACATCTTCTTGTCTTCAGTTGGAGAAGGTATTTAACTTGGTGGTTTGGGCAATTTCAGGGAGTTACTCAGTTTTCTTGGGTATCTCCCAAGGTATACATATTATTAAACTTCTGTTTGCTTTTCTCCTGTTAATTTGCCTTTTATTATGGGGGTAGGGCTCTCAGCCAAGACCCTAGAAGGGTAGAGGGAAAATTGTTTTTCCTTCCCCACAAACTTTTAATATTATTTTTATAAATTTCCAATTAAAACTACTTTAAACCTCCTCCCAGTTCCCTAAAGATGTGCTAAATCGTTTACAGAAATCTAGAAAACAGTGAAATAAGGAGCTAGAATGTAAAAGTACATGCACTTGAACAGGAACAAATAGACTAGTAATTTTAAGGCAGCACAAATTTGGCTAAGGCTTTCATCTGGAAAGTCTGTGGTTGCACTTTGTCACACCTTCCCATATTCTACTTTTCCTATTACTTGATGACAATTGTGTGGTGCTTTATACTTTATAAAATGCTTTCACCGGATCACTGGGTACAGTCAGAGAAAGTCAGGGACTACAAAAAGCTTCTTCATAAACCATTTCCAAATGCAGTGCCATCTTCTCCAAAAGCTGTGAGGAATGCTACTTCTCCAGAAACTTTTATTGAGAACATATCTAAAAAAAGAATAGTCAGTGGAAAAGAGGAACATTAAAGACTGTTATTTCTATTAGCTGCCCCCCAATTAAATACAACTTAACTTGATTAAGGACAAATTTATTTTCTCTTCCATACAGCAAAGAAAAACTCAAAAGCAAAACTACAGGAATAGCATTTAGTTTTGGCTGAAAGAGTTTTATAATTTTATTATTTGACTATGTATTATTTACCTCATTTTTATTTATATATACACTATTTACAGCCAACGACCAAACAGCAGGTAATGCTAGTACAGAGACAAACAAGCAGTAAATGAATGAATCAGCATTTTACCGAGGCTTCTACTGTGATGAATACTAATTTGTTAATGTGCAAGTTTCCGCATTAAAGTGCTAAATTAGCCTTGGTCCTTGTTGTGAAATTTAGGCAATCAGAAAAGTTCAAATACATTATCACATATTAATTGCCAATAATGACTTGCATCAAGGTAATTTGTGTTATTTAAAATAGGTTAACAGATACAGAAAGAATCCTAATGAGTGAATTTACCAATTATCTGCCTTGCTATAAGTATGAGCTTGTGTTTTGTTTTTAGCCCTATCCACATCCTCTTTTGAATTCTACTTATAATGATTTCTGAAGCTACAAAGGTTGGCTACATGACCTGTCCTATTCTCTGTGGCCATCATTTCTTTATTCACTCAATGCTTTGTCAGAGAATGAAGGTATCAAAGCAAATCAGAGTGTGTGTATATACAAAATATTTCATTAGGAAACAAATTCTTAAAAAAAATAACTTCATAAGGCACCCAAACAATACCACACATAAAAGAGAAATAATTCAAGTGAGGCATTGTATGATGAGACTTAATTTTCTCCCATTCTCTTAATATGCGTGGATCAAAAAAAAGCTTCTTTTCCATTACCTCATCTTAAGTAGTTTTTCAAATCAAACCCATACTCATACTCATGCTGTCACTGATAATGGATCTTGTGTCAAAGAAAAAGAGTATAAAGGACCCGATAATAAGTGCAATTATCAAACATCAAAAATGTAGATCAGAGTGGATTTCCTGACTCTTCCATATGCAGTCACTTCACAGCATTTTACTATTCATATCATGTGGCCCTGACAGGATATATTAATTTTCTGTATTATGAGAGCAATGGGATTGGCATACTTCAGTCAGAAGCTGGGAATAAGTAGAGTCATTATTTCTCTATCTTATTTTAGTGGTGTGTGTGTGTGTGTGTGTGTGTGTGTGTGTGTGTGTGTGTAAAATATACCCCCCAGACACATCACACTGTGTCTCCAGAGGTGATAGCGAGCCTTCGGGGAAATGTTAACCTCCCTATAAAGGATGGATCCAGGCAAGGATTTTATTTCTTTCAGATAGTACAATATTTCCTCTCTCCGACCTATCTCTGGGAGGACTGAATTATCTCAGAGGGAAACTGGGAGTATTTCTAGAAACTTGCCAGCCTGAATCATTTCAATAACTCAAGTAATCTGATTTTCCACCTCCCTAAATCCCATACTCTCTCCTTTCCCCAACACTTTTCCTTATACATTTTTTCTTTGAGAGAATTTGCATTTTCTTTTCCCACTCAACGCTGAATAAAAATTGTGTGCTAAGTATTCCGTAGGTAGATTTCCAGAATCCTGATAGCCTGCAAGCTTCCAGTAACTGTAGGTCATTTTGTTTTATAGATTTTGTCTATTATTTGGTCAGGGCATTAAAAAAACATGTCAGTGACACACGAATTACCTCTAAACCGACCTTACATTGAAGTACTGTTGATGACGATCAAAAGAGAGAAAAAATTCTCATAATTTTTGCAAAGATCCATCAATAACTTCAAGAGACAGACTTTCTCAGTAATAAACTCTTTAGAGTCATAAGTTTTTACCATTTCTCAGCCACAGAATAATAGCAAACTCTGTTTCATATTTACTATAAAAATTGGGAACATATTTATTAAAAGGGAAATAGATCATGTGCAAAAGAAAAAGGGCAAGACCATAGGCACAGGGACAGATGGGAACCAGGCATAAGGAAAAAGAAAAAGGTTTCTTTAAGATTTTTAAAAAACCATTTAAAAAAGGCAAAACATTTCCAAATTAGTAAGTTGAAAATCAATTGATAACAATAAAGTTTCAATGAGTTTTAAGTATTTTGAGGTTAAAAAACAGCCAGTCATTAACATATAACTTTAAACTCAACAAAAGATCATTTTTGTTTTGTTTTAAACATCTCAATCAAGCTTTTCTCTACACTTGGGTAGTTCTTGAATGTTAGTTTGAAAATAGACTGGTTTCTAAACATGGGCTTAAATATATGACCAAACTAACTTAAAACTACCCCATTAAATAAATAAATATTATAATATATAGAGTAGCCAATCAGCATGCTTCATTTCTCTCTATGGGGTAAAATGGCTCGGAATCTGGCACAGCTGCTGAGGTTGTTCACCACAATACTATTTAGATACAAGTTTCTGGAATTAAATGTGCCAGGTAAGAAAATAATTTTATAGTCTTCTTCCCATGGGAGGAAATACGGTTAAAGAGTTTGAGATGGCAGACTTCATCAATAAATTATGGTCAGTATAACAGGGTTGCAGAATTGCGTGGTGGTTTCTATCCTAACCAGTGAACACTGCTCTTGTTACTGTTTTTAAAGGGCAAAGAGCTAGGAAATATGAAAAGAAAACAAAAATAAAATAAAGTAAAATAAAAATCAAGAAATATGTAGACCAGGAAGCAGATATCTTCATGTTACAGAACCATCATCACAATTATTCTCCATGCCATACTTACAGAATGAAAAATAATGAATATTAAGATGTCAGTGGCACTCATGTTGAAAGACCGACATTAGAGATACAGAAGGCCATTTACAATCACATTTTTATATTACTTGCAAACTTAAATGCATAGTGTAGTGTTTAGACCAGGGGTTCTGGAAACTGACTACCATGGTCTTAATCCTAGCATACCACTTAATATCTCTCTTAATTTAGGCATTACTGAACCTCTCTGGGCCTGTTTCCTCATGTAAAAGTGGTCAAATAACAAATATCCCATAGATTTCTGGAGAGAATTAAATGAGTTAGCTCATGTACTTAGAATGGTGCCTGGCATATAGTAAGTGCTCACTAAATTTTGCAATTCTTATTAATAAAGAGGAATTCAGAATAATTTACATATAAATAGTTAGTAGTAGGCGTGGTTCTATGCAAAGTTGTGAAATGACTCAAAGTTTCGTTTAGAGCACTTTCTTCCCTCTTTCTTTAAAACCCCCTTTCCTTTACAGCTTCCTCTTTTCCTCCCAAGTGGCCCTTTCCCCTCTGGCTACAAAATCTCACCCAAACATACATTCTTAAATAAAACTATAATCGAGTCCCTTTAAAAAACTTTTCTGTATCCCAACAAAACTCATTCATCCTGTGGCACATTCTCTCAAGTCAGTGCCATGAGACAGCATCTGGAATGATCAACTGCCATGGAGGTGGTGCCGATATTCTGAGTAGAGCCTTCAATGCCTGAATCCAAAGGGGTAAGAATTCAGGGACTGTCATCAAGAAATGATGACTCTAAATGCGGCTGTTTGCTGACTCCTCCCAGTTAGTTGAAGGCTAACTCCAGAACTCCTAGAGCCTAGGTTTGTATATCCAAATGAAATTCAAGATATAGTCTGGGTATCTCATAAACATGCATTTAACATCCCTAAAATATAACTCTTTTTTTTTTTTTTTTTCTTGCGTTATGCGGGCCTCTCACTGTTGTGGCCTCTCCCATTTGCGGAGCACAGGCTCCGGACGCGCAGGCCCAGCGGCCATGGCTCACGGGCCCAGCCGCTCCGCGGCATGTGGGACCCTCCCGAAACGGGGCACGAACCCGCGTCTCCTGCATCGGCAGGCGGACTCTCAAGCACTGCGCCACCAGGGAAGCCCTAAAATATAACTCTTGATTTCCTTAATCTCACCACACTCTTTTCCTCATCTTACCTAGGCGACACCACAAGGTACCCAGTTGCTTAAGCAAGAAAATGGAATTATCTCAGATTTCACCTTTTTCCATACCTCCTACATCCAATTCATCACCAAATTCTATTGGCTTCCTTCAGAAATGTATCTTGCAACTATCCACTTCTCTCAGTTTCCTATTCCAAGCTACTTTCATGTCTCACCTGAATAACTGCAATAATCTCCTTCTTGGTCCCCCGCTTCCAATCTTATCCTCCTCAATCTATTTCTTGTACAATAACCAGCCCTAGACACACCCTTCCCTTGCTTAAATCCCTTCAAAGGCTTCTTATTGCATTTAGGAAGACGTCTGAACTCATCATCATGGCCTCCAAAGCCTTGTGACTTGACCACTGTTTAGC
>NW_006770348.1:1245480-1246772 GCF_000442215.2 Lipotes vexillifer | reverse complement strand
CTGCTGAGCTGTTCTCCATCTAGTCCACCACATTTTTGGCACACTGGTCTTCTAGCAGTCCCTAGATGGGGTCATCTTTTCCCACAAGTCCTTTGCCTATGCTTGAAAGATTCTCCCTACCCTACCCTTGCCTCATCACATCTTGTATATTTCCTTCATAGTACTTACATCTTTAATTCAAAATTTTGTCTTTGTTTTTTTGATGTTCCCCTCTTTTTCCCACTAGAATATAAGCTCCAGAAGCAGCATTATTCAATGTTGTACATCCAGTGTCTGGCTGTAGTTGGTGCTCAACAAATATATGAATAAACAGTACGTTTCAATACTTGTTTAATGAATGGTTGGGAAGGAACATGTTTTTTTAATCTCCTCTAAAACTGAAAGATGTACATAGCTTCTCATTGCCACCACGTATAAGACCAACCCATCATCTAAAAATAGTTATCTCAGTACAACACCCACTTGTCATTTTGATTATCTAAAAGCTAACTATCCTTCAGAAGGAGCTAATACTTTAAACATGACAGTGGGTAAGTGTAATGCTGCCTGCTTTTAACTGTCATACAATGTATTCCAGTTAATACCTATAATATTTGCAAAATGTCTTTGCTTTAAACCTCCTATTGAAATAGTAGGTTCAGTCATTCCTTTTACAGATAATTAAAAAAACACCCTAAGAAATGAAATGTCACTTTAACCTAAGGTGGTAGTTTCCGAGTACCTAATATGTAATGAGATGCTAAAATCTTGGAAGAAAATTAAGTTTAAAATGAAAGGCATGAGATGTCTCTGGACTCAAACTTATCTTGGGGATTTATTTTCTAAAGATGGCCTCAAAAAGCAACAAAAAGAAATTAGAATAGTAACTTTATTATAGGCACTTTCCTTTTAAAGATCAATAAGGGTTACTTGGTTCTATTTCATTCTAATAATATTCTAATGATGTCAATTAAAAGTCACTCTCATCTACTCTCAAGGACTGAGATAGTCTCTTAATCAAAGTCACTTTATTAGCTTTAGATCTGACCCGTGCCATGACATTCAAAAATAATTTTTTCTTTTTTTTAAGAAATTTTTAGAAAATTCAAAATAGAGACAATAATATACTTTCACCTCCAGACTTACTATTTAAGCCTAAAGAGAATCTTATTTGTGTTATCTTCTGGTACCATAATTGCTGTCTGTGAGGAAGCAGTCATTTCTTACGGAGAACTCATATCCCTAACTCCTTTAAGTGCTTTTGGTATCAGATTAAATATTAATTTGAAGTACATCTGTGCTTATTCAGTTCA
>NW_006770348.1:1213213-1245430 GCF_000442215.2 Lipotes vexillifer | reverse complement strand
TCAGCAGGTCCTGCTTATGAAGGGTGGTACAACACATTTTCATTTTGCAGCACATGGCAATATGCACTACACTGCTTTTCCACTAGGGGTCACTATTTTGGAACAGATAACAGACCCCTATGACCTTTGCATTATATTTTATGCACTTTTCTATCCAAGTCAATATATAAAATCAGGACTTCTCAACCTTAAAACACAGGATAACCTTTCTGTTTTCTTCTTTCTAAAACAAGTGCCTTGAGTACCACCGTCTTGCAACCAGCATCAAACATTAGGTTTCAAGAATGTTGTGCTCTGCTGGGGAGAGCTCATTATTATACTAAATCTGGAAGATATACTTTGTCAAACAGAATAAAATTTCTGTTTGAAATTTTATAAAATATGATGTACAAAGCTATATTTTCTGGAGTACCAAATACAACCTCAGTTATTTAAACCTCAACTGTAAGATTTATACTTACGGGACCTTGGCATTCATTGTTATAAATGGACTTTTTATGAAGAAAAAAAAGTATCCCTGGATTGTAAAAGATAATCATACGTCATTAATTTCACTTTGGTATTTAAAACAGCCATTTAAACTACAATGAATATTTCTAGATTTCTACTAATTTGTCTTCCATGAAAATGTGATAAGAATAAGGGGCATCAGTCTAACTGGAACCGTTTTATCTAGGAATTGAAAGAAATATAGTCATTTCCCATTCCCTGGCTACCTTTGCATGTCCCACTCTCCCATTCTTACTCCTATTCCAAAGTTAAGTAGAATTTGTATTTCATCTCCACAAGTAGACTATAAACTCCTTGTGTATTCAGGTTGTATCCTACTCAGTTTTAGCCCATGAAGTGCCTTGTATATGGTAATGACTCAAATATTTGTTGAACTGAAATTTAGTCCTACTGTGAGTGAACTGGATGTGAGTTTGGGTGGCGGTGTCCCACGCAAATTCTCTTTTCAAGTCATGTCAAGAATTTCAATTGCTGACAACTTTTATTAACAATTCTCCATGTTTCTGTCATTGAGGGAAAAGGAGGAAACAGTCTCCCTGGTGTATTTCTCGTCAGAGAGACATGAGTATTTTGCGCCTTCTCAATTTTTGAAGTAAGCTACATTTCAGGAGATGAAACAAAGGAAACTCTTAACATCTATCTGTCAATATGTTTCCAGTTCTTATATCAAAGAAAGTGAAATAGCCACCAATCCTAAAGAAAGAAATCAAGTTTTATAATTTACTTAATCAGAAGATGTGAAGTCTACTTTGGCAAGCAAGGTGTTATTGACAGAAGCTTTCAGGAAGAAGCAACTTAACTGCATGAGCCTTTTTGGTTATGTTTCGAAAGACTTCGGGCTTAGCTGAGCTCCCCAGATGCTCTAGCAAATGTGTGTGTGTGTGTGTGTGTGTGTGTGTGTGTGTGTGTGTATCTTCATTTTATTTTTTAAGCATCTTTATTGGAGTATAATTGCTTTACAATGTCATGCTAGCTTCTGCTGTACAACAAAGTGAATCAGCTATATGTATACATATATCCCCATATCCCCTTGTAAACCCATCATGTGCATTTCTCAAAATAAGCTTTAGTCCCAAATTCATTTTCACGTAGGTGAGTAGATGAACAAGAGCAATTTCCAGTTGATTATTTTCTAAGTGGTTTTCCATATCACATAGTTTTGGGGGACTTTGCAAAATGATTTATAGGAACTGTTTTCTCTCCAGCTTTTCAGTCACTAGATACTCCTAGAGATTTGTTAATCCAGGTATAAAACCTTGATAAAGCCTAAAATACCACAATTCAAGAAATTCCTTTCAAGGATCTCCTATTTACTTGACTGTAGTTTTCAGAGAGGGTGGCATGATTTATTTTTCCCTGGGAACATAATTAAAGTCTTAACACTATAACTGAGCTAGCTAGGTGTTGTAAGGTCCGTTGGCCCGGGTGAAAGGAGGCCCGGGGGGTAAGAGAAAACATCGACCAGTATGAGGAAGGAGAGGCACTGGGACATAACGACCTCACCTGTTCTGGGAATCAACAAGAGACTCTGACTTCATGACCAGAGACAATGGGGCTGACGGGAAGGGAAGCGGGCTTACGCCCCACAACAGACCAACCAACACCTGGCCCTGCTGTATCCTCACCAAATAAGGAATTACCCTGTATAGCAAACCACCACCCCGCCTTGCAAACCACCCTTCCCTTACACCTCAATAAAAATCTCCCACGCCTAGGACTGGCGCGACTTCTCTGGCCCCTTTCTCTCGGACCAGTGAACCTGGCCCGGGAGCGCTCCCTAATAAAGCTCACTTGAAGCTTTCCTTTGTTTCGCGGGTGCCGTTTGTTAAGCTCCGACCTTACAGGTGTTAACAGCATTTGATGCAGGATTGGCTTATTTAGTTGTTCTTAATACAGGGATTTGGTTACCTGAAAAAGTCCCACTATTTAAGTCCCACTGTTTTAGCCCCAAGTGGTCTTATAACTATAAAAACAAATTATGGGACCTAAGAGTGGGGTGCAGCAGAAAGATGTGCTTATTGCCGTGTTACATCTATTAATATCACAGCATTTATGTCATCTTTAGGTAACGGGGTTTCCTAATAAGTGTCAGTAGCAGCTAAGGATGTTGACTACCTCAAGTATATAAAGAGTATTTTTCTAAAGACTAAATTGAGGCAAAAATAGATTAAAAATTTTAACTCTACCTTATAGCAAATTAAACCCAGTTTATGCTACTGAAAGAAATATTCAACTCCATCTTTTCTCATTTGTTTTTTTCCCTTCACTGATCAGGTATTTCAATCACACAGAAAAGTACTGAGAGTAGATAACAAACATCCATAAATCCACCATGGGAAATTAACAAAAGTTAACCTTTCATCATATTTGCTTCATATCTCTTATTAAAGAATTAAAACATTACAGTTACTCTTGAAGTCCCATTCTTACCTCTGCTAAATTCTATTCTGCTCCCTTGTTCCCCAGAGACAACCACTATCTTGAAGTGGGTATTGTATTCTTTTTGTCAGTTCTTTGAAGACATCAAGCTCTTTCCTGCTTCAAGGCCTTCCTAAGCACTGTTCTCTCTTGCTAATATGCTCTTCCTCACTGTCCTCACTATCACCTGGCCATCCTTTGGGTTTCAGCTGAAATGTTGCTTATTAATAGATAGCGTCCTAACTCTACCCAAATTGTGTCCACTTGACCCCATCATGTTTTCAAATGGCACCCTCTCATTTCACATGAGTGCTAATAACGATATTAATGTATTTGTGTGTTTATCTGTATGTTTACTGTGTGTTTACTTGTGGAGCCCAACTAGACTATGAGCTCCGTGAGGCACAGACCATTTCTGCCTTGTTTATCACTGAATGCCTTGCACTTAATGCAATTCTTTACACACGGTAGGAACTGAATAAATATTATAGCCCATAATAAAATCTCAATATTTGGCTATGATCAGTAACCAGCCAATATACTTTTTACTTACCATTCTGACCTCATACATGACATTCTGCAAAGGGATAGCAACTTGATGCACTGTGTAATTAAAAGTACAAGTTATACATTATATGCCTTCTACAAACCTGAAGCACTAAGATGTATATATTTTTAAAAATTTTATAGGTGCTATAACTGTGTTCCCATAGACTTTAATGTTTTTAAAAATATTAATCGGCAGTAATTGCATTATTTACATGCTAATGAACAACACCTGGCCTCAGCTGGGTATAAAGACACTGACAATGTTTTTCTCTCACCTCCTTGGCAAGGAACTAAGCATATGCAATTTTAAAGAGACCTGCTTGCCAGAAATAACACATTCATAATTGGTAGGACTATACAAAATTAGTTCACTCATTTCACCATTCTCAAACAAATGCATAATATTTTTCATGTTTAAAAGCTTTATGATTCAAAGAGGACCTTATTTCCTACACTTGGTGATTATTCACAATCATTAAATTATTCCTGTCAATGAATGTGCCAGTAACTGGCTAAATGGAGGCCCAAGTGGCCTCCTGTAATAAGGGCCCAGTTCCTGGCTTAATCCCTTGAAAAAAACAGTTTCCTTTGAAGTCATTCAAAATCTGTAATTAAATATGTTAATTTCCTGGTCCCTCTATCCTATGATATTTTAAATCACTACAGTTTTTATTCCATTTTCCCCTACAGTCCTAAAACCAATTAAGAGGTATTGAAAAATGACTTTGAATAACAAAGATTTTGTGAGTCACAAAATGGTTCTTGCTAAATTTGTGTGTCCAGTCATCTATAAACCAATAGACATTAGCAGGGACCACAACAAAACAAAAAAAGAAGTACCAGGTCCTCAAATTATATGCGTCCCTAGAATTATATCTTACCAATTGAAGAAAGTTTGACGCTGCTATCCTATTTTCACACATAGACAAACTAACCACCAAATATTTATTGAGTGCCTGGTATCCTCGGCATTATAACACGTGTTTTGGGGAGGTGGGTAGTGGACATACAAGGAGAAAAGTTTCACTTCAAGATATTTATAATCTAGTTAGGGAGAAAAAAAATTACAAATAGCATCACTGCAAGATAGCATTGGTTTGTGTGACACAGGGAGTATTTGCAGTTAAGAGGAGAGAGAGATTAGTTCAGAGGAGTGTGCATTCAGTGAAGTCTTCAACGAAAACTATGTGGAGTGAGGCTGGAGAGAAAAAATTTTAGTGTCTTCTAATGTGCCAGGAAATATGCTACCTGCTTTATCTCTTTTAACTTGCTCAAGGTCACACAGTTATTAAGAGCTAGTAAGATCTGGGACAAGAATCCAGATATGACATTATGTGTATTTCTCACTCAGAAACATGCTAGCCTTGAAGGATGGAGAAAACAGATAAGGTGAGAAGAACATGAGTAATGAGAAGAGTGATTCTGAAGTGTGCTGTGCTGAGGAGATTATTGCAAGAGCAAATATGTTGAGGAGTCTTAGGAAAATAATATCAAACAGATACAAAGGGAAGTGACAGATGATATTTCTAACCTTGAAAGCCTCAAAGAAGAATTTGGACGTAATGAGGCAGAAATTCAAATCAAATGAGATACATGGTAAAATGGAACATACTAGTTTTTCAGAGGTTGATAGGGTAATAAGAGGTGAGAGAGGAATGGAGTCAGTATTATATAGTAGAGCTGGAGAGTCATGATGATAAAAAAAGGCAACTTCATGAAATAAGCCAGAACATATGCACCTCAGTGGAGCTGTACCTCCAGCCTTTAGCACAGTGCCTATATAATAAATGCTCAATAAAATTATGGTGATTATCATAATGAGTGAATAAAGGAATGAATGATTACGGGAGATATTTGTGATATCATGGACGTAAACCAGACAGAAATTTAACTTGACACTAAGAAAATGCTTTGGAACACAAATGAAGTTATTTGTGCTAATAACTAACAACCATTTAAATCATTTCTTAACAGTTATCAAATAGGCTTGGTATGTAATGCGTGCTCAAGATAGTATTTCAAAAATTAAAAGCAGCTAAAATAAGAAAGCATTTAATGTGTCATTATTGATGACTTTTAAAATATTCATGTTTGGCCGGAATGAAAAGAAACAGGTGATCTCAATCATTGCTAAATATTAAGGTTTTATTTTACATTCCTATAGATAAATACAACTACCTAACAAATGTCATGACTTTATCAGTAGGATTAATGACAGTATCAGTATCATAAAATTTGATAACATTTTATAATCCATTTTGGAAAAAGTTTTCCAATTTGTTTCCACAAATCAGAAACAAGGATCACAACAAAAAAATTATGCTGAAAGGTTTTCTTGTTCCTTCTTATTCTATTTTTACATTTATATGAATACACTGTGGTAACAAGAAAAAATACTTTAATGCATTTTATATGACACACTGTTCCAAGCATACAATGAACGCTTATACAAAATCATTTTTAGAATTAAAAATCTAGAATAGAAAATTTGAAATAAAGGATAAAAGTAAGTAGTTTTTTTTTTTTTTTTGCGGTACGCGGGCCTCTCCCTGTTGTGACCTCTCCCGTTGCGGAGCACAGGCTCCCGACGCGCAGGCTCAGCGGCCATGGCTCACGGGCCCAGCCGCTCCGCGGCATGTGGGATCCTCCCGGACCGGGGCACAAACCCGCATCCCCCGCATCGGCAGGCGGACTCTCAACCACTGCGCCACCAGGGAAGCCCCAAAGTAAGTAGTTTTGATTAAAATAAAACAAACCACTAGAACCTTCCCAACTACCTCAAAAATTAGCCAGCCAATTTTGAAACTTTTTTCCTTCAGATTTCTTGATTAGTAAGTATAGTCTGCTTTTCACAGTACAGGTATTTTTAAACCATATAGAACATTTTAAAAAAACTATTATTCATACACACACACACACCATTAAAAACATAAAAGAAACACAATGAAATGGAAAAAGTATTTGCAAATCAAATCCCAAATAAAGGACTGGTTTCCTTAATATACAAAGAGCACCCTACAAATCAATAATAAAAGACCAACAATCCAATGTGGTAAACAATATGGTTTATAGAAAATAAAATATCAGTGGCTCTTGAACATATGAAAAATCCCCTCCTCATTCATCGTTAGTAAAATGCAAAATGAAAATACAGTAATATTGGATTTTGACTCTATCAGATTGGCAGAATTCAATAAGTTTGATAACACCCTGTGTTTGCAAGTATTTGAGGAAACCGGCACTCTCACACATTGGTGAGAAATCAAATTCATCTAACTTCTGTTGATGGCAATTTAGCAATATTTGACAAATATTGTCAATTTTTATCAAAATTTAACATGCACAGATACTTCAGAACGGAAATTCTACTTCTAGCACTTTCTCATGTATAAAATGACACGCATAAAAATATTAACTATAGTATGTTTTTATAATAGCAAATGAAAAAAAAAGAAAAAAAAAGCAAATGAATGAAACTAACTTAAAGCAGTATTGGTAAACACATTATAGTACATTTGTGTAACTGGAAACTTGGTAGCTGTTTAAAATAAGGATCTTTAAGATACTGCTAAATGACAAAACACAAGGTGTAGAACAGTAAGTATAGTGTGCTTCTATTTAGGCCAAAAGAGGGAATATATCTGCATATGTGATTGTATATTTACATAATATCTCTGGAAAGATACCTAGTATCTAGTAGGAGTGGTTGATTTCAGAGAAACTGGGAGCGGGGGAATGGGAGATATTTATTTTTACTGGATAACCTCTACATTAGGTTGAACTATAAGAAATTGCCAATACTGAACTGTTTTTGATATACAAAAACATCAATTTCATATGGTTCAAAAATAACATTACAATATCTACTCCTCCATGCATGTGTTTCCTATTATTAAAAAGGCATTTTTTTCCTTTCTTTTATTGAAGTATAGTTGATTTAAAATATTATATTAGTTTCAGGTATACAACACAGTGATTCAAAATTTTTATAGATTATACTCCATTTAAAGTTATTATAAAATATTGGCTATATTCCCTGTGCTGTACAATATGTCCTGATAGCTTATTTGTTTTATACATAGTAGTTTGTACATCTTAATCCCCTACCCCTGTCATGTCCCTCCCCTCTTCCTTCATCCCACTGGTAACCACTGGTTTGTTTATATCTATGAATCTGTTTCTGTTTTGTTGTATTCATTCATTAAGTTTTACCTTTTAGATTCCACATATAAGTGATAACATACAGTATTTGCCGTTCTCTGACTTATTTCACCAAGCATAATAACCTCTAGGTCCATCTATGTTATTGCAAATGGCAAAACTTCATTCTTTTTTATGGCTGAGAAATTTTCCATTGTACATATATATATATATATATATATATACATATATATATATATACCACATTGGGATCTTCCCGGACTGGGGCACGAACCCTTGTCCCCTGCATCGGCAGGCGGACTCTCAACCACTGCGCCACCAGGGAAGCCCCATTTTTTAAATTATTTATTTATTTATTTATTTTTGGCTGCATTGGGTCTTCGTTGCTGTGCACGGGCTTTCTCTACTTGCGGCGAGTGGGGGCTACTCTTCGTTGTGGTGCGGAGGCTTCTCATTGCAGTGGCTTCTCTTGTTGTGGAGCATGGGCTCTAGGCACACGGGCTTCAGTAGTTGTGGCTCGTGGGCTCTAGAGCAAAGGCTCAGTAGTTGTGGCACCCGGGCTTTGTTGCTCCACAGCATGTGGGATCTTCCTGGACCAGGGCTCGAACCTGTGTCCCCTGCATTGGCAGGCGGCTTCTTAACCATTGTGCCATCAGGGATGCTCACGTGTATCTTTTCGAATTACTGTTTTCATTTTCTTTGGCTATATACCCAGAAGTAGAATTGCTGGATCATATGGTAATTCTATTTTTCGTTTTTTGAGAAACCCCATACTGTTTTCCACAGTGGCTGCACCAATTTACATTCTCATCAACAGCGTTCAAGAGTTCCCTTTTCTCCACATCCTCTCCAACATTTGTTATTTGTGGGTTTTTGATGATAGTCATTCTGACAGGTGTGAGGTGATATCTCATTGTGGTTTTGACTTGCCTTTTCCTGATGATTAGTGCTGTTTGAGCACCTTTTCATGTGCCTGTTGATCATCTGTATGTCTTCTTTGGAAAAATGTCTATTCAGATATTCTGTCAATTTTTTAATTGGGTTGTTTGCTTTTAAATATTGAGTTGTATGGGCTGTTTATATATTTTGGATATTAACCTCTTATCAGTCATATTATTTGCACATATTTTATCCCATTCGGTAGACTGTCTTTTCATTTTGTTAATGGTTTCCTTTGTTGTGCAAAAGCTTTTAAGTTTAATTAGGTCCCATTTGTTTATTTTTTGCTTTTGTTTCCTTTGCCTGAGGAGACAGATCCAAAAAAATATTGCTACAGTTTCTGTCAAAGAGTGTCTGCCTATTTTTAACTCTAGGGGTTTTATGGTTTTCAGTCTTACACTTAGGTCTTTAATCCACTTTGAGTTTATTTTGTAGATGGTGTGAGAAAATGTTCTAATTTCATTCCTTTAAATGTAGCTGTCCAGTTTTCCCAGCAGCACTTATTGAAGAGATTGCCTTTCTCCCATTGTATATTCTTGCCTCCTTTGTTATAGATTAATTGATCTTAAGTGCATGGATTTATTTTGGGGCTCTCTATTCTGTTGCATTGATCTATGTGTCTGTTTTTGTGCCATACTACAGTGTTTTGATTACTATAGCTTCGTAGTATAGTCTCTAGTCAGGGAGCATGATACCTTCAGCTTTGTTCTTTTTTCTCAAGATTGCTTTGGCCAAAAAGGAAGTGTTTGAATAAAAGCTGCAAGGCATGCAAAAGGTTTTGTTGTCTCTTACCAAAATTATTATAGTGTCATCAAATTAACTTAGGACATGGTCAATTATGTAGATAGCTGGGGAATGGAATGGCCAAGAGGGAAGCAGCACAGTTTTTCTTTGGGAGGTAGTGTAGAGTAGAGGTTAAGAGCCGCATTTATGGAATGAGACTGCCTAGATTTGAATCTTAGCTGTGTGACTTTGGGAAAGTTAAGTTATCTTTCTGTACCCCAGCTTTGTCTGTACAATGGAGATAGTAGTAGTGCCTAACTCAGCAGGCTATTGTTGGATAAAACAGACCTAATGTCTAATGTGCTTGGATCAATGCCTGACACATAGTGCTCCACAATGTTAGCTACTATTATCATCATCATCACCACCATTATCATTGTTATTATTATTATTAACATGGCTTACTCACTTCTCCAGAGCTTCAAGCTCACTTTCATCCTTTTGTTCTCTCCTCATTTTCCTTCCAAAAGCCCACAGCAATTGTGCTTGTTTTGGATCTGTTTGCCCTCAGGTGCAGTATTCATGGTTCTCTTCCTCTGTTCCTTGTCCCTGCTCCCCATTCCTAGGTTTCCATGTCAGTTGACTCTTCCCTTGTCCCTTCACCCAAGAGGCAGTGGTGGCTTCCTTCCGTTGCTTATTGTGGTGGCCTCAGTGTCCCATATTCAGTTCTTCAGTTCCTCCACGATTTGTGTAACCAAGTTCCAATGTTAACTCCCTCTATTTTAATTTCTATTTCTCTCTTCCTGATTAGACCTTAATTGACACAGTAGGGCCAACACAAAGAGGTGTGATAAAGGATGGAAGGTAGGCAGGATGTGATTCACGTTGGTGGCCAGGAATGATTCCAGTTCCTGACCAGTCTTATTTAACTGAATCCTATGGGTATGAACTTACACTGAAAGTAATCTCCAATGTTAGTACTGTGGTAACCAAGACTTAACAGGATTTAACATTTTCACTAAATCAAACAAAAAAGTTATGTCTGCCTTGATGGCATATATCTAATGTTTCCATTAGCAAGTGCTGGAAACTATTAATTAAAACTCTAGAGGAGGCCTAACCAGTACTGAAAGGCAATGCAAGCATCAGTAGTAATGCATCATCAATTGACTGTATTTATGACTGTTTCCTCATTATTTCCTAATGAGGAATTCAAGAGGCTATGCATGACTGTAAATGGCTGGCAGGCTACTACATCAATACCTTGGGTCTGTCAGAGTCAACTCAGGGTTTTAGAAATGCTTGTTTATACACTCCCCGGAGCCCATGTGCATAAAATAAAAGGTTTACTCTCTACTTATCCTCCACCAAATCATATGCTGTAGCCCAAGTAAACACAAATAAATACATAAAACAATGTAACTTACAGTGCTCTACAATGTTTATGAAGACAACTTTCAATTTGGTCGCATGAAACAATACATTAAGGAAACGTTCCTAAAACCAAGACACAATTGACTTACTCTGTTAAATCCAGGGATTTTTATTCCAACACTGATTTCATTATACAGTAAATTATAACATTCTAATTGGGACTCTACAAAACACCAGACAATATTAAATTTTAAATGACTATTGTCCTCTGAAATCGTTGCCAGAAAAATTATGGGCAGAAGCTAAATAGATTCTATTTTTTTTCTTTAAAATACTATCAGTACGTACATAGCATTTTATACTTCAGAGATAATTTTCAATAATAAAAGATTCTCTGTTAATTAAAAAAGTAGTTTAGGTGAATAAAGCAAATTTTATCTAAACACTGTACTCAGGGAAATAAAACTGATTTAAGACATTGTGAATTGTTCGATGAAACAGAATTGTTCAATGAAACAATCTGAAAAGACTTGGCAAATAGTTATTTGAACATTAGATAGACTAGAAGAACTCGTACGAAACAAAAGCACGTAAAATAGCTGAGAGAAGGATTCCTCTGTGCAAAAAACAGTATTTGTTTCAAATTTTAAGCAATTTTAAAGGAAATTACTTTTACTTAGGGGTTTAACATATTTGAAAAAAGTATTTTAAAATCTTGTAAAACTGTGTTAATGAAAATAAATTGGATATGAAGTTTGAAAATGAATGGAACATGTTTCTGTTTCTTTCTAAATATTTTGGAAATTCTTCTATCTGTGAATGTATCAAGAGATGATTACAAAGATGAAAATCATACAGCTGTCATAAAGACAAAATCAATCATTGAGCATAAAATGGTAATTACATTAGCATGCTGGAAAGAAAGGAGATGATAAAATACAACAAGATAACCTTTCTTTCGGACCAACTTGCAAAAAGACTCATAAGAATTATAGTTCATTGAAAAGCAAACGATTAATATATGCATGTATGTATATATGTCTGCATGTGTGTATGCAGTTGTGCACGTGTTCATGCAACATATTTCAAATATATACGAGAGTTCAACATAGGCTAAAAAAACACTCCTAAGCACTTGCTTTTGGAAATATAGAAGAATGATTCACAATTTGCGTATCAGTTATTTCTATGTAAACGAGTGCTTAGAAAGTGTTTGAAAACACTTTGGTTTCCCTCAAGTATTGTATGCTATTTGCCACCTTATTCTATGTCTGAATTTGCTTATCACCTTACACAGAGCAATGGGATGTAGCCTAGCCACTGCACTCATAATCATAAATAATTAATAGTTTCAGGATTAATAGATTTTACTATACAGAATTCATAAAATGGACCATTTGCTGCAAAACTTTAAAAATTACCTTAGTTATTTTGGATTAGTATTTTATCATTGTCATTTGTTATAAAAGGAACAAAGTGCTTTCGTAATTAATTATTTGTATACAGCCCATTCGAGATTTGTCAACTTTCAAAGAATATTCTCTTGCCTATGCATCATACTTCATGTGTTTCTAAAGCAAGATATATGTTTTAAGTTGCCTTTCAGAGTGCATGAGATTCTCACAGCAGCAGCAACTATGTGATTTACATACACTACTCGTTCAATCTTCAAAACAAACCTGAGACTAAGTGGGATTCTCCCCATTTCATAGAAGGGGAAACTAAGACTCCGAGATGTTAAGAAAATTGCCTAAATTACATGACAGCTAAATGACAGAACCAGGATTCTAATGTAATCTTTTCATACTCCAAAACCTGTGCTTTCTCCACTGTGCACTACTGGCTCTCCATGAGACCAGTGGCAGAGGAGAACAAGGCTATATTAAAACATTAACAGCGTAACCCTGTCCACACTGGCGAGAAGGAAAAAACAACTTCTAGAGAATGTTATGAGATTATTTATGCATTTAATCTAATGTATTCCACCTTCTCCATTTATGATTCTGTGTGAAACAACTGATGCTTGAAGCTTCTCCTGGGACCCTGAGAAAACCTTCAACCAGCTAATCAAAAATTCAAGAATGTCCTCTAGATTCTATTTAGTGAGGCAGGAAAGTCACTGATTTTTTTTTTTTTTAATTTGCAATGAAAAGGGTTAAAATAAAAAGGAATTGAAGTGTGATGCTCTGTTAACCATAAAATTCAATCAATTAATATACTTCATTTCTAGAACATTTATATTAGCAAAAGCTTTACTCTATTTAACTTGCTTTTCACATAGGTTTATATGGTGAGTAAATGTGATAATGCTTAGAACAGTGCCTGGCCCATCAGTTACTGAAAATTTTAGCTGTTCCTGTTGTTCATTTGTTCATGCAACAAAAATTTACTAAGCGCCTAGTATGTTCCAAGCACAATTCTAGGTGCTGGAGATAGACTGGTAAATAAAACAAAGTTCCTGTCCTCATGAAATTTACCTTTTGGGGATATAAATGTGATGTAGTAATGTGGTTGCTACTTTTATTATCTTCTTTCTTATCATGCTTATCATTGTCATTTCTCAACCAACCAACAACCCAGGATACACCATCTCTGAACTTAATACCATGATTACATAGTCTTCTCACTAACAGGAGCACCTTTTATAAGACAGGATTAACCCATAATATCTTTTAGAACTCTCTTAGAGAAGTTGTCTGGCTGAATCTCTTAGGCACCTGAAAGCACAGTGAACTGGGATTTCCTTGAGTTTAGAGAACACGCTGAACAAACTATTTTACATGCTGAACTGCTAATAAATGTTTAAATAATCTATGTGTATATGGCAGGATTTGGTTTGAGATTTGCTTTTACTGTAACCTGATAGTGAGATTTTGGAGAGAGTAACCCTCAATCATCTCAAGACTTCTCCAGAGGCTACCGTTACTTATTAAAAAACCCTAAAAGTTCTGCATGCTCAGGTCAGTCCACAGCAGAAAGCTGTCAGGTTGTGTAAGAATACTTTAAACATTAAAGAAGAACTAAACAATTTGCCTAAGAGCAAATAGTAACCTCACAGTAAGGTCATTGCAAGGCTGTACACCCCAGGCCAATTTTGGACAAAATAAGATAATGATGACATGAAGATAAATGATTCCGGGAAGATAACAATTTAATCTAATCCAAAAAGTTTTAAACAATCCAGCCACCAATTTCAGTGCCTCCTGGTCTTAATCAGGCTATGGATTATTCTTATTATTAACAGCAATATCAAGAAGGACTTGCATGAAATAACTTGAGAAATTTATCTGAATTTCAAAACTTCCAGGTGCTCCAACCAATCCTAAATTTAAAAATATTTTCATTGCACAATCTTATGAACCAAGTCACTTAAAATTAAAAAAAAAAATAGGACAGCAAAGAAGAAGGTATAAGCAATTGGTGAATTTTTATAGCACCTTAAAAATCTCAAAGTGATATACCCCCTATTTGATTCTTATGACATTCAACTCCATGAGGTGCAATCCCTACTGGCTATATGAGAAAAGTTATATAGATAGGTTCAGTGACTTGGCTAAAAGCTTGACATGTCATTGATGTCACTGGCAGAGGGCACATCAGACTCTAGAATTGCCACTAGATCATGTGGTCTCAATGGTTTGACACCTAGAGTCTAAAGCTCTAATTCTTTCTTTATTACAGAGTGTTATAACGGAAACTTTTCCAATACAAAGTCTTTTTCAGGCAACAGGCAAAAGAACATAATGCCTGAGACAGTAGGAGAAAATGTTTCTGGCCTAAGTGTAAGAAACTTCTGCCCCTTCTTTAATTACTGCTAACCTTCGCTCTCTCTAACGCACAAGCACCATGAAATTCTCAAGTTCCAAGTTTTTAAATTAATCTGAATGATACTGGGCCATATGAATTTAAAATATTCCAGCCCCATTCCTTTTTCATATATCGGTCAATGTATTTTTGTCCTAGTGTTGCCGTCCCAATTTCACTTTCTGACATGCAGCCCATCACTTTCATTCCAGTTCTTCCCTGTATCAGACAATTCATTTCTCTTTCTGCTTGGCTTTTACTTACACTTTTCAGTTAAGTCATACATTATTTTCATGTCTTCTCTTATTCTGATTACATAAATTAGAGTCTATTATCTTATCCAAAGTCAGAGAACCAACCTCCGCCCCTTCACTGTTGAACACACACAGACCTTCAGTTTTTATTCTTTCCATCTGGGTTCTCTCTTAATTCATCTGATGAGTAGAGACTCAGTTGTGAAAATAGCATCCAATTTATATCTTCTAGGGGTTTCAGAGAGAAGAAGAGAGATCTCACTGTTTGCCCAACAGTAATCATAAAGTCCTCGCATTAGAAGCATTCTTGAAGGTCACCAAAAGCAATCACTCGAAAAATCTCAGATAATATTTCTCCATTAAATCTTATCGTTACTGGGAAAGTGAACTTCTCACACTTGTATTGTTTTCCCTCAGTGTTCTGTATTCTCTATCAGTAGGTAGTTTCTATTCAGTGTACAGCTACATAATTCAAATAACCACATAATCTCTTTGGGATCATAGTCAACTTAATGCAACCCCCTCATATTGCAGGTGGGGAAACTAAGGCCTAGAGAGAAGCAGAAACCTGCTCAGAGTCGCATACTCAGGTGGAGGATATCCCGGAAGCCACATCTCCTGCCTTACAGACCAGCCCTTTTCTTCTGATATAACCTATACTTAACATATTGCCTTGTCCTTTTGAGTAAGTGTATGTTGTCTTCTATTCGATAAAGGCAAAGATCAACCAAAGGCTGAGTTCACTCTTCCTCCTTTATGTAACCCTCTACAACATCTAGAATAATATCTGGGACCAGCAGTTAACTTATAAAATTTCATAAATATGCTCTTATTTCCTTCTCCTAATTTTCAAATTTCTCAACACATTAAGATAAAACAGATTTACCAGTGACTTACTAAATACTTCCCTTATTTGTCATTTATCAATATCTTGTACTTATCATCATTTAGTTGACTATCTAACTCCAAGACTGAATTACCATTGCAATTAAAATTCCATAAGACAAGTGATCACTACAGACATGTGGCTTCTTGTCCTTCCATTTCTGAGTTACAAGTAAATCATTCTGTCAACAGGATACAGGATGAAAAGTTGCTTAAAAATAGACATTTCTGTGCAGCGTTCAATTGGTATAATTCCCAAGCTTGGATAAGATGATGCGCTACTTCTTATCCAAGATGACTGAAAAATTAGAACAATTAGAAAAGTACACATTGTGAAAGCTATAAACTTCTATGACATTGATTATTATCCGTTTAATTTACTATAAAATATTTCACAAATAGACAACTATTATTTGAAATTTCAAAATGAACTGTTGAAGATTTTTTTTTGTAAGTGATTTTTAAAAGGCAAAGGAGGGCTTCCCTGGTGGCGCAGTGGTTGAGAGTCCGCCTGCCTGCCGATGCAGGGGACACGGGTTCGTGCCCCGGTCCGGGAAGATCCCACATGCCGCAGAGCGGCTGGGCCCGTGAGCCATGGCCGCTGAGCCTGCGCGTCCGGAGCCTGTGCTCCGCAACAGGAGAGGCCACAACAGGGAGAGGCCCGCAGACCGCAAAAAAAAATAAAAGGCAAAGGAGAAGAATTTAGTATAGAATAAAATATTTCAACCAATTTTCCCTTGCCACTCTATTGTGAAATGAATTAATCAAAAGAGCAGGGCATTTGGTGCTGGTGGATGCACTGGTTTTGCAATTCACTCTTTTATAACCCATTGCTTCACAGCCTTGATACTTAGGGGCAAAGATATGAGCTTTAAGCAGTCAAGGAAGTTTACTCAGTGATAGCTTGAGCTAGGCTTGGGAATGGTTTAGATCCTATTCTATAGAAATAGTGACAAGAATATCTTGGGTTTGAGTCACTTACATAATAGAAAATTCCCTGCTTAGGGAGATGGACTAGCCATCTCAGATCACTGTGGTCCATTTATGGCATGGTAATAATAGTGTACTGTGCAATAGGAATAATAGCTGTGGCAGAGACTACAAGCTCTATCCACCAAAATCTGTCTTCTCTTTCCTCCTGAGTAACATTTATAGAAATCACATGACTGCCCAGCCAGAGACCACATTTTCCAGCCCCAGTTCAACCAGGTGACCACGTGCTCACCAATGGAAGCCTTAACACATTGCAAGTATATTCCTCCATTCTTTCCAACTTCCTGCCTGCTGGAATTAGGATGTAGTAGGAGAAGTTTCAACTATCCAGATGATAACAGTGGCCCTAGGGATGATGAAATAACATGAAGAGATGAATCTGGGTCTCTGCATGGCTGTGTGCAGCAGAGGTGTCTGCTCACCCACCTTGGACCGTTGCATGAGAATGCAATAATTTTCTTTGCTGGGTCATTTTGCTACAGCAGCTAAGCCTCTTACTCTAATAAATGTACAAATATGCCAGAAACTTATTACACGCCAGAAAGTATTTAAAGAGCTTGTTATTACTTGTGTCCACTGCATCCATCCACTTGTGCCGACATGCTCCCCATACTTTGGGTCATAACTGAAATGCAACTTCTCCACAAATCTTCTGCCCATTTACCTCCAAGCTCCCACTAGCTGAACACAACCTTGCTTGTTCCTTTCTCATGGGACTTCTCATTTTCTAACCTCATAACGTAAGTTTTGTTTGTGTATGTCTTATCTCTTCTACCAGAGCAAACTTCATGAGAGTGAGTTCATGTTTATTTTCCTGTGTAACCTCTAAAGTGCTAGTACTGTGCCTTTCTCAAGAATTGCTTATTGTCGCTTTTCTCCAAGATGGCGGAGGAGTAAGACGCAGAGATCACCTTCCTCCCCACAGATACACCAGAAATACATCTACACGTGGAGCAACTCCTACAGAACACCTACTGAACGCTGGCAGGAGACCTCAGACCTCCCAAAAGGCAAGCCCCGCACTCCGTGCCGTGCCCCTCCCTGCCCCCGGCCTGAGAGCGCCAGAGCCCCCGAGTCAGCGGCTCCTTTAACCCCGTCCTGTCTGAGCAAAAAACAGACGCCCTCCAGCGACCTACACGCAGAGGCAGGGCCAAGTCGAAAGCTGAGCCCCTGTGAGCTGTGAGAACAAAGAAGAAAAAGGGAAATCTCTCCCAGCAGCCTCAGAAACAGCGGATTAAAGCTACACAATCAATTTGATGTACCCTGCCTCTGTGGAATACATGAATAGACAGCGAATCATCCCAAATTGAGGAGGCGGACTTCTAGAGCAAGATCTATGATTTTTTCCCCTTTTCCTCTTTTTGTGAATGTGTATGTGTATGCTTCTGTGTGAGATCTTGTCTGTATAGGTTTGCTTCCACCATTTGTCCCAGCGTTCTATCCGACCATTTTTTTTTAAAATTTTTTTCTTAATAATTAATTTTAATTTAAAGAACTCTATTATACTTTACCTTCTTTCTATCTTTCCTTCCTTCCTTCCCTTTTTGAGACAACGAATCGTCCCAAATTGAGGAGGTGGACTTGGAGAGCAAGTTTTATGATTTTTTCCACTTTACCTCTTTTTGTGAGGGTATATGTGTATGCTTCTATGTAAGATTTTGTCTCTATAACTTTGCTTCCACCATTTGTCCTAAGGTTCTATCCTTCCCTTTTTTTTTTCCTCTAAATAATTATTTTTTTAATTCAATAACTTTATCATACTTTATTTTATTTTACTCTATCTTCTTTCTTTCTGTATTTTTTCCTTCCTTCCCTCATTCCTTCCTTCCTTCCCTCCTCCCTCCCTCCCTCCTTTCTTTCCTTCTTGCCTTCTTCCTTTCTTTTCTTCTTTCTTTCTTTCTTCCTTCCCTCCTTCCTTCCTTCCCTCCTCTCTTTCTTTCTTTCTTTCTTTCTTTCCTATTTCCTCCTACTTATACTAATTCTCTCTACTTTCTCTCCCTTTTATTCTGAGCCGAGTGGATGAAAGGCTCTTGCTGCTCCAGCCAGGAGTCAGGACTCTGCCTCTGAGGTGGGAGAGCCAACTTCAGAACACTCGTCAAGAAGAGACCTCCCAGCCCCACATAATATCAAACGGCGAAAATCTCCCAGAGATCTCCATCTCAACACCAGCACCCAGCTTCGCTCAACGACCAGCAAGCTACAGTGCTGGACAACCTATGCCAACCATATAGCAAAACAGGAACACAACCCCACCCACTAGCAGAGAGGCTGCCTAAAATCATAATAAGTCCACAGACACCCCAAAACACAAGGAAAGCTCTAAAATAGAGTTTCAAAGGTTTCAACTCTCTTAACCAGTAGGCCCCCGAGATTCTGCCTTTTTGTGGGCACATGGCATTGACCTTATCTGCAGATCATCTCCGTGGATTATGTTTTCACTAGACATGCCCCTGGGGAAAAATATTGTCCAAAAAAAGGTCCTGTTCTAGACCCACCCAGAATGACATAATATTAAGTGTTTTCCATCTTCAACAGTGATACTCTTTTGAGAACTCACAGCCAGTTTGAATTTAGCTAAGTCCAATGTTTTCTTTCTCTTTTTGGTTCATAATTTCCCAGGGGCCTGCTACCTTCGTGCTTAGCTGAAAATGCAGCATTCTCCAGCAGAGAATGCTCTCTGGTATATTTAAAGCAATTAGGTCCCGGGACTTCCCTGGTGGTGCAGTGGTTCAGAATCCGCCTGCCAATGCAGGGGACACGGGTTCGAGCCCTGGTCCGGGAAGATCCCACATGCCGCAGAGCAGCTAAGCCCGTGCGCCACAGCTACTGAGCCTGAGCTCTAGAGCCTGCGAGCCAGAATTACTGAGCCCATGTGCCCCAACTACTGTAGCCCACGTGCCTAGAGCCCGTGCTCCGCAACAAGAGAAGCCACCACAATGAGAAGCCCGCGCATAGCAACGAAGAGTAGCCGCCGCTCGCCGCAACTAGAGAAAGCCGCGTGCAGCAACGAAGACCCAACGCAGCCAAAAATAAATAAACTAATTTAAAAAAAGAAAAAAAGCAATTAGGGCCCTGAATGAGAAGTTCAGTTATAGACAAAGATAAAAGATCAAATTTTAATTAGCTATGGAAATATTATTTTATTAAAGATAGAGTAATTATAAATTATTATAAAGTTATTTTATAAATTGAAAAGAAAAACAAAACCTTTCATTTTATGGGCTCTGTCTATATTTTGCCTTTACCTCATCATTTCACTTAATTCTCTCAAACACTGAGTTGAACGCTCTTATTCCTGTGTAAGGTATTTGCAATTGTGCTACAAATAGGTGACCAACTAGGGCTGAGGGGTTTCTTGGGATGTGGGACTGGCAGCTAAAAGTGGGCAAGTCCCAGGCAAACTGGGACAAATTGGTCACCCTAGAAACTACCCATCTATTTAGTAGCCTAAAACAGAATGATCATTTCTCACAGTTCTGTGGGCTGAATGGGTGGTGGTTCTGCTGTTTTCACCGGAACTCTCCATATGGCTGCTTGGCTGAGGCTGGATGGGATAAGATGTCTGGGGCCTCACCAGAGATGGCTGGCCCTCTTCCTCCATGGAATCTTTCATCACAGCACGGGGGCCTCAGGGTTCCACAGGGTAAGTGTGGAAGCTGCAGGGCCTCTTGAAACCATGCTCAAAAGTTAAGTATTGCCGCTTCGACCACATAGAGTGATGCAGACTCAGCGCCAGCCCAATTCAAGACATGAGAAAATAGACTTCAACTTTCAAAAAATCTTATTGAAAGATTCATTATTGATGAATTGGGAGATTGGGACTGACGTATATACACTAATATGTATAAAATGAATAAGTAATAAGAATTTGCTGTATAAAAAAATAAATAAAATTCAAAAATTCAAAAAAAAGGTAGAATATATACATTATGTGTAAGGAGTGAAAAAATATCACTAGAGATCTACATCATTAGAAGGATTAAGAGAATATAATAAACAACTTTGCTAAAAAATTTGATTACTTTCTTGAAATGGGCAAATTCCTTGAAGACAAAAACTCCAAAGCTCACTCAAGAAGGAGATTACTTGAATTAGCTCTATGTGTGTTAAATAAATTTAATTAATTAAAAAAAATCTTATTGAAAGATAGTGGACATACAATATTATGTTAGTTTCATGTGTACTACATAGAGATTTGACTTGCATACATTATGAAATGATCACACGAGAAATCTAGTAACCATCTGTCCACATACAAAGTTATGACAGTATTATTGACCATTATTGTGCTATACATTCCATCCTCAGGCTTATTTATTTTATAACTGGAGGTTTATACCTCTTAATCCTCTTCAGCTATTTCACCCACCCTCCCCTCTGGCAGCCATCCATTTATTCTCTGTATCTATGAGTCTGTTTTCATTTTGTTTAGTTTTTTAGATTCTGCATATAAGTGAGATCACATGTGGTATTTGTCTTTGTCTGACTTATTTAGTATAATGCCCTCTAGATTCATCCATGTTATTGCAAATGGTAAGGTTTCTTTTTTATGGCTGAGTAGTATTCCATTGCATTCCACACTTTTGATGGGAGGAGTTGCAGAGAATATGGTCATTTTTAGTCCATCACAATCCCCATCATATACATGAGATTCAGTAAATTTAAGTAACTTTTCCAAGACTACATAGCTCTTAAGTGGCAATTCGAGCCTTTGAACCCAGGTCTGTGTGTTTGAAAAACCCATGAGTTTTTCTGGGTTTGAGTCACCATGCCCTGGTGGGGTATAACTACAACATTCGATAATCCAGAGAGCAAATGGGTATTTTCCTGCAGTGCTGGTGTGGAGTGGTGGAGAACGGAGAAAGAGACATAGAAGCAGTGATCTGTGATGTCTGGATTACTGGCATCACAAGTTTGTCCAGTCTGTTTGGAGAATATATTTGCCTGATACTTGCCTGATTCTGTAAATATGTTCGGGCTCCTGCTGTTCTCCTGCCCCGTACTTGAGTACAAGCTTATTTCTAAAAGTAAATTCTTCAGTGGGACTCAGATATTCTATATTCTTGGCCTTGATGTTTCTCTTTCTCTTATGCATTGTAACATTCTTTTTCTACATAAGCCTTTGGATCATCTACAGTTTGAGAGTTTGAAAGACAGTTGTCCCAAGTCGGTTGTTTTCAAAGAGTGGGGGGTCCCTGAGTCCCTTTCAGGGAGTCCATGAGGTCAAAACTATTTTTATAATGCCAAGGTATTATTTGCTTTTCTCTGCTTTCATTCCATCTAGGGTGTAAAGTGGAGTTTTCCAGAAGCTAAGTAATGTGTGATACTGCAACAGATTTTAGTGGAAGCAGATATGAGAATTCCACTCCTTCCTACTAAGACATTAAAGGGACTTGAAAAAAAAAAACTAATGAAGTCTTCTCTTTTGTTCCTTTTTTTAAAAAAAGTTACTTTTTATTAAAAATGTATTTTTATGTTAGCATATTAAGAGTTTGCTGTGATTTTTAAATTAATACACAAATATTTTTAAAGTTTCTCATTTTGTTTCTCATAGTAATAAAATAAATTTTAACTTACTTTTAATTAAAAATTAATAATAGTCACAGAAGCTCTTTGGAGTCCTCAATTTAAGATAGAGTTCTGAAAGCAAAAAGTTTTCATTATTTTATTAGCTGCCATTTGCAAAGCTTGGGCAATTTGCTCTCTTTTAATCCTCCCAGCAAACCTATCAGGAAGGTACCCCATTAATCTCCTCCCAGAGGCATAAACTAGGGCTCAAAATCATTAGCCACACAGCTTGCATGCTGTGCAGCTAGAATTTGAAGCTAGTTCTATCTGACCCCAAAATCAAACTTGAAGGAATCAGTAACCTCCTTGCATGCAATATACCTGTTGCTTTCCTGGACAGAGAGGTTGAAGCAGAGGTCAAGAAGACTGGATGAATTATTTGAGATGGCTCAGGCAGCTAAAAGCCAAGACCTTCTGCTGTCTGTTCTACTCCTCATAGGGACTTGTCCTTTCAAATGGCAATTCCTTTTGTGAGAAAGGAATGCCTTCAAATTCAAATGATACTATGAACCTGGTGGAGGTCTGTTCCCCTTATAACAGGCATTTCTAATAGCACAGTATGCAGACTTTGCTGAGCACTCAACAAGGAAGAAACGTTTGTCCAGTTATCACATTCTAAACTGCCAAAATACATGTGCATTGCCTTAAGTTTTTCAATTATGTTACAGGTCAGCTTGTGCATTTTATCTGTTCGACTCTCTTTTGTAAAACAATTACAATGGTAAAAACAAAGAAACTATTGAGTACTTAACTATGCGTCGGTCACCGAGAGGAAGACTTGATACCAAGGTCTCTCTGAATCCTCACAAGAATACTCCCAGGCTGGCAGTGGGGTGTCCTACCTGCTTTACAGATAAGGAGATGGGCTTGCCGAGGGGAAGCTACTTGCCTGAGGTCACCCAGCTAGTAAGTAGGCGGTGAGTCAAGTATCAGACCCAGGTCCGGGTGGTTCCCAGGCTAAGATTCTTAACCAGCATGCATTGCAAGATCCTAAAAGGCAATGTCAATCTGTCTGTGGAAAGGAGTTCCCCAAAGTAAACTTGAAGTAGCCCAGGTAAATTAGGAAAGGGTCACAATTTTATGGTCAGAGATTTTAAGGAAAAACCAAGTGATGCAACCTCTTCATGTAATAAGAAAACAGATACAATTCTTTAATTTTGTCCTTAGCTTAACCCTTCACTAACATCCAGCAGCTCGGAGTGTACAGAGAAAGGCAGTAAATTCCTCATCTGTATCCCAGTGTGCCAACTGTTTTGGTTTTAATTGTGTCAGGTGTGTCTTCCTTCTGCCTGGAGGTCCTTCCTTAGGTTTGAAAATATCATGATCACATCAACAGTGTGAGAGGTGGTGGGAGAGCTGAGGTTCCACATGTGTCAACAACAGATGTGCACGTCTCCTGGAGCACTGGAAAAAAGAGTAATAGGAGTTCCCTTAGGGCTGTGCTCCACGTGCCCCAGGAGGGGATAAGGACGAAAGCCTCTGTAATTTATATTGACTGCTGAGGTAACCAGGTGCTTTCAGCAAGCATTCCAGTTGCAAATTTGGGTTTTAACAACCTTCCCAACAACCTCTGGGGAGGGAGGGAGACAAAGAGGGAAGAGATATGGGAACATATATATATGTATAACTGACTCACTCTGTTATAAAGCAGAAACTAACACACCATTGTAAAGCAATTATACCCCAATAAAGATGTTAAAAAAAAAAAAAGAATTGCTTATTGTCTGAATGAAGGACCGAAACATTTGAGCTTCATGCTGTTTGTCTATAGTCCACTGTTGTAGCTGAGTGAGCCTGGAGCAAGGACATATTTCTCACAGGCAACAGAAGCAGAAAAGAATCTAGGTCCCAGAATCGATGACAAGTTGACCTCAAAACAACTTTTACCTATGACCTTGCTATCTTATGTCTTATGCTGCTTTCTGTTTCCAGCACTTCATAGCACCAAAGAAGATAAAGGATGCATGTTAGTTACCTTAAAGAGTTTACATTCACTTCTGACCAACCCCTGACTGGATTGTGGCAAAGTGCTCCTTCGTGACAACTTTTGTCCCTTTACAAAAGCTTAGTAGAGTCAGGCACTGAATAGGCCAAGAACCATTTCGAGTCGAAAACCTACACTGTTATATTAAGCTGCTTTTCTTTCACTTGTCCTCACGTGCCACCATCATTTTTACAATATGGCAGAGACCTATGTGTTATATTTCATACTAAGGAGCAACAGGCATTGGTAAAAATGGAAATTTACCTGAACTTTTCAAAGAAATTACTCAGAAACAGACAGATAAATATGCTTACCAATTTGCACGTGAGATCTTGGGCTGAGATTTATTATTTTTTTCCTACCGTTCTAAATCAATGTAAAACAGGAAAGTTTGAGCAAACAGTCTAACAAACTTATTTTCTTCTTTGTACTTTGATATATCATCATTCAATAACATTTCTCAATTCCCTGGGCCAGGCAAAGAGGAAAGTGAAAAGACAAAAGTGTAAAACACTAAATAATAGTTTTTTATCTGTGAGCCTAAAAGGCTAGTATGAGAATATACTATCCTTACAGAGTTCGTTTTCTTCCTTTACCTGAAAATATTTTAAATTTATGAAAGTAATGTAGGTTTCATACACTCATTGCCCAGAGATGACCATCATAAACAATTTTGTGGACATTCTTCTGGTTGATTTAAAACACATATAATTATGTTTTCCAAGAAATCGTGATCATTACATAGACACTGTTTTATAATTAGCGTTTTTTCCACTTAACATATCATGAAAAATGTCTCATGTCATTAGTCTTCTAAAGCATTATGGTTAATGCTGCATAATGTTCTGCTGTACAGATATACCCTAACTTATTTAACTAGACCTCCATTATAGGACTTCCCTCCTGTCTCTATGTCTCTTTCTTCCCTCACATTTATTTCGTTTATACCTAATTACACAAAATGTGGGGGTAAAAATACTTATCAGTTATTTAATAAGATATTTTAAGAGGAGTTTGCTTTTGTCAAAATTTTTCTTAAAAAGTTTTAGAAAGAAAATTGCTGCTTCTTTAGCTCAGCCAATTAAAGGTAAATGAGGCAATGGGACTTCCCTGGCTGTCTAGTCGTTAAGATTCTGCACTTCCAATGCAGGGGGCACGGGTTCCATCGCTGGTTGGGAACTCAGATCCCATATGCTGCACGGCGTGGCCAAAAAATAAAAAAATTAAAAGGTAAATGAAGCAAATATCCTTGACTATGGCTCTCTGCACCTGTCAGCCTATCTTTTCCTTAGCTGCTGTATCTACTGTAGCCATTTTTTGTTCATGCACTTCATGGAGGGCCACAAAACAAACACATGAAGTGGGGTTAGTAGCCACGTGATGGAAGGAAGAACCAAATAGGTAAGTATAAGAGGGAGTATCACATACATGCATTTACATGGGCAGCCTGTAATGAAATGTGTGTGTACTTAATTCCCAATAATCTTATAATTTTCATCCCCAGTCTTAAAACTACTATTATTTCCATTTTACAGATTAGAAAACTTAGTTTCCAAGTATTTAAACTAAGATCACACAGCTGGTAAGGGGCAGCATCAGAATTTGAGACTTTGAATCTGTCTGACTTCAAAGTCCATATGCTCCAAACCACTGCCAGGGTGTTCTTATCATGTCCAAATAAAACAATAGCAGGATGTAACTTAGAAAATTACAAACACAATCCATTTAATGTGCAGTATTACTAATGTGCATTATTACTTCCTTTTAAAAAATTTATTGGAGTATAGCTGCTTTACAATGTTGTGTTCGTTTCTACTGTACAGCAAAGTGAATCAGCTATACGTATACATATATCCCCACTTTTTTTGGATTTCCTTCCCATTTAGGTCACCACAAAGCACTGAGTAGAGTTCCCTGTGCTATACAGTAGGTTCTCACTAGTTATCTATTTTATACATAGTATCAATAGTGTATATATGTCAATCCTGCATTATTACCTCTTACCTTCCATACTTTAAGGCCAGAGTAATGTTATTAAAGGAAAGCATTTTTTCCAATTAGAGGATTTCTAGAAATAAACTGATTTCACATCCCAAACTTTTCCTTACCAAAAATAACATTTTAAAAAGGACAGAAATTCTTTTCTCATTACACAGATTTCCTTCCACTGAAATAAAAAAATGAAATGGGAAGGTGATGAAATATAGGAAAGTAAGGAAAATATTATTATTATTTTTACCAGATACAGTTAATTTCTTAACTCTCTAGCCATGCTTCCAGGTCTGGTTGAAAGAAAACATTTATCGCACATTCAGGCTTGGCCACAAACATCACACCAAACCAAAGCAAAGCACTCCAGGACGGGAAAGACAATGCTTGACATTTTTTTCTCTCAAGCTCTTCCCAGAAAGGTGATAATTTGGAAAATACTGTTATACTATAGACTGATTTTGAATTGAATGATATTCTAACAAGTAGAAAATGACAAGTTTCTCTTTCACACGAGTCAACTTTCTTTATCCCCTTTTAGGTAGAAAACTGGGCAGAAAATATCAATCCCAAAAGAGCCAAACAATTCAGGATGACAACTTCTGCATGTTTTTACTCTTAAGTCTATGGGTTATGATATCCATGATTGAAAAGAAAAAAAGAATCAGGCATTAGTTATGCAAGCATTTTTCCTTTTGAACCATCCTAATCCCCAATTAACCATTTTTTGCATTTAATTGATATAAAATATGTGTGCATGATACACTTTTTATGTCATTTCAAATATGCAGCAATACTGAATAGGCAATTTTTACTGTAAATAACGTGTCTCACCTCCTGAAAAAGAGCCTGTGGTGTAGGATCTGGCCTTCAGGTCTGTCATCAAGTTTATATTAGTTTGAAAATTGATCAAAGGCAAAAAAGGTTATTAAAACACAAAACCACCCTTTACCAACAAGCTTAACAAAGATTAAAAAAAAATTAAAACAGCGTTGGGGAAAGTGAGTAATGAGACAGGTCCTCTCATACATTGTTGTCTGTAATATAAATTAGTTACGTTTTTCTGGAAATTAATTTGAAACCATAATAACAGAAATCTTAAAAGTGTTCCTCTGTTTGACCTATTATTTTATTAGCTGGAAGCTCTCCTAGGGAGATAATCTGAAATGTATGCAAAAATTCATGCAAAAAGTAGTCAGTGTAGAATTATTCAGAATACCGAAAAACTGGAGACACCCTAAATATCCAGCATCAGGGGAATATTTAAGTAAATTACAGAACATGATAGAGCCATTAAAATAATTTCCAAAAAGTTGTTTACTGGTATTATAACTTACATGTGACTAGTGTTGAACAAAAGGCAAGATATTATATAAATAATATGATACACGTTAAATAAAAAATGAAAAACCTGTAAGAAAATAAGCCAAAACGTTGACAGTTGTTCCTTCTGGGTTGTGGGAAAATAAAAGTTTTCCCCCTTCCACTTTTATACTTTTCTGTATTTTTGAAATTTATTGTTCTGTGCTTTCTAAATTTTCTAGTGATCATCTATTTCCTCAAAAATCAGAAAAAAAAAAAAACATTTTAAAATCACCTGACAGCAAAGGTTTGGACTCTGTTTTATTGACAGGACCAATATTTGTGAAGGTCACACTTCTGTCCACTGCAACATCCCTTGCTTGTTTCTGAAGCTAGTGTTGTTTCAAATAGCGAAAATGTGTCACTTTTCTCCAAATTGCAGATTCTTTACAAGAGCAAAGCAAGGCAAGAAAAGTGAATTTGCTAAAAAGTTTATGTGGGTTTTCTGATTTTTATCAAGCCCACCTGGATGACTTTCACTTTCTAGTTGAGAGGCTTGCAGGCAGTCAATATGGAAACGTAAATACTGCCCAAGCAGCCCCATGCGACAAAGGGGCCTCACACTAAACCTGGGAGGGAGTAAAAATGCGATTATGTTGCAGTGAAGTGAACCTGAGGAATTCTTGTGTGAAAATTTTGCTTAGGAGCCCCAAATAAAACTTAGACCTTTGACTCAGATCCAAAGTCTGTGACCTTCCCAATAGCCAAGGTTCACATTATTATTTTTTATATGAGGGAAGCCCTGACGCTGGGATTTACACCAAAGTCAATAAAAAACTATCTCCTGCTTCTGAAAAAAGTGTCAATCGGATAAGCAGCATGTGTGCCCTTATTATCCTGAGAAGAGCCTGGTTATAATGCCAAGTCAAAGGCTATTATCTAGCCTCACTGCATTAAAAAAAAATTAACGTGCAGTTTAAAATATTTTTGGCCTGATTTAACTAGTCGCAGGTTTTCCCCTTTAGGAAAAGTCAATACAGTGAACACAGACTTAAAAGCATCGGCAAAAAAAGGTAAATTATTATTCATATAGAAAGTCAATCCTTTTCTTTCTATGTATATATTTCAAAAGAAGGTGACCCTTAAAATAGAAAGGGCCCCAGTGCTAGTACTGTCAGATGATATAAAGAAAGCAAGAAATTAAAAACTTAAGATAAAATATTAGGAGTCATGGTCAATTTCAGAGCAATCAGAATGGAAGGTAACAGATTTCAGAAACTTGAAAGTAAATCAAATCAATTTAAAGACAGGCTTTGATTAACAACCATTTACACACATTTTCCAACGATATTTTCATTTCAAACAGTGACTTATCTTACTCTAGGGTTATTTCCTGGAATACTACAGTCCTTCTGCTCTGATATTAAAATCTAAGTATTTCTAATGGCTAAAGGATACATTAGAATATCATTCTTTTGAAACACATTTTTCATAATTCTCAGATCTGTTAGAGTCAAGCATGGAATACGAGCAGTGTCTGCTGTATGCTATACTCCTAGTATACTCACTATCCAATTGTTTTAGCCATGACTAAATAAGAGATAGATTTAATTTCTGGCAAGCATTTGCAATTTATGAGTCAAGAACACTCTGACAAGAGAATTTGATGCACTTTCCACCTGCCCTTTTATCAACATTAAACAAACAGTATGTTTTACTACAACTCACTTCTGACATTTATCAGTTGCTTTTATTTGTTTCTCTGCCAACCTCAGCCTTGTCAGCGGGACTTCAATGTGACAGCAATGGCAGCTCATGCCAGTTAGACCCTTTTCAAATAAACTGTTCTTTTTAGCACAGTACACATTTGATTAGACAAAAGGAATGTAGAGAATGATTATCAAAGAGGCCAAAGGCAAGGAACTAACCCATTCTACATGTGCCCACTCCTTTCCTTATTGAAGCAACAGAGACTCCCAACAGAAAGAAAGAAGGAAGGAAGGAAGGAAGGAAGGAAGGAAGGAAGGCAGAAAGAAAGAAAGAAAGGAAGAAAGAAACCACAGAATGTAAGTTCTTTGGTGACTTGAAACACACCATGATATTTATATGTTGTTTGGAAACAATACTGATGATTAGAGTATATTCCCAGGGCTTGAATTAATAACAAGTGATAGAACTCCATTTTTTCATGAATTATTATGAAAGTAGTAGATGGGAATTTTTGTCCTGAGGATTCTACCCACACTCTTCCCACACACATATGTACAAATCCTCTGAAAAAATGGCCTCAAGAAAGTCTCCCCTCTCTTTTATTTAACGAGGCACCACACAGCTTGCCATCCTGGGCTAACAGCCAGAAAAAGATTACGGCAAAAATAATCACCTTTGCAACATTAAGGAAAACTTGAAACTGGCACTATGATTCAGGGGCTTATTTCTTTCCCTCTAAATATGATACCACGTTTTTGTATTTTATTTGGGAAATGCTTTTATGCAAGACGTATCTGAAAAAAAAAAAAAAAAAAGACTTGTTTTCAACAAATAGCTAGAAGTGCTGAGAGGTTTCCTGTTAACACCATGTAAGGCATTCCACTACTTAAAAGGGAATTTAGTGTTGATGAAAGATGCCAGTTTGACAGCCATGGAAAATGAAGGAAGCATCCTTTATTTCCAGGGCACATCATCTCAAAACAAGGAATCATCTCTTATGGTTAAGAGGGCCATGCCTTATTGTTTAATATTCATTGAAAGTACACGCATGCTAGATGACAGAAAGGTACACAGGAGACACAGTCTGTGTCCTCTAAGACATTACATTCTTCAAACCAACATATCTCAAGTCTCAGGGGCATCATATATGAGACCAGTGGCCTCTACTTTTAAAAGGTCCAAGGCGGGGCTTCCCTGGTGGCGCAGTGGTTGGGAGTCCGCCTGCCGATGCAGGGGACATGGGTCCGTGCCCAGGTCCGGGAAGATCCCACGTGCCGCGGAGCGGCTGGGCCCGTGAGCCATGGCCGCTGAGCCTGCGCGTCCGGAGCCTGTGCTCCGCAAGGGGAGGGGCCGCAACAGTGAGAGGCCCGCGTACCGCAAAAAAAAAAAAGAAAAAAAAAAAAAAGGTCAAAGGCAACAAAAGCTAGTGGGTGAGAGATTCAAAAGGGAGGGTGAAATTGCTCAGTTCAGAAATCTTTACTATTTCCTGTAAGTGTTCACCCTGTGTAATTAAAAGTTGGCACTTCTTGGGCTCATAGTTGTGTGCTGGCTGTTACATAGTTTATTATGTTATGATCTGTGGGCAATATTCATCACAAACTACCTCTACCCCACCTCCCCATAAAACAAAAACAAAACCCAAAACACCTCTTCTTAAATACTCATTCCTCATGTTTCTTCAAATAGCACGTAAAACCTAGAAAAAAACCATTTGGCCCCAGTACCTCAAACATAGTAAGTATCCGTGGCACTAGGTATCCCAAGTTAGGTGGTTAGGTGGTCCTGACTTAGCATAAACTGAGAGTGAGCCTGGGAGATATAAGAACTCCCAGGGGAGTTTATTTGTATGAATGAATTAGATAGAGAGTAGGGAGGAAAGATCTTTGAGTACATGTATTGTATGGAAATTTTGTAGCGAGGGATATCCGGCCGTCAGCGATGGAGAACTGAGACTGGCCTGACATAACACATTTTCTCTGCCTGCCCCCGGGAGCCTGTATGTTAATAAGGGCTGCTGACAAAAATGGAAGGATTTGTGTTCATGAAAGATTGAGCAAAAGTAAGTGGTGATGCTTCAGGGACCAGGTGGCAAAAGTTGACATAGAATAGGGGAGAGGGCCAGTTTGATCATTTCTGTATGGAACATAGTATGGCTCTGGCAACACAGCAAGGGCTGAGGAGTAGCGGTAGAGTTTGGTACATTGAAGGGGTGGGTAACATTCGGAGTCCTGAAGGGGAAACTGGCTACATAAAGAGTGTAGCATTAGTTGCAGCAACGGCAATAGAAAGGCAGAGCAGAAAACCGTGAAAGGATTGGCCTTGAGCATGTAAGGTACTGGGTGATTCCATAAATAATCGGAGAGACAAAGGCAGCGAGAAGCTGTGATCCTGCACATTGCAGGGAAAACCTGTGAGTGCTTATTGGGATGTTAGGGAAATCTGAGTACTGACGTCCACGTGACCTCATTCGTTTCCAGACAGATGAAGGCCTATGGTCTTCGAATAATGAAAAACTTCAAGGCATTTTCTAAACAGGCTGTTGAGCTTATTCACAACCAATCCCACCTCTTACACACACAAGGCTGGCTACAAAGTTAGGATACTGAACTCCACAAGCCCTCGCGAGGGGACCAAAGAGCATCACATACATGTCAAAAGCCACTGGAGTTCCAGACTGGTTTTGTTTGTGTTCCAAGTTTTCAGGTATTCCTGGGAGTAATAGGCTGTGATGATTTAGCACGGAGGCAAGTCCATAGTTGTCTTCGTCTTAGTGAAGGACAATTTTTGAAGATCTGAATGTCCCTCGACTTTTTTCCTTGTTCCCAACACGACATTTTCACAGCTTCATTCTCTGTCCCCTGACGGCTCTACCTCTGGAGATTGTTTCTTTAGTTTTCACAATCCACTGCAGCCTTCTGCCTCTCCTCCCTTAAATTTCTTCTTAGGGCCTGAACTGAGAGCTTCCCTAGACAGCCCCTCTTTCCTAATCTCTTACTCAAAAGTTCTGAACAAAATCCGAGAGCATCTGGAAGTTCCTGCTGCTTTTCGGCAGCT
>NW_006770348.1:1209411-1213193 GCF_000442215.2 Lipotes vexillifer | reverse complement strand
TGCTGATTTTCGGCAGCTCACTCACTGTACCAGTATCCCACAGGCTGCACGGAATACTGAAGTGTATATGTGTGTGATGAGAAATGGTACTCAATGACTCTTGCAAATTTGGAAGCTGCTTTTTCATTATCATATTTTATTCATCAGTGACCAGAAGGCTGAGACTTTAATGAACTTTGTACCAACAGAAATGTATTATATAAGGAACTTCACTCACTGTTTATCCAACAGTCCAGAGAAAAAGCATGTTTATAGTCTATTAAGGCATGATGAAGAACTTCGGAATTGTCTTCAAAACAGAGTAGTATTTAAAGGATTCTAAACCTTGGAAGTACTTTAATATAGGATCTACTGTTTTAAAACTATGAAACCCCAAATTCCCATTCTGAGAACTAATAATGCAACATGTTAGCATCAAGCTTCAGATGGAGTGGTATTATTGCATCATGAAAATTGTGCCCTCTGTGAAGTCACCTAAGCATAGCTTGGGAGGGAAAAAGGAAAACCTTCAAGATATGGCAGCAGTCAGTGACTTTCCAACCTCTCCAAGTACATGTTTATCTCAGAGAAATATTTCACTGACTAGCACTCTGTCACACGGCTCACTTCTCATTACCATTTCAAATGCACTTTCTGTGCTCTGAGGTACTTCTCTGCCACCCCAGGGTTTTGCCAAGACACTAAAAAGTTTAGTTGCCATGCATAATATACAACACAAGTTACTAGTATGAATTTTTAACATTGTTTTGCTTTATCACATGCCAGAGTCCCTGGAGATCCTGGCAGGGGGTGCTTATTTACTTATTTATCCCCACCCCCTTCCTTTTTTTGTTAATGCAACCCTTGCTATTGCCCTGGGCATATATTCATAATAAAAAACTTAAACAAAATTTGAACAAATGAAAACATATGCATCTTAAGGCAACTGGCAAAACAGAAATAAATGCCTGGATGAAAACTTTAGCAGAGGAAAATGAGAGAAATAAATATTATTAAGGGAGTTATAATCATACCTGAACAGAACAGTGCTGTGTAATGTTCAAAACAGTGTCTGTTTCTTAGCCAGCAAAACATATTCGTTAGTATGATGAGAGGGTAAGAGCCTGGCTCTGGAGTCAGACTGCCACTGCCTGTGTTTGAATAGAGGCTCTGCAATTTACCAGCTGTGTGGCCTTGGCCAAACTACTGAAGTTCTCTGACTTCGGTTTCCTCTTTTGTGAAATGGGAAACATAATAGGGTCTCTCTCACATAAGGATTAGAGGAGTTCATATACGCAAAGCACTTAAAACAGTGTCTGGCAGATAGTAAGTACGCAATGAACACATTAGGTGTTACTGACACTATTAGATGTAATAGGAAAAAAGTTTTTGATGACATGCCTTGTGGCCATCAAAGGACGTCTTTTATGGAAATAGCAAAAGATAAAAGTAGCTGAAAGAAAGGTCAGTAGAAATTTTATGTCCTGTACTGATAGGTGGAAATTACCAAGAGCCAAAAGCTAAAAGTTAGGTACACATTACAGGTGAAATTGGTAGAGAGAAAGATGAACTTCTAAACGTAGGCTGAATCAGCTCAAGAGATTTTTACTAACACTTTTCAGTGCTAGGTCTATGAGTGGTTATCAAATGATCCCTCTAGGTCTGGAGAAGCATTTCTTGGAAAATCACCACCTTACTTTCCAAAAAGTCTCTGCCCAGGAGATCCTGAGTTGAGCGAACCACAAATAGAGATGCTTATGTGCTTAGCGGATTCTTGGAGTTGTAGGTTTGGCAATTGAACTGGACAGACTCTACAGTTCATTTTGGCTTTAGGATTCTATGATTCTATGACACACAATATTTCTCATACTTTTAGTACATTACTCTCATGCTTAAAACTGTCCATTAGCTTCCTATAAAGAGTAACTCATTACCTCAATGTCCCATCTATCTTGCTTACCTTTTCTTTTTATCCCTAGTTCTCTACCCCGTAGTCACCAGACACTGTTCCTATTTTTAAGCCATATCCCCAAATATAAATGTACAAATAAGATTGTATACTTCTTCTCTCATTATTGAGAAACAACCATTTATACCACTCTTCAACTTCTCAGGGGCTTTGCTTGCCATTGACAACTTTATCTGAAGGGAAAACTTGGGGGTCATTGTAGATTATGTTCTTTCTTTCAACCCCTAGGTACAACTGGTTACCAACTTCTGTAGATCACAGCATCCAAATAGTAAAATAATATTAATTATTAATTGAAAGCTCACACCAGGCACCACGCCACATTACTGTATGCTCAAAGAAGTTAATAACTTTCCAAAAGCCACAGAGATAGTAAATGGTAATTGCTGGAATTAATAGTTATTTCTGACAGACTCCAAAGCCCATGCTCACACCATGCTGCCTCTTCCGTCACCTGATTTCATCTTCCACAATGTTAGTCCAAACCATTATTTCTCATTTGGATCAATGGAACAACCTCTTAATTGGCTTCCTTGTCTCCAGATTTAACCATCTCTCATTCAGTCTTTATTTCAAGCTGCTGCTAGATTTAGCTTTCTGAGATGCAAATGCAATCATGCCACTTGCATGTTCCCCGTTGACTTTAGAATGAAGTCCAAATTCCACAGAGGACATAGAAGGAAGGCCCTTGGTAAAGTAGTCCCTGCCCACCTCTCTAGTCTCAACTCCCCTACAGGTACCTTTTGTTCTGGGTAAACTAAGCTGGCCTTAGTTTCTCCAATAATTCCATGCTCTCATGCCTCTGGGTTTTTGCACATGTGATTCCCACTGCCTGAAAAGGTCAACCCCATTTCGTGACCTAGACTCCCATCTGTCCTTTAAGACTCCTCAGCACATAGGATGTGCTCAGTAAATATCTTTTGGCTAAAACAACAATTATAAAGGCTATTTCCTTTTCAAAATTAAGGGCTAGAGATGAACATGGGTAAATACAGTAATCCGATTTGCTAAAATGCTATGAAAAGTACATTTGGGGCTTATGCTTCTAGAAATTGTTTTCCCAGCCATGACCTCTCATCTGTAAAATGTTGCCCAGTGAGCAGATCATAATTATGAAATATAATGTGTGGATATTAGGCAGTAGAATCCTTGCCATGTTCATTAAATATACATTAGTTGATATTTATAAATGTTTCATATATATTGCAAAATGTTAAAATACATTTCTGCTCTATGAATGAATTCATTACACCATTTGACTCTAGTTTTTATTAACATCTTACCCTAAGTGTTAATATTTCCCATCCTATTGGGAGCAATAGGATGCATTCCCCACATTAGCTTCTAAGAGGTCACTGATTTGTTTTCGGTTTGCTGGTCACTAAGAGTTGGCACAGAGAGTTACCTTCATAAATGATTCAACGTAATGGGAAATATTAAAATTAAAGAAATAACAGCAAAAATGGGGCTCCAGAAGTGAAAAATGATCATTGGAATATCACTCCTCAGGGGAATCATCTCACTTAGCCATTCATTAAAAGTTGCTTCGAGGACATAGGAAAGAGGCACAGCTGTTGCATGCACAATTGGGATGTTTTTGGAGGGGGTGAAATTTAGTTTAAAATACATAGCGTCGGGCTTCCCTGGTGGCGCAGTGGTTGAGAGTCCGCCTGCGGATGCAGGGGACGCGGGTTCGTTCCCCGGTCCGGGAAGATCCCACATGCTGCGGAGCGGCTGGGCCCGTGAGCCACGGCCGCTGGGCCTGCGCGTCCCGAGCCTGTGCTCCGCAACGGGAGAGGCCACAGCAGTGAGAGGCCCGCGTACCGCAAAAAAA
>NW_006770348.1:1182578-1209401 GCF_000442215.2 Lipotes vexillifer | reverse complement strand
AAAAAAAAAAATACATAGCGTGGGCTCTGGAAAGGCTCACGACGACTTTGGCAATAAAATGATTTTCCACGGACCACAGGTGGCTTAGTGATATTGGTTTAAGGGATAAGCAGGAGAACATTTTAAATCACAATCTCGTGTCAGACCAGTAAAGCAGGTTCAACATAACTTGATTTTAAGAACTGTTGTCTAAAGTATATCACTTCCTAGGCCCACATCAGTACTTTGTACAGAAGAGTACATATATACCCAAATGATAAATATATTTGTGATTATGTAGGAAAATAAGCCTTCCCTCCTTTCAAAGTACCGTCTCCTCTTTTATCTCCAGGTCCTTTACAACCCCCTCTTTTTTTTTTTTTTTTTTTGCGGTACGCGGGCCTCTCACTGCTGCGGCCTCTCCTGTTGCGGAGCACAGGCTCCGGACGCGCAGGCTCAGCGGCCACGGCTCACGGGCCCAGCCGCGCCGCGGCATGTGGGATCCTCCCGGACCGGGGCACGAACCTGTGTCCCCTGCATCGGCAGGCGGACTCTCAGCCACGGCGCCACCAGGGAGGCCCTACAACCCCCTCTTCATCATTAGTGTCCGAGTCTCTCTCCCAGCTCCCTCACAACCCTTACTTCAAAAACTTTGTATCTTCTTCCTCTTTCTCCTCCTCCCTTTTCCCTCCTTCTCCCACTCCTCACTAGAGTACTTGTAATCAGTCTGACTACTACCCTTTATCTCTAAGCATAATAAAATCTTTATCCTTTTGAGAAGGGAAACATTTTTCTTGTAATTTTTCACCTCTTGCATATCCAAGCTCTAGAAAATATATAAAGATTAAAAATGCAGAACAACCACCTAAGTATTCTGCACCACCATCTTATTTGCCTGACTGTTGAACTGCCCCTCTCATAAAAGTAGACAGTTTCCTGATATTTGGATTTAGCATTAGTCCTCTGTGATGTGTCACATCCTAGAATCAGACTTAAAACACTTAGGAAAACAGCCTCCATGCAATCTCTTGATTTGCTATTACTTTATCTTTGCTTTACTTCCTAGTGCTCTGGCTTTCTAAGTTTGGATCTTTGTCACTCTTAAAGGATTTGTTTGGATCCTTGCTCTCTATCTGGATTTGGACTCTTACTCTACTGATTCCAGTTTGTTAATCCCATGACTTGTGATGTTAATCAGGTTATGACCCTGGGCTGCTCACTTGCCTCAACCTGGTATGATCTAGATTGTAGTTTGAGCCTTAAGTTTTGCCATCCAACTATGACACATAGATCTTATTCTCTCTTACTCGCTCTGTCTTGACCAGTTGGTTCAGTGACACAGACTTCTAATAAAACAGAGTTGAAAAAAAAAAACTACTTCTTTCCCTTAAAGGCAATTATGTCTAAAGATGTGAATATGGCTCCATCAGCATAGGAAACAAAGGCAGAGATGTTCTTTGCTTGGTGAAAATCAGTGAAGTGTAAAATGGGTTATGCTCAAACCATATAAATGCCGCCTCTAAACATATCATATTACCATCCATCAGGAACCTGAAACAATCAAATCTGAGTGAATGCAACACAGCCTCTTCCATACCTAAAACATCTACTGGGCTTATGGGCTAACCAAAGGGAATTACTGAAACTCACAAAGATGATGACAATGGAAAAATATTTGAAACGCGGCTTTATTTTAATTATAGGTTAGACAGGGGAAAAAACACATAGAGTTTTGCAACACTGCAGAGAGGGATGTTAACTGTTGCATAGTTAAGGTGCAAAAAAACCAAAAACGCATTGCCAAATATTTTGTATTTTACAGATGTGTATTTTGGAAAAGTATGCTCCCTAATGTTATTCACAAACAGAAAATACATTGCTCACACTTAAAGAAAATGAAATCAAACAGGATAAAACATGAGCAGAGAGACTTCAGACATATCCCCCAGGCATACCAACTCGTCAAACTTGTGAAGAGCAGTTCTCTAGCTAGATAGAGAGAATCTTCCTCCACCTGGGCAGATGGGCCTGGTAAATGCATAAGCTTTTGTGCTGAAGCAGAAAGACCAAGAGGAAAAGAAATAAATGTGCACCACATCAGTGCAATCCAAAATTAATCTTATTTTGCTCTGTAATCATAGAGATGCAGTAATCGTTTTAGAATTTGAGCTGGATTTTTTTTTTTTTTAAGTTTGAATGTTATATGGAAGACAGGAAGATCAAAACAATTGTATTTACAGGAGGCATCTGTCTCTTAACAGGGTATGAAGCTAAGTTTTCCATAATTCATTTTCCATCAGAAAATTGAAATAAAAGAAAAAGATTGGAAAAGGTTACAAAACCATAAACAAAGTGAAAAGACAAGCCATAGACTGAGAGGAGATATTTTCAATGTATACAGCTGACAAAGGATCAATATCCAGAATATATAAAGAATTCCTACAAATCAATTAGAAAAACATTAATTACTCAAAAGAAGGAACAGGAAAAGGACAAAATGAGGCAATTTACAGAGGAAGAAACTCCAGTGGTAACTGGTTAACTCTGGGAAGGAAAGGATGGGGTACAGCTTTACACAGGTCTTTAACATTTTATTTCTTTAAAAAGAAAGAGCATTGTGGAACAAATGTGGCAAAATGTTAATACAGGTTTAATATTGGTTGTGGACACATGAATTATATATTTTCTGCACTTTTTTGATATGGTTAAAAGGTTTCATACAGAAAAATAAAGTCTGTGTTTGTCTTTAGAAAAGACTAGGGGACTTCCCTGGTGGCGCAGTGGTTGAGGGTCTGCCTGCCGATGCAGGGGACGCGGGTTCGTGCCCCGATCTGGGAGGATCCCACATGCCGCGGAGCAGCTGGGCCCATGGGCCATGGCCGCTGAGCCTGTGCGTCCGGAGCCTGTGCTCTGCAGCGGGGGGGGGGGCGTGGGGCCCAGCAGGGAGAGGCCCACGTACAGCAAAAAAAAAAAAAAAAAGAAAAGAAAAGACTAGGGACAGAAAATGGAGTGCCTCTGTACAAAAGGGCAATGGAGAGTTGCTGATTAGACAGAAGTGACATTATCAGCTCTGTTCATCCAATGAAAATGTTTATCAGCTAGTCATAAAAGGATACCATGTTCAGAACAGGGAAATTAATGAAACATCTTCACAGCACTTTTTTCTAAATGAAGTACATCAGTGGTCATTTTAGGCATGGACCAAAAAAAAAAAAAAAAAAAAAAAATCCTTTTAAATCATCTGGTCCCTGTCCTTCAGATGTAATCAGCCTCAATCCATTCTGTCAAGTGATTGGACCTTATCTCTTTGGCATATCATAAGTGAAGGAGATCCTGCTGTTTTTAGTTCTGCTTATAGTAAATCCTTGGCTTCACAGCTGAGTGACAGAAGTGGATAGAGTACAGGACTGTAGCCTTGAGAATTCAATCTCTGGCAATGACTTCTTAAAAGTTGGACATGTGGTTTGACCTCTCTGGACCTCTGTTCTTCCATCTTTCAAATGAAGATGATAATATTGACACTACTTTAAAAATATACTTCTTTTCTTGGATACTCATCATTAGATAAATGCACGGTGCTACACAAAAGCCGTATGGTAATGATGTCATTAGAACACGTGGCATAAGATTCCCTTACAGTCAAAGGCCACCTTGATAAGTTCTTTTGGTACCCACCCCCCATCAAATAAACTGTCTTGGGAGGGCCTAGAGATTCATCTACTTCACAGTGATTATAATATGATTATAAAGTATTTATTAAATTTCCCGATTAACCTTCACTGAGCTATGAGTATTCGCTATTCATTTTGCAATGAGACTTAGTAATAAACATAGCGGAAACATGGAAAAAACATTCAGACATTTATTTAACTCGCAGAATGACTTCTAAGGTATCTTTATGTGTACAAATTATGTTAGATGGTAAACTTTAGAAACGGCTTAGGACTAACCTCTTGAATGCACATTTGTAGATAAATGTGAAAAAGATAAAGGAGAGGGGCTGCCATATAGCTCAAAAATCATACAAATCTGCCAATGCACGTAGCATATCTCTGAAATGCCTTATATTCCAAAAAGCTGCTGATCTATTCTCTTTAGGTTAAACAGATCATGCTTAAAATATGTGATAATCAGTACCCAACTGCCTATTTGACAACCTCAAATGAAAAGAGCTAAAAATACCTGGAGATATGCATACATATCTTCAGGCACACACACACACACACACACACACACACATTATAATTTTACTTAGGCATTAATATGTTACAGCAAAGTTAATATGCCATTTTACTTTTACATTTCAGCTCGATTTCTCTAGCAAAAAAGGAATGAGGTTAGAATATGATTCGCTCTGCTTATTTCAAGGTGATTTACACTTTTTTGTTGATCAAAATAGGGACTTAGTCACCATGGATAAGATATTTCTATGCCTAAAATTACTTCTAGAGAGTTTATACCCAAGGGCTCAGAAAAGTAACACCTTTCCATGTAACTAGATACTTTTGGTAAAATGACAGGCAACAAAAATAGAAAATAGTTAGCTGTTTCTAAACATTATCCTCAGTTGGGTGGAGAAAGCATTTTTCCTGATGCCTTCCTACCTCAGTGGAAAGCACACAGTTAGATAAACACACCATCTTTTGTCCTTTTGGCTAAAGAAGGGGAAAACAGGAGAGCAACCAGATAAGCAATAGAATTTAAACTAAAACTAAACCTACCTACAATATTTAGGGAGCTTGTATTCTGTAAATGAAAGCAAGGACTCCTGGACTCCTGCAAAGGCAAAAAGACTTCCTTGGTACACAACATGTGTTGCCCATTATTAGAAAAGAGTGGACAAAACTCAGCTCAGAGGAGTACCAATCATGTACAATTGCTTCTGCATCATTCCCAGTAACCTGGGGCTTCTCAAAAGCTCTGCATGCAGAGCATAGGTTGTGACCCATCTTGGCTAGCAGGTAAGTAATCTGGCTGCTTCTTTCTGAGAATAAGTAAGAAAAAAAAGGAATGAATTTGGAGAGGATTTGATAGACACAGAATCAACATGCCACCTACTGGTCCTTTTACCTGTGGTCAAGACCTACTATGTCTTTATCACCTCAGATGCTCTCAAACCACCACCCACATACGGAACAGGAGGATGTGTGATGCTAGGATCACCTTCATGGAAACAAGAGACCCTGCTGGGGATTATATAAACTTCTGAAGATCTGTAAACAAAACCTCCAGGACATATCAAGAACATGTTGAATAACTCTGTCTCTCATGAATAATCACTTTAGGTTTATTTAGGTGATCTGTTTTGTTTTGTTTTCATTTTTATTGGGGTGTAGTTGGTTTACAATGTTGTGTTAGTTTCAGGCATACAGCAGAGTGAATCTGTTATACATATACGTATATCCACTCTTTTTTAGATTCTTTTTCCATATAGGCCATTACAGAGTATCGAGTAGTGTTCCCTATGCTATACAGTAGGTCCTGATTAGTTATCTATTTTATATATAATAGTGCGTTTATGTCTGTGATCTGTTTTTCAATAGCTAGTTATACTTGCCATTGAGCAGTTGGCCTCTAGAAAGTCAATGTGGTTTCCTAGAAATATTTCCAAGTTTGTAGCACTTAATATCTTACTTGCAGTGTTATCAGAGCTGAGTGTAGACAAAATCATGACACAGGTGTTTACCTTTCTTCCCCCTAAGTTTTCTATGTCTCTTCTGATATTTTTTCATCACACCTTGGGATTTCCATGCTCTCAGCCTACTGCCTAGAAATCCATACTACCATGACCAAATGCCTAGTCTACCCTCTGATGCGAAGTATGCACTTAACAAATATTTGTGAAATAAATAAATGAATCAATGAAAAAACCCCCAAGGCCTGACAATTTCTCAGAGATGTGGGAAATGACTAGAAAAATGAGATAAACTCATGGGTTTGAAATAATTAAGTTTGATATGCAAACATCGCCCATTATCTACTCCCAAGCAGCAGATTCCTTTGCTGATGCTCTATTTATGAAAAGGAAACTAAGTTGGAAGTTGAATGACAACTACACTGCGTCTTAGTCAGCTTGGGCGCCATAACCAAATACCACAGATGGGGTGACTGAAACAACAGGAATTTATTCTCTCACAGTTCTGGAGGTTGGAAGTCTGAGATAAGCGTGTCAGCATGGACGGATTCTGGTGAGGACTTGCGGATGGTCACCTTCTTGCTGTGTCCTTACGTGACAGAGCAAACACAGAGACAGCAAACTCTGTGTTCCACCTTACAAGAGCGCTAATGCCATCATGAGAGGCCCACTCTCATGACCTCATCTAAACCTAATTACCTCCCAAAGGCTCGATCTCCAAATACCATCACATTGGGGGTTAGGGTTTAAACATTTAAAATTTCAGGGGCACAATTCAGTCCATAGCACACTGGCTTCGTTTTTAAGTTAATTACTAAGGATTTCTAGTCTGAAGGTCAGAATACAGTTAGAATAAATTTCTGGAAAAAAAAACCTGCATAGAATTCTTTGACACCATTACCATCAGCCATTCTATTCGGGTTCCCTTGTATCAACTGATGCCACTGCCTACATGGTCCCACCTCTTCTTTCAAACCTCAGGTCCTCTCATCAAGCATGAACATATCTGTATTAATGAAAGCCTCAAATGCTGTCATTCATTTTGCCTTATCCGAGCTCAAACGCAAGCAGTAACAAGAAGTAATCATGTACTAAGTATTCCTATTGGCACACCAGCCATATTAGAACTAGATAGCTAACAGCATTTCTATTACCTGTAATTAACAAATAAAATTTGTTCCCACTAAGCACTGTTTCACTTTCAAAATGAGATAGTGTTTTTTTTTCTTTATTTTTTGTTTTTATCCAAGCTGCACTCTCTTCGACTTTTCTAGACCTATGCCATTAACTCTTGGAGCAGCTTTGCCCAGCATTCTATTCATCTGGAGCCCCTTGTTCTTACAGCTATTTGCCACTTCATTCAGAGCCTAGGAGTGTATTAGCCACAGCTGATTCCTGTTGCCTCTAAACTCCTCCTATTCCTATCACAACCTCCCCCATTTCAGAGATCTGATCCTCACTGCACAACTCCTCCTTAGTTGTTCTGCAGCTAATTTGAACAATGCTCAAAGCTGAGTGGAAGCTAATCAATTTATTTTTCACCTATTTCATAAAACACTGCAGCAGCCCACTGGGAGGAAATTCAGATATCACTAGCAGTTTTCTTTCAACCAAAAAACTGCTTTTTTAAAGGAAGGGTCCAAACTTGACTCTGTTTCTTCTTTATAAATCCGTGTAAGTAATGACGCAGATCTCCGCTGGGCTCCCCTACCTCCTAAGCGGCACCATGTGGTACTCATAGATCCATTCACTGAGATACGTACTTTTCTTAGTGTTCTAGTTTGTGTTTCTGTTTAACTTCCTTGAGTTTTTATGTTTTATGGTCCTCTCGTCCTGGGATGCCCGAGGAATGCAATGAACAGATGCATTCAATGATTCGTTACCATTAGCAGCCAGAGTGGAATCAAGAACTTTATCAACTTCCCTGCCGCCCCCTTTGGTTCACAGTGGAAGTACATTATGCCTCACCTTCCTCTCTAGATGCACAGTTTATGTAACAGACTTACGTTCTCTAGTTCAGTGCTCTGTGGAATCTTTACTTACCATAGGCAAAGCCTCTCCTTTACTGCTACATCTAGAGTTTATGGCACTGGACCTTCTGGCCAAGTAGAAAGGAATTTTCAAGGGCACACAACTATAGAAATACTTTACTATTTTTAGCACACAAACTATTGTAAATGTGTCTTCGAGGTTATCATTTCCGATGTATCTAATAACTCAATACTAGAATCTGTTGCTAGGCATTTAAATAGACCCATCCTGACCCAAGTTATTCTCAAGTTCTTATAAATGCATGGGCTACAGTCTATAGATCTACATTGGATCTTTAAGGGAAAGTTCCCCTTCTGCAACATTCCCTTTGGTGCTCCCAGCAGCAATTTCTCAGTCTTGACGGACTATGTGGTTGAATGGGGTGGTAGCAGTGGAGGACGAGGGGTGGTCATTTTGTACTATGTTTTGAGCGCTTCCTGTAAAGGACTATATACACTCTGATAGCTAATGATAGCTAAGGCTTTTAACCACAGGCCCTTCCACAGAACTAATACTTCATGTTGAAAAATTATGGTCACTAACTGTGGAGCTTTGGCAAACATGAATAAAAGTTGTGCTGGAGGGCTTCCCTGGTGGCGCAGTGCTTGAGAGTCCGCCTGCCGATGCAGGAGACGCGGGTTCGTGCCCCGTTTCGGGAAGATCCCACATGCCGCGGAGCGGCTGGGCCCGTGAGCCATGGCCACTGAGCCTGCGCGTCCGGAGCCTGTGCTCCGCAAATGGGAGAGGCCACAACAGTGAGAGGTAAAAAAAAAAAAAAAAAAAAAAAAAAAAAAAGTTGTGCTGGAGGTAAAACATGTTGTTCACCTGGTCCCTTGAAAATAAACTATCTGCCATTTGGTATTGTATTTTTAAGGAAGTATCTACAATTGGCTTGATGCAGATGGTGTTTATTTTACTATATTTATATTGCATTCTCTCTCCTTATCACTCCCAATCTCCCACTGTTTTTCAAAATGAGATCCATGGGGCTTCCCTGGTGGCGCAGTGGTTGAGAGTCCGCCTGCCGATGCAGGGGACACGGGTTCGTGCCCCGGTCCGGGAGGATCCCACATGCCGCGAAGCGGCTGGGCCCGCGGGCCATGGCCGCTGAGCCTGCGCGTCCGGAGCCTGTGCTCCGCAACGGGAGAGGCCACAACAGTGAGAGGCCCGCGTACTGCAAAAACAAAAACAAAAACAAAAACAAAAAATGAGATCCATGGACCACCTGCATCACACTCACCTTTGCAGCTTGTTAAAACGGGAGATTCATGAACCCATCATAGGCCACGTAATACAGAATCTCTGGGGCTGTGGTTGAGAAATCTGCATGTATAATAAGCACTCCAGGTGACCAGGGGGTTAAAAATAAAAGAAACACAATTATTCTAAAAGTTAATATTTTGTCTCATTTTATAAAACACTGGGACTTATACTTTTATAAAAAAAGTTTGACAAGGCGGGGAAATTACACGGTGTGACTGGATGTGTATGGGAGGGGGTATGGGAAGAGTCGTGGCGAAACTGGCACTGAAGTTTAGATCTAAAGGCTGCATAGGAGTCTGGTAGGCTGGGAAGGAGATGGGTGAGTGGATGGGGCGAGAAGAGAGAGGAGGCGAATGTTTCAGGCACAGGGAACAGATTATACGAAGGCTTAGAAGTGATAAAACTTTTGCATGAATAAGCACTTGGCCAAAATGTACCTTTCACAGAAAATATATTTAGACCCAAAGGAGAAGGTAATATGAAATTTCAGGCCTTGTGACAATTGTATAAATACTTTTTTTTTTTCTTCTTGCAGGGAGCAGGGTAGCTGGAGGGAGGTTAGGAAGATATATGCCCCAAATCAGACTAGGTGTAAGCCTTGCCCATGATATAGTGCAGGGGAAAAAGGAAGCTTTAGTACTTTTTCGTCCTGCTAGGAAATTGCTGACCTGCTTCTTTTGATTGTGAAGAAAAACGACTTCAGTGGGTGTCAAGCGGCAGGTGGTGACCACTGTTTCTTTAAAGACAATGTATGAAACACTGAAAATTTATTTCCTAATAAACTTGACTTTCTGAGCTGAACCCAAAAGAAAGTGCCATACGATAAAAGCATAAGGAATAAGAATATTTCCAACTTCTATTAAATATAATCCAAGTGAAGTGATTCACTGTGGCTCAGGCGCAGGCTCCCCATCAATACAATTTATAATGGTTCAGCTTCAAAGCTACACTTCCATTTGACAGTAATTTCCTTCTTTATTTTGTTTTGTTTTAAGTTGACTACAATTTTCAATCACAGTTATCAGTTCATCACTTGGATGAAGGTGACCCAGCAGCCCTTCTTTATCAAATTCCCGAGGTGCCCTTAGATTATCTTTCACAAGCAAAGTCTACAATGGTAACAGGAAAAATAAATTCAAAGATGAGGGTTTATCAAATGCCATCTTCTGTGGGCTGTATTTTTTATTAAACATGAATCAAATAATCTTTTGAAATGAGGGGTGTGGTTATCCAGAATCACCCTCTTCCCCATTGCATGGCTAATTCAAAAATCTTAATTAATAAGGCTTTTATGATGAGTTTCATAAACAAAAGCTGCCATCAATTTGCCAGCCAAATGTATTATCTTATTATTTTGAGATATATTTGTATTTTTAAAAGGAATGAAAATTTTCATCAAATGAATCAAAAGGAATGACATGAATCTAGCATGGTAAAAGTTGAAATAAATATTTTACAGCTAAATAATTCTAAAACTAGTAATGATATCTCTTAAGTCAGCATTTCCTAATGTATGGGAATGTTCATGAGTGTTTCAAGAGGAAAAAGTTCTCAATACAAATAAATTTGGGAAACTTTGTGTTAAACACATGTTTAACAGGTTTCTTAATTACAGGATGTCTCAGCGTCTTTAATATGCTGATAGGTATCATCAATTACCAAGAGAAGGATATGGTAAGCAGCATTTCCTAGACACATTGACTGTTTATCTTTTTCAGTGCATAGTTCAAAACTAGGGCTTCACTTTAACATATTTTGAGAAATTAGAATATATTGGAAATAATCATTATTTCTAAACTTAAGAAATGGTATAAATCTTGTTTAATCACTCCTTTAAAAACTGCCTGTATTAAAAATACCTTCAAATCTCTCAAAACATTTCACCAATGCTGTCCTCTAATTAGCGACTTTCAGCGTTGGCAGTGTAGTATGTCTATAACTTCCAGATTGGACATGTAATTCAGGGTAATTAAACAAATTGGACTAAGCCAAGATTACCACTTTACATGATCGATCCACAAATTGTCGACATAAAATTGATGAAAAGTGTGTGTGTGCAAAACAGAAAGCATGGAGAAAGAAGGTTTATTTGCTTGTTGTATTCCTCCTATACATTCTCATTCAAAACAGAAAAACTAAATTGGAGTAGCTATCGGAATGGAGTTGTCTAGAAATTGGATAAAATTGAGTATTTCTGCAGCATTCATAATTACTTTCAGAAGACTGAACAAGCAATGCGGGTCTCAACAAGCCACAATGGTTTGGAATGAGCCTTGGTATTCTGAGTAGGCTTTGTAATCAGCAAATTGAAAAATCTCCATGCAGCCCCAGAAATACCATCCTACAGTGTATCTTTTGGCATTATTATATATTATGAAGGCCATTGTATTTCTTTTTGGGGGGTTATGTATTGTGACATTTTTACATGATAGCTCTCAACCGGCTTTTTAGTACTCTGAGAGATAACCTAGTTTACAGAACTATTTTACTTGTTTTAAGAGGTCTCTAATCATGTAATCATAGATGATTTGGAAATGGCGTTGAAGAAGGACTCTTAGAGCTGTTGAGTTAACAACATGCGTTACCAACATTCCATGATATTTTTTATACTCCCAAAATGTTCACTCTCTAAATGAGCCATTCTCATTCTCTTTCCCTCCTCCTCCTCTCTCCCAGTCTATGTAGGTATGTGTACGTAATGTGGGCTGAATTAGAATGATTACTCTAATTTTATATACCACAAGAGATAGCATCTCTTGATATAATACAGCCCTGAAAGTCATTTTCAAACACTATTAGGATACTTAAGTTTTTTGTGGCCAGCCAAAAGGGCACTAACCTTGCCCATCGTTTCCAGTGCTTTCCCACTCCTACTCATGCCTATGCTCATCAACTTCTACTGCTCTCCCTATGGAGTAGCTAAAATGTAACATGTTACTGATTTTGGAAAAGGCCATTCTCTGAAAAAGAATGGGTACTCTCGTGTACACACTGTTGGTAGGACTGTAAACATATGCGGACTTTGGGGAGGACGTTTTAGCACTATATATATATATATATATATATATATATATCAGATATCTTTGATTTATTTTCCTATCAAGATATTAAATGCGTATACCCTTTGACTCACCAATTCCACTTCCTAAAGGATAATTACGCAGCTGCACAAATATGTATGCACATGGAATTCACTGTAGTGTTGCTCATGTAAGTAAAAGATTAGAAATGGCCTATTTGCCCCTACATATAAAGGAATATCAAGCAGCAGAGGTAGATCTATATATACTGACATAAAAGGATCTCCAATGTACACTGTTAAGAAAGGGAAGAAGCCAGTCATAAAACACATACAGCATGATCCTATTTAGGTTTTGAAAATATTACAGAAGGATACCTCCCAAACTATTATCATTGAGTACCTCTGGATAGGGGGATGGGTTAAGACAGGGTGGGGTGGAAAATAAAGGACTTTTCAGCTTTATACTTTTGTATGGTTTGTTTCATTTTTGCAATAAGCGTATAACACTGTAGTAATTGTGTAACTAATATTTTTACAGTAAAATGATACTGTAATAATCTCCGAAACATTAGTTTCAAAAGTCATACACTCAGAGAAAAGAAATGAGAGGCATTTGATAATAGTTCTCATCAGGTAGATTAAAGAATTATTAAGGGACACACCCATTATTTGTCTTAGGTTTTAGGCCAGTGAAATATCTATTACAGTAAGTCACCCACACACGAACCTTCAAGTTGCCAAATTTCAAAGATGCGAACGTGCGTTTGCATGTCCAATCACGTTAAGTTAGTTCATGTGTCTGGCGTACATTGTCACATGTGTGCATCCTCTACAAGTGGTTGCGCTTCTGTGTACTTTACTGTACAGTACTGTATAGAGTACAGTATCTTTATTTCAAGCTCAGGATGTCTGGAAGCAAGCGTAAAAGAAGTGGTGATGTAGCTGGTACTACTGTACTTTTCAAGGTACTGTACTGTAAGATTAAAAATGTTTTATTTTTTGTGTTTGTTTTTTATGTATTATTTGTGTGAAAATTATTATAAACCTATTACAGTACAGTAATATATAGCCATGTTAGTTGTGTTAGTTGGGTACCCAGGCTAACTTTGTTGGACTTACAAACAAATTAGACTTACGAACTCGCTCTTGGAATGGAACTCATTCATATGTAGGGACTTACTGTACTTCTTTGAGTACTGTGGCTCATGGACCCTAGAATGTCCCCCATGTTCATGCCCTTATATAACCCCCTCCTTTCAGCGTAGGCACAGCCTATGACTTGCTTCTAACCAACAGAGTATGGCAAAGGTGATGGAATATCACTCCCCTAATTATATTACCACTTAGACAAGTAAGACTCATTTTACCAGCACATAATAGAGAGTCTCTCTCTCTCTCTTTCTCTCTCTCTTTCTCTCTCTCTCTCTGATGCTGTCTTTGAAGAAGCTGCCATGCTGCGAATGGGCCTATGGAGGCGGTGTTGGAGGAGGTCATCAAAAAGACATGACTGCCAGTTAACCCTGGAGCTGAACCTGGGCAGTCAGAGGCTCCTCATCCCCTCCCCTGCCCTTGGATTGTACGTTCTGCCCACAGTTCCCACAGTAGGAGTTCTTTCAAAGACGCAGCCTTGAGAAAGTAAAATGTTGTGGAGACCATCTGGATGGTATAAGTGACCAAACCCAGTTAAGTTCTCTATGTAAACTTTTAAGATTCTGACCGAGCTGGTGCAGAGATTTACTCATCTTGCAGCCACCCAAGACAAACCTTGTGTGTAAGTTTCCTTGCTTATTAAAACTGCTACCTACCAATCTGGAGTGGTCTGCATCTTTCTTCAGTCTCTCCTTGCCCTCCATGTATGGGGGCATTTCAGATTTTACCTGGGGAACTCCTGAGTTTGCATACCAACAAGGGGCCCATGTGGCGAGGACTAGAGAGTAGCCTCTGGTATCTTGAGAGTGATCCCTGGCTTTTAGCCAGCAAGAAAATAGGAAAGTCAGTCCTACAACCACAGGAATTTAATTCTGCCAACAACCACATGAGCTCAGAAGAGGATCCTCAGATGAGACATCAGTCTCAGCTAACACCATGATTTCAGCCCGGTAAAACCACGTGCAGATAATTCATTCGAGTGTGCCCAGACTCCTGGCTCATTGCAATTGTGAGATAATAAATGTTTGTTGTTTTAAGTCCTTAAGTTTGCGCTCATTTGTTACACAGCAATAGGAAACTAATACAATTACGTTGTTTTACAATCTGTCTGATGCCACAGTAAGGAGTAGAAGACAAGAGAATGCACTCAATCAGCTAATTTGTCTACCAACTCCCTCTCACTGAATCATTAATGAGTGCATACATGCAAACTTTATAAATCACTTTCTGTATGTTAGGCACTATCCTATGCATTTACATCCCTTATCTTACAACATCCTCACATGACTCCTATGAAGTGGCCACACACAAGGATGCTGAGGCTTTAAAAGGTTACAAAATTTGCCCAAGGTGGCACAGCTAGTAAGTAGCTAAGCCAGGATTCATACCCCAAATCTGTGTTTAACATGACTAAAAAAAAAAAAAAAGAAAAATCAACAAATGACCCAACGTTTAAAAAGTCACTTCAGTTTCAGATAATACATTCAAAATCAGTGATTAAAAACCAAGATGGTAGTCTGGCAATCCACCCAAATAGTAGATCAAATGCTACTTCTTTCCCCTCAAATATGTTACATTTTCCAGTGATTTAAAATAAAAACTCAGTAAGAGTTATTAACAGTAGAACTTGGCTACAATACCACACAGCTTTATGTATTCTGCCATTCACATAATTTCCTCTTTGAGTTACACCAAATAGAGTAGTGGTTGATAACCCATGTCAAGGGTAGTTCTGTTCCTTAGTATCAGGAGATCAGTGACTTTTTAAGTTCACATGGACTTCCTTTTAAAGGAAGTAAACCCTACAAAACTAAAAAGCCAGAAGCATAGAGCTGCATATCAGAATATGACACAATCAATGTAATCATCAATAGGCAAGTTGAGATAAACATCATACTGACAGGATATGTTGCTGAAAAAGGCCAGAGGAAGAATGACTTAATTTTATTTTTCCCATGGGCAAAGGCAGAAAGAGTGTCATCATGAACAAATTAAAGTCCTACCACAAAGCATTTGTACACTGTGCCATGCCAGAAAGCAAAGGGCAAACCAATAATCTCCACAGATAATAATTAGAAAAAAACAGTACAGAAAATATCAGGAATACTAAGGGCAAAAGGATGTTAGGAAATATCATTATCAATTGTGATTACTCTTCTAGAATGTGCATTTTGACTGATTTTATAGGTTGTGATTTTCTTACCGCAGGCACGGAGAATTGGCATTCAAACACTAGGAGAGCAAAGTTTAATTAACATAGACTTCTGAATAAAGAGACAACCAGAAAGCAAAAGGGACGTCCAACGCTATGGCTCAGATTTGCGATTCAAACTGCAGACTATATGCACTGCTGCTTTTATTGCCTCTTCACCCTACCAGCTGAAAATTGTTGCCACATCAAGAAAATGATCTCTGTGATCCACATTTTATCCCATTTATGACCTCTCATCTTTCTGCTTTCCATTCAGAATCAGTGCAATGTATAACTTGGACCCTGAGATCAGAGACTGAGGTCAAAATGAATGGAGTAGACTCCAGAAGGACAGCGTTGAATATTACAGGATAATGCGAGAGGATAACCAGATAGATTCTCTGAGGACTCCAGAAAACTTTTGGTTTAGATCTGGTCATTTTAGGATGAGAATGGATAGAAAAGGACAGATAATAGGGCAAAATATATCTTGTATCTAAGTGGCACGCATGTGCCTAGGCACACACATACACAATACAAAAATAAATTCATGATATTCAGTCAACCCATAATCAGGTTCAAATTTGCCTATCCCAATATGCATCTCACTACTCTTCTACTTGACTTTGAGCAGGATGATGAAGCGACATCAGTGGAGTCTAAAAAGTTTGGAGAACGTAGAGAAATCATTTTTCCCAAGGGAACAATTGAATAATAGTACTAATTTCTATGGAAAGTTTAAGTAGGATGAGAACTAAAATGAGGATTTGGCCAAAATGTTAGTGATGATCTTTATGACTAATAGAATAGTGGAAATAGAAGTCAAATTACAGTTTATTTTATTCATTTGATTCAGTAAACTTATTTTTCTCCTACTATGTGCCAAACATGGTTATAGCTGATTAAGGATTCAGACAAAAATCCCTGCCCTACGGAGTTATATTCTAGTGCGGAAAGCAGATATAAATGATAAGACAAGTTAAAGTATGTTAGATGGTGACAAGGGCTAAAGGCAAAATTAAAACAGAGAAGGGGGACAGGGTGTACATGTATGGGTAAGGAATCCAAAGTTGTCATTTTAGATTACATGGTCAGATAAGGACTCACGGAGCAGGTTATCATTAGGCAAAGACCTGAAAAAATTAAGGAATAATCCATGAAGACTGAGGGCTTACTGGTAAAGGAGGAAGTATTTACAAGGTAACGGAGAAATTAATAATACCCGTGAGAGAGAAGTAAAGGTTTAAGCTCCAAAGGAAGTGAAGAATGTACAGGATTGAACACACAGAATGGGAGTTGACATTGAAAAGGCGGAAGGCAATTTCTGACTGTGAAATTTCTGGTGAGACTGAGTATAAATACAGGAATGTTAAAGGTGGGGTGATAGGAAGTTGAGACAGGAAGCAAGATTTTCTGCTGTCTGTGAGGGTGTGAGTAAAGCAAGTAGTTCAAAGAAGATGGCAACAGAGCAGTAAGAATGGGGTGCTTAGAAAAGAAGCTGACTTAGGGATAAAAATAAAGACAAGGGGTAGTCTTAAAGACTTGGCTAAGGTTTGATATTATGAATTTGAAGTGGCACCAATCAATCAGGCATGCGATTTTCTTTGACAGTTGTCAGCACAATGGGAGGAGGAAGAAAGAAAACATCAAGTGAAAATGATCAACGCTGAGGATTGGCAAGATGGTGCAATACAAGGATGTCAATGAGTTAGTGGTAAGAATGTGTTGGGATTAGTAAGAAAGAAAGCATGAAAAGATCTGAATGGTAGATAGTTAGCTAGGGAGTTGTGGGGGCCTAGAGTTCTTGATGATACCAGAGGTGATTTAATGAGGAAAGGAGTGGAAGCAGTGGAAGTGACTTGCTGATGAGGAGTGCAGGCAATGATCACTGGCCTGAAGAAAGTCAAGGAAGTATGAAGTAAGTTAGGGTTTCAGACGCGTTATCTATTGAAACATACACGCAGATAATTTCAGATGAATATTTTTTCTATCAAAAAAGTAGATTTCAGTCCAAACCAAAAATTCAGCAGAGTATAAATCTAGTACATGTTGTATCATCCTCATGATCCAAAAAAACACTGAAATGCCAATTATAAAAGCCCAGCTAGAATTTCCCTTCAAGTGAAGGCTCCCTGCATCCCTCTTTCTTCTGTCTCCTGGCCAAATTACTTACTTCCTCCTCTGCATTCCTTTACTCCTTTATTCATATCTCAAGTATGGCGTATATTACACTGTTATTATAGGATACTTACTTTTCTGCTTGTATCTTAATCTTATGGAGAGCAGGTACAATATATTGTTTATCTTTTCATCATTAGAGGCTGGCATGGTGAAAGAGGTAAATAAATGAACTGAATCACAGATCTATTTACAATTGTCAACAGCCATTTAGTAAATGAGAAAATATCCCCCAAAACGCCAATTATAAAAAGCTCATTTCAATAGAACAACAGAAAATGTTTTGTAAATACTATTTGGAGAAAGAATCTCAAAATCTGAAGACACACTTTAACTAAATAGATACTCTCACTGTTGTTAGGTAAAATAGTGGAAAACACGTTTAAGTTTCAATAATGACTTTCAAAGTAATAAAATGCATTAACTCTGGGCAAGTAGGATAAACTTATTCAGTAAATGATAACACGAGTCCAGCTATACTGCATTAAACTCTGCCTGGTAGGATAAGAGAAAAATGTAAAATTGAATTGGGTTAAAAATGATTTTTTTGGAAATGAACATGGAAAGAATATTTTATACTTGAAGACTGAATATTAGCCAACATCACTAAAGAAAAAAACTCATTAATTCAAGTCCACTTCATTGTCATCTAACCTATGTAATTGTCATTAGTGTTATTTTGAGATGTTCTGGCTTAAAGTCATTAGTCCCCAAGAATAAATGAAAGCATGTTTGCAATTTCGCAGGTAGGTGAGACTTTCATATACTTTACATTTGACAACTTTCATATATTTTACATTCTTCTATTTACCTTTATAAGTCATAATTCTTCACTGAAATCAGGATAAGGCTTGACTATAGAAGCATATACTAAACTTTTCATCTATGTTTTTTTCTTACCTTATTTGGGCATTATCTGCCATTTAGAAAATATATATACAAAACCATCTTTCCCAGCCATTACTTAAATGCAGTGCTTTGTGTGAAATTCTCCACTCAAAGAAATAACAAATTGATACAAAAAAGGCTAAAATTGGATGTTTGATGGAGTTGTTATGATGACCTATGCTGGAAATATAGATTTTAAAAAGGACAGAGCTTGAATAAATAAAATGAAGAACATGTAACATGCTGGAGGGTTCTAATACCTTTACGTTCTTCCATTGTAGGATTCCCTCAGCCCTCACTGTGTGTGGTTACTTCTCAGTTTTGATTTTGCAGTACTTTTGCAATCAAAGCTTAAGTTCTCTGAAATATCAGGGTGACAGGCGAAGAAGAAAAAAGGGAAGTTGAAGTTTCTGCCCTTCCCTCTAATCCAGATTGTATTTTCTGTCAGTTTTACATTGTGGATTCTTTTGGAAAAATGAAGGCCACAAGTATAAGAGGGAAAAGAAGACTCTGGACGGCGTGGTGCGGGAGGGATAGGAAATAAAGATAAGGGGAAAGGAAGGTTTGTGTATACGAGGTAGGAAGGTACTTGAGAGCAGTTTTCCCAGCTTATATGCGTTTGGGGAGAAGTGTGATAAGAGTACTCTTCTACTTAGGAGCCATGAAGAGGTGCTACGTAAGGTTGTAGGAATTGTAGTCTTAAAAAAAAAATAGGCTGCTATTATATAGTATCATATTGTGTCCTAGACACACATTTTATTCACAGCTATTTCAATTCTAACTGGCAATTATCCTTCCTTCTAGAACCTAAACTGTTAAAACCAAATTTAGTAAAGCAGGGCATATGAAAAAAAATCTCAATAGTCTTTCAGGTTATTCTAGTTTCCATAGGGAACATTTTACTAATGTTTCCTTTGGACTTGTCACTCCAGAGAAACCTTGTCACCTTAAGACATCCTTTAAAATACAGGTGGGGCACATGAAAAGATGCTCAACATTGCTAATCATCAGGGAAATGCACATCAAAACTACAATGAGATATCACCTATCACCTCACACTTGTCAGAATGGCTGTCATCAAAAAGATCACAAATAACAAATGTAGGCAACAATGCTGAGAAAAGAGAACCCTCGTACACTGCTCATGGGAATGTAAAGGGCAACACGGGGTTAGGGTATTATGAGGGACAAACTATTACGTAAAAAATAAGCTACAAGGATATACTGTTCACCACAGGGAATACAGCCAATTTTTTTATAATGACAATAAATACAGTATAACCTTTAAAAACTGTGAAACACTATATTGCACACCCGTAACTTATATAATATTGTACAGCAACTATACTGCAATCGAAAAAAAAGGAAAAAAAAATTAGTGCACGTGACAAATAACAAAATGAAATAAAATATAACACGGATGGGAAGTCCCATAAAGAGTTTGTCATGGTAACAACGTTTAAATGGTAAATCTTAGATTCTTGGTACAAAAGAAATATTATGGGTCGTAAGGGGGAAGTTGATCCCTAAGAGAAGGGAATAATATGCATAGCACAGTTACTCTAATTGTTCCCAACATGACAAATTATGCCAACAATTACTCTTTTGCTTCTCAAGGTCAGTAGGTTGAGAACAAAGTTGTCATCATAGGGGCTTTCTATTATCCACAAACATTTGATGGGTATCAGACAATAAAAAATCATTCTTTAGCCATTACCTCAGAAAGATGAGAAAGTATCTTTCTGGATAGTGTTTTTGAATCTTCAGGTGGTGATCCATTAGTGGGTTGTGAAATCAATGTATGGGATGATGAAGGGCACTTTAAAACAAAAGAATATTGTAGGGTAGCGTAGAAAAGAATAGACTAGGATAGGATAGGATATCACAGTGCATTGGTATGTAGTGTTTGGTGAACTGTTTTGTGAAACTTTAGTATATTCATATATATTATGTGTTTACTGGGTTGCAATGGAAAATGTATTTATTATGGTGGATCACTGCCAAAAAAGTTTGAAAGTTACTGTTTTAGGAGCTGCTCTACATCTCACAGAGAGTACAGAAAAGCTTTACTTGTGACCACAGATATGACCAGAAGATTATTTTCCTCTGAGGGAAAACCACATTTATCTCATTCTCAGGAGAACAAATACTCCTCAACTGGGAAAAATGATATAGATGCATATGAATCTCCAAGATGATAAAAAAAAATTCAGCAAGATGGAACAATAGAAACATAAAAGAAAAAAGAGTAAACTCCTTGTGAAAATTTCCAAGAACTGGTGGGTAGATAAACAGATGTGTTGTATCCATACAATGGACCATTATTTGGCAATTAAAAGGAATGAAATGCTGATGCATATTATGCCATGAACAAACCTTGAAAACGTACAAAGGGAAAGAAGCCAGATGCAAAATGCCACATAGTATATGATTCCATTTCTGTGAGATGTTCAGAACAGGCAAATCTATAGAGACAGCAAGTAGATTAGTGGTTTCATAGGGTTGGGAGATACTGGGTTAGGGGTGTGACAGCTAAAGGGTAGGCGTTTCTTTTTGTGGTAATGAAAATGTTCTAAAATTGACTGTGGTTATGGTTGCATATAACTGTGACTATACTGAAAACCAGTGAATTGTATGGCATGTGAACTATATCTCAATAAAGCTGTTGAAAAAACAAAGAACATTCTTCAAAAACAAGAGGCTCAGTAGCAATCTGAGTATCAATATTAAGCACAGGTCAGGAGAAAGAACAACTAAGCCAAACAGTGTTGATGAGTTGTTGTTTTCGCTAGCCAGTACTTTTCAACCTTCCTTTTATAAAACTGTACCTTAAATATTTTCTTGTAAACTACTCCTCTACAACTCTCATGTTCTGGATGAGACTGATCTCATTCTCAGCTCCATAGGTAGGCCCTTAATGGGCTTCAATAATCAGCAAATCTCACTCCTCTGGCCATGGTGATTAGTTCAGGGTTGGGCAAACGACTAACCACTAACCAAAGGGAATGAGATGCACTTAGACATTTCCTAGAGTTTCTGGGAAAGAAGAAGGCTTTCCTCCCCCCTCCAGAAAAGTTTCTGTCACCACTACATAGCCTGACAATGTAGCTAAGACCCCAAGAGTAGACCTGAGCCAAGAAACAGAGGTAAAGTAGATCTTGGTGATGTAGACTGAGCCCTGATCAAGCCATACCTGAAGACAAATATAAACCTGAAGTCCAACATTCACCTCGTCCTTAGGCCACAGCTTAGCTCAGGTGATCTGTCACTCTCAAACTGAAGGGTACTAACTGATATAGATACTAACGCATGTATGCACAAACACACATACATACACACACACTTATACAAGAAAGCAAGGAAAACTTCAGATGATGCTTGTTGTGAGGAGAATAAGACTTGCTAGAAACCACAAGAAAAAGTACAATTTACTTGAAAAGCATATCCATCCTGCTACAGTAACCTTAACTAACTGCGTATCACTTCATCAATTCAGTTCAAGTGCAAAACCACCACCACCTAGTATTTGCAGTACATAGGATTATTGCAGAAATGCACTTAAAAATTAACTCAGCAAAATCAGAGGTACCTCTCTGTTTCCAAACAGACCTATATGGAAACAAGTGTGGAAGAGGGAAAAAAACAAAACAGGGGGCTTCCCTGGTGGTGCAGTGGTTGGGAGTCCACCTGCCAGTGCAGGGGACACAGGTTTGAGCCCTGGTCCGGGAGGATCCCACATGCCATGGAGCAACTAAGCCCGTGCACCACAGCTACTGAGCCTGCGCTCTAGAGCCCGTGAGCCACAACTACTGAGCCTACGTGCCACAACTACTGAAGTCCGCGTGCCTAGAGCCCGTGCTCCGCAACAAGAGAAGCCACCGCACACCACACACCGCAATGAAGAGTAGGCCCCACTTGCTGCAACTAGAGAAAGCCTGCGCACAGCAACAAAGACCCAATGCAGCCAAAAATGAATTAATTAAAAGAAAAAAAAGTTTAAAAGAAAATCAATAATATTAAAAAAACAAAATCAAAACAGGGACCTAAGAGCCTAACATATAATGTATTTAGGTTAGTAACAGTTCATTAAAGATATGTATTTACAGAATAGACAGGTTAGGCAGTTATTGTCTGACTTGAAGACGCATCAACAAGGGTCCTTTTGACTGATAAATACATTACCAACTAGCCTCATTGCCTGAAATCGATGAATAACTACATATACTGCATGTCTACATTAGACAAAGCATTGTGCTAAGTCCTGTGGGATTGTATAAGGCATTCTTACTGTCTAGGCGCCTATAGACTATATGGGGAGAGAGGAAAATTCATGCACAAATACGCACATAAAAAGAACAATGAAAGATAGTATACAGAGTTAAGAAAACAGAGATAGAACGAAATGTGAGTACTGCAGGAGTTAAGAAAAGGTCAGTGTGGGCTAGAATACATAACAAGCAGACTCCTGATGACCCCATATATGAGATACACTTTGAAGAAGGGGTAGGATATGCCTGAGTAGAGAAAAGATTCAAGCCTATTCTCAGTAGAACAATCTAGGTAAAATCAAAAAGAGACAGAGCTGACTATAGTAGAATTTTCACATTGTTGAAATTAAATTAGAGATGAAGAGGAGTCAGATTATGGATCATTTTAAATGCCAGGAAGGGAAGTTTACATTTATTATAAGAGAAATTAGGAAGTAGAAGGGATTCAACTTGAAGAAGGTTCTCTGTTGCTGAGATGGAAGAGGCTATAGGGCAAAGACCTGAGAGGTGTCTCTAGGAGCTAAGAGTGGTGCCTTCTTTTCTCTTAATTGGTATGGTATATATTTTCTCTGCTGTGTGTATTACATGTGCATATTTCTTCTGATAATGTGGAAGTTTTGTATTCTGTTTTTAGTTCTACTATTACCTACAAATGGTTACCTTTGCAGTTATAAATTATTTATTTATATTTATAAGATATTATACACTTTTGTAGCCAGTATCTGGGGCTGGTATTAGGGAGAGGCAAGTGAGGCTCCTAGAGCACAGAATTCAAGAAGGCACTAACTCTTTTGTGAAGAGTAGTGTTGGCACCTGAGACTGAGTGCTACCTTAAATTCAGTGGTCTAGACACCTTGCTTGCCTCACATTTCTGGAGCTCTATTTTTTACGCCAATGACTTTGTAGGCACTGATTCACTATTTACTAGTGTTGAACTTTATTGTTAAGTAGTCTCAGGGCACCCTGTTTTACCTAGATGTGCTAAAGATTCTTGAAATCTCATCACTTTACCAGTGTGTGTCTCAATGATCATCCTTTTAACACTTTTCCTGGGATATGTTGTGCCTTTTCAACCTACAAATTCAAGTTAATTTCTAGAATGTTTTCTTGAATTTTATCTTCGCATATTTTTGTGACTTTTGTTTGGTTCTCGTCTTTGGGAATAACGTGTGCACTTAGGTGGGATCTACTTTGTCCACATTAAATAGATTTGACTTTCTATTTCTTTAAAACCATTTGTTTATCCCATTAATTTCTTTCCCTTTTTTCTGTCCTGTTCTTCATGTGTCTTAACTGTATTTTTGGCAGTGTCTGTTCTCCTTACTGCTGCTTCCAATGTTTTCTTCATTTTCATGATTATTTTTTGCTCTTTTGTTATTTTCATGAGCTCCACTGTCTCACATTATTTCCCTTTATGTTGTTTGATTATAACTTTATCACTCTCTTTGAGCTCTCTGATTTATATACTATGTCCTTTAATGGCTATATCGTTTGTTCCAACTTTTTTCTGCTTGTGGGTCATATTTCTCTAGCGAGTGCTTAACTGCCATTTGTTTTTCCTATTTTTTATTTTTCTTCTAGTTCCTTTGTATAGATTATGTTCTGGTTCCATTTAGATTATTACTCATCTTTGAATAAGGTTAGTTCTTTCTAGACCAGCTATTAGTAATAGGTTCAGGTAGGGGACAGGATAATGCACTGTTCCTGACTAACAGAAATTTTCCCTGGTTCAGAATAAAGATCCTTTCAACACGGGGTGTGCGTGTGTGTGTGTGTGTGTGTGTGTGTGTGTGTGCGTGCGTGCGCAACAGAGAGAGACAACTGTTTTAGCTTTTATTTATCTCCAGTCAATGAATATTGGAAGTTGAATGGCTACTCAAAATTCAATCCCTCTCCTCTACCATTCCTCAAAATGATTACTGCAAAGATGATGTATGTACATGCTTCCTTCTTCAGACTTGAACTCCCTTTGGCCCATGGAAGCTTCCACCAACAGTCTATAACCCTATTCTCATTTTTCTAAATAAAGGATTATTGGTTTATTTCACAGTATGAGCTGATTACTTTGAGAATGTATGCTCTGCTTTGTCTGAAAACTAGTCACCTCTAGGCATCTTCCCACACTCCTTGATCATCATGGCACTTGGCAGGCTTTACCCATTCATTGTGATTCAGACATAAGGTTATTCTGCTTTTCATTCTCCTTTTGTATTTGGGTAATTTTAGAGAAAAGAAAGGGCAGGGTCCACTTTACTATGCCACTGTAAAAATGTAAGTCACCTCTAGATTTTCCTTATGCCACAGTGTCTTTCTTCTCTGCCCATGTGACAAAGTTCTACTTTTCCTTTAAGTCTTAGCTAAACTGTCAACATACTTTCTGAAACGTTATCTTACTTCCTCAAGATAACTTAGGCACTCTTTGCTCTCTGTTCTCATTGTATTTTGGGCATAGTTATAATAAAGGACATATTATGTTGAATTGTAATCGTCTGCATATCTGTCTTTCTAACCAGGCTGAGTTTTCTAGGGCAGGGGCTATGATTTATTGGTCTTTTTATCTCTACCACTTGCTTGACAAATGGTAAGTATTCAATAAATACTGTTGAATTAGTGAATGAATTCCAATCAATATTCTGCAATGCCATAAAAGTTGTCTTTCTAAAGTACAAATCTTATCACATTAACAAATAGGTGGAGCTCCATATTTTTAGGAGAAAAATGCCAAGCATATGAGGCCCTTGCAAACTGTCCCCAAATTATCTTGACGTATCATCTTTTATCTGTCTCTGTTAGTATGCTATCACTTAGCCAGACTCAAATTCTTGCAATTTCTAGAATATGCCATGCCCTTTAATGCCTCTGTGCTTATGCACATTCAGTTCACTCTGCCTGAAATATCCCTCCTTTCCTTTTCTGCCTGGTAAATCTGTATTCATACTTCAAATATCACCTTCTGTGTGATGGCTTCCCAGATTTCCCCTGTTTGTTATTTTATTCTCTATGCTTTCATTGCATGCATTTTGCTTATATCTTTATTATAAAACTTACTACATCAAACCATAATTATTAGTTTGTCTACTCATCCACCCTACCAGCTGACTGTGAACTTCTCAAGGTCAGGGAAAATGTCTAATTATTCATTACTGGGTCCCCAGTCCTTTGCATATGGTAGGTGCTTGACAAATGCTTGTTGAATAAATAAATTCTAGTGTTGAAACATTCTTTAATAAATGCTAACAAATGTTTTCACTTTAAATTGCTAAAAACATCTTTTTCTACTTATATCTTTAAGACCCTTCAAATGACTTTACTCACTGAATCAATTCTGGATATAGATAATGACTTGCAGAAATCATTTGATGAGCTCACTCTTATGGAACTGTTCCACCACATGGTACTTGCCTACTAACTTGCATTTGAGTTTCCTCCAAGTGTGATTTATTTCAGTAATCTTAACTAATGAATTGAATCAACTGTGCAGTGATCCAGTCAAACTCGTGGTGATTGGCTGTCTTGACAATTGGGAAAAAATACTGATCTTATTTGGTCAATTGGCCTAGTTGTATAGAGATAGGCTAATAATGCCATCAGAATTACTTTCATCAACACCATTAGGTCCAAGTAAGCAAGCTGCTAAGTAGAAGGCCTGTGACCACATTTGTTTTTAATCCGTTATCTCTCCCCACACACCTCCCCGTATCTTTCCTATAACAACGTCTTGCCCTCAAAGGGAATTTTAAAGTGTTTAATAACTTTAGAAGTCTCACAGAATGGTAATAATGTTTCATACAATATCTGAAGTAAAGTAAATTCATACATTGTAGTTAATTATGTTTAAGGCATCAAACTGATTCTTTTTCTCTTGTTAACTCACTGGCATATGCAGCGTGCTGCTAATTATATAGGGAAATCTTGTCACAATGGCTTGGTCTAGAGAAGATTAAGATTGCAACATTTGGGCCTCCCTGGTGGCGCAGTGGTTGGGAGTCCGCCTGCCGATGCGGGGGATGCGGGTTCGTGCCCCGGTCCGGGAGGATCCCGCGTGCCGCGGAGCGGCTGGGCCCGTGAGCCGTGGGCGCTGAGCTTGCGCATCCGGCAACGGGAGGGGCCACGACGGTGAGAGGCCCACATATCGCAAAAAGAAAAAAAAAAAAAAAAAAGAAAAGCCAAGATGAACCAGACACCTGCAGGGGGGAAACTGACCCTGGTAGGTGTTCCT
>NW_006770348.1:1170946-1176375 GCF_000442215.2 Lipotes vexillifer | reverse complement strand
CCCACAAAAAAAAAAAAAAAAAAAAAAAAAAAAAAAAAAAGATTGCAACATTTATATTTAATAGTCCAATCATATATCCATAATATATTTTTCTCTTCTAGAAAATGTTTTCCAAAAGAAATTTATTTCCCTTCTGAACCAATAAAACTAAATTTAACTGAGTTTCTTACTAAAATTCCTCCTTTTGTAAATATGTTCACCATTTCCATCTTAATTTTTTAATCTTTTGGATAGAGGTACCTGGGAGTTTAAATATTTCTGGAGTCTAGATGAGCAATTAAACATAGTAACAAGAAAGCAAGGAAAACTTCAGATGATGCTTGTTGTGAGGAGAATAAGACTTGCTAGAAACCACAAGAAAAAGTACAATTTACTTGAAAAGCATATCCATCCTGCTACAGTAACCTTAACTAACTGCGTATCACTTCATCAATTCAGTTCAAGTGCAAAACCACCACCACCTAGTATTTGCAGTACATAGGATTATTGCAGAAATGCACTTAAAAATTAACTCAGCAAAATCAGAGGTACCTCTCTGTTTCCAAACAGACCTATATGGAAACAAGTGTGGAAGAGGGAAAAAAACAAAACAGGGGGCTTCCCTGGTGGTGCAGTGGTTGGGAGTCCACCTGCCAGTGCAGGGGACACAGGTTTGAGCCCTGGTCCGGGAGGATCCCACATGCCATGGAGCAACTAAGCCCGTGCACCACAGCTACTGAGCCTGCGCTCTAGAGCCCGTGAGCCACAACTACTGAGCCTACGTGCCACAACTACTGAAGTCCGCGTGCCTAGAGCCCGTGCTCCGCAACAAGAGAAGCCACCGCACACCACACACCGCAATGAAGAGTAGGCCCCACTTGCTGCAACTAGAGAAAGCCTGCGCACAGCAACAAAGACCCAATGCAGCCAAAAATGAATTAATTAAAAGAAAAAAAAGTTTAAAAGAAAATCAATAATATTAAAAAAACAAAATCAAAACAGGGACCTAAGAGCCTAACATATAATGTATTTAGGTTAGTAACAGTTCATTAAAGATATGTATTTACAGAATAGACAGGTTAGGCAGTTATTGTCTGACTTGAAGACGCATCAACAAGGGTCCTTTTGACTGATAAATACATTACCAACTAGCCTCATTGCCTGAAATCGATGAATAACTACATATACTGCATGTCTACATTAGACAAAGCATTGTGCTAAGTCCTGTGGGATTGTATAAGGCATTCTTACTGTCTAGGCGCCTATAGACTATATGGGGAGAGAGGAAAATTCATGCACAAATACGCACATAAAAAGAACAATGAAAGATAGTATACAGAGTTAAGAAAACAGAGATAGAACGAAATGTGAGTACTGCAGGAGTTAAGAAAAGGTCAGTGTGGGCTAGAATACATAACAAGCAGACTCCTGATGACCCCATATATGAGATACACTTTGAAGAAGGGGTAGGATATGCCTGAGTAGAGAAAAGATTCAAGCCTATTCTCAGTAGAACAATCTAGGTAAAATCAAAAAGAGACAGAGCTGACTATAGTAGAATTTTCACATTGTTGAAATTAAATTAGAGATGAAGAGGAGTCAGATTATGGATCATTTTAAATGCCAGGAAGGGAAGTTTACATTTATTATAAGAGAAATTAGGAAGTAGAAGGGATTCAACTTGAAGAAGGTTCTCTGTTGCTGAGATGGAAGAGGCTATAGGGCAAAGACCTGAGAGGTGTCTCTAGGAGCTAAGAGTGGTGCCTTCTTTTCTCTTAATTGGTATGGTATATATTTTCTCTGCTGTGTGTATTACATGTGCATATTTCTTCTGATAATGTGGAAGTTTTGTATTCTGTTTTTAGTTCTACTATTACCTACAAATGGTTACCTTTGCAGTTATAAATTATTTATTTATATTTATAAGATATTATACACTTTTGTAGCCAGTATCTGGGGCTGGTATTAGGGAGAGGCAAGTGAGGCTCCTAGAGCACAGAATTCAAGAAGGCACTAACTCTTTTGTGAAGAGTAGTGTTGGCACCTGAGACTGAGTGCTACCTTAAATTCAGTGGTCTAGACACCTTGCTTGCCTCACATTTCTGGAGCTCTATTTTTTACGCCAATGACTTTGTAGGCACTGATTCACTATTTACTAGTGTTGAACTTTATTGTTAAGTAGTCTCAGGGCACCCTGTTTTACCTAGATGTGCTAAAGATTCTTGAAATCTCATCACTTTACCAGTGTGTGTCTCAATGATCATCCTTTTAACACTTTTCCTGGGATATGTTGTGCCTTTTCAACCTACAAATTCAAGTTAATTTCTAGAATGTTTTCTTGAATTTTATCTTCGCATATTTTTGTGACTTTTGTTTGGTTCTCGTCTTTGGGAATAACGTGTGCACTTAGGTGGGATCTACTTTGTCCACATTAAATAGATTTGACTTTCTATTTCTTTAAAACCATTTGTTTATCCCATTAATTTCTTTCCCTTTTTTCTGTCCTGTTCTTCATGTGTCTTAACTGTATTTTTGGCAGTGTCTGTTCTCCTTACTGCTGCTTCCAATGTTTTCTTCATTTTCATGATTATTTTTTGCTCTTTTGTTATTTTCATGAGCTCCACTGTCTCACATTATTTCCCTTTATGTTGTTTGATTATAACTTTATCACTCTCTTTGAGCTCTCTGATTTATATACTATGTCCTTTAATGGCTATATCGTTTGTTCCAACTTTTTTCTGCTTGTGGGTCATATTTCTCTAGCGAGTGCTTAACTGCCATTTGTTTTTCCTATTTTTTATTTTTCTTCTAGTTCCTTTGTATAGATTATGTTCTGGTTCCATTTAGATTATTACTCATCTTTGAATAAGGTTAGTTCTTTCTAGACCAGCTATTAGTAATAGGTTCAGGTAGGGGACAGGATAATGCACTGTTCCTGACTAACAGAAATTTTCCCTGGTTCAGAATAAAGATCCTTTCAACACGGGGTGTGCGTGTGTGTGTGTGTGTGTGTGTGTGTGTGTGTGCGTGCGTGCGCAACAGAGAGAGACAACTGTTTTAGCTTTTATTTATCTCCAGTCAATGAATATTGGAAGTTGAATGGCTACTCAAAATTCAATCCCTCTCCTCTACCATTCCTCAAAATGATTACTGCAAAGATGATGTATGTACATGCTTCCTTCTTCAGACTTGAACTCCCTTTGGCCCATGGAAGCTTCCACCAACAGTCTATAACCCTATTCTCATTTTTCTAAATAAAGGATTATTGGTTTATTTCACAGTATGAGCTGATTACTTTGAGAATGTATGCTCTGCTTTGTCTGAAAACTAGTCACCTCTAGGCATCTTCCCACACTCCTTGATCATCATGGCACTTGGCAGGCTTTACCCATTCATTGTGATTCAGACATAAGGTTATTCTGCTTTTCATTCTCCTTTTGTATTTGGGTAATTTTAGAGAAAAGAAAGGGCAGGGTCCACTTTACTATGCCACTGTAAAAATGTAAGTCACCTCTAGATTTTCCTTATGCCACAGTGTCTTTCTTCTCTGCCCATGTGACAAAGTTCTACTTTTCCTTTAAGTCTTAGCTAAACTGTCAACATACTTTCTGAAACGTTATCTTACTTCCTCAAGATAACTTAGGCACTCTTTGCTCTCTGTTCTCATTGTATTTTGGGCATAGTTATAATAAAGGACATATTATGTTGAATTGTAATCGTCTGCATATCTGTCTTTCTAACCAGGCTGAGTTTTCTAGGGCAGGGGCTATGATTTATTGGTCTTTTTATCTCTACCACTTGCTTGACAAATGGTAAGTATTCAATAAATACTGTTGAATTAGTGAATGAATTCCAATCAATATTCTGCAATGCCATAAAAGTTGTCTTTCTAAAGTACAAATCTTATCACATTAACAAATAGGTGGAGCTCCATATTTTTAGGAGAAAAATGCCAAGCATATGAGGCCCTTGCAAACTGTCCCCAAATTATCTTGACGTATCATCTTTTATCTGTCTCTGTTAGTATGCTATCACTTAGCCAGACTCAAATTCTTGCAATTTCTAGAATATGCCATGCCCTTTAATGCCTCTGTGCTTATGCACATTCAGTTCACTCTGCCTGAAATATCCCTCCTTTCCTTTTCTGCCTGGTAAATCTGTATTCATACTTCAAATATCACCTTCTGTGTGATGGCTTCCCAGATTTCCCCTGTTTGTTATTTTATTCTCTATGCTTTCATTGCATGCATTTTGCTTATATCTTTATTATAAAACTTACTACATCAAACCATAATTATTAGTTTGTCTACTCATCCACCCTACCAGCTGACTGTGAACTTCTCAAGGTCAGGGAAAATGTCTAATTATTCATTACTGGGTCCCCAGTCCTTTGCATATGGTAGGTGCTTGACAAATGCTTGTTGAATAAATAAATTCTAGTGTTGAAACATTCTTTAATAAATGCTAACAAATGTTTTCACTTTAAATTGCTAAAAACATCTTTTTCTACTTATATCTTTAAGACCCTTCAAATGACTTTACTCACTGAATCAATTCTGGATATAGATAATGACTTGCAGAAATCATTTGATGAGCTCACTCTTATGGAACTGTTCCACCACATGGTACTTGCCTACTAACTTGCATTTGAGTTTCCTCCAAGTGTGATTTATTTCAGTAATCTTAACTAATGAATTGAATCAACTGTGCAGTGATCCAGTCAAACTCGTGGTGATTGGCTGTCTTGACAATTGGGAAAAAATACTGATCTTATTTGGTCAATTGGCCTAGTTGTATAGAGATAGGCTAATAATGCCATCAGAATTACTTTCATCAACACCATTAGGTCCAAGTAAGCAAGCTGCTAAGTAGAAGGCCTGTGACCACATTTGTTTTTAATCCGTTATCTCTCCCCACACACCTCCCCGTATCTTTCCTATAACAACGTCTTGCCCTCAAAGGGAATTTTAAAGTGTTTAATAACTTTAGAAGTCTCACAGAATGGTAATAATGTTTCATACAATATCTGAAGTAAAGTAAATTCATACATTGTAGTTAATTATGTTTAAGGCATCAAACTGATTCTTTTTCTCTTGTTAACTCACTGGCATATGCAGCGTGCTGCTAATTATATAGGGAAATCTTGTCACAATGGCTTGGTCTAGAGAAGATTAAGATTGCAACATTTGGGCCTCCCTGGTGGCGCAGTGGTTGGGAGTCCGCCTGCCGATGCGGGGGATGCGGGTTCGTGCCCCGGTCCGGGAGGATCCCGCGTGCCGCGGAGCGGCTGGGCCCGTGAGCCGTGGGCGCTGAGCTTGCGCATCCGGCAACGGGAGGGGCCACGACGGTGAGAGGCCCACATATCGCAAAAAGAAAAAAAAAAAAAAAAAAGAAAAGCCAAGATGAACCAGACACCTGCAGGGGGGAAACTGACCCTGGTAGGTGTTCCT
>NW_006770348.1:1113949-1170932 GCF_000442215.2 Lipotes vexillifer | reverse complement strand
AAAAAAAAAAAAAAAAAAAAAAAAAAGATTGCAACATTTATATTTAATAGTCCAATCATATATCCATAATATATTTTTCTCTTCTAGAAAATGTTTTCCAAAAGAAATTTATTTCCCTTCTGAACCAATAAAACTAAATTTAACTGAGTTTCTTACTAAAATTCCTCCTTTTGTAAATATGTTCACCATTTCCATCTTAATTTTTTAATCTTTTGGATAGAGGTACCTGGGAGTTTAAATATTTCTGGAGTCTAGATGAGCAATTAAACATAGTAAGGCTTCAATTTGGTATGGGGTACATCATGTAGGGAAACATTTATTACTACTTAATATATATACTATCCCCAAAATGTGTGAAAAGTTTGAGGTTCATTTCTTTATTACTCTAACTGTTGAGGTGCACTGTTAATATAAGACTTCAAGTTTTGCAAAATACATGGGATAAATATAACCAGTAATTTAAATATTGTTCACAATGCAGTATCTTGAGAAATGATCCTGCCTGGAGCAAGTGTTTTGTTTTCTTATGTCCATATCCCTCTTGGGTTAATTAAAAATGTATTTTATCATATCCATGTTAAAAAATGTGACATTTAACACAACTAATTTATTTAACAGAAAAAAGATGAACAAATTGCTGACCTAATTTTTTCTCCCACACATTTCACATATTTGAACTTCACACCTATCACATAGAATAAGAGTTATATGATGAAACAATTAAAATCATAAGAGACTTGAAAGAAACACTAAATATTTTTTCCGTCAAAAAACACAAACTTCTCCTTTTCTGCAAATGGCTAATAAGTTTTAATTGCACTAGAAATAGGGGCCACCTTAAATAAATCCAGCAAACAAAAAGCCCAAGTCATGAAAATCATCAATTTGGGAGCAGGGTAATTATTTGCATGATAATGTGACCAGATTTTCTAAAAAATTAGTTTATATACTGATCCCCTACAGCAGGTAAACTATGAAAAGATTTGCATATGATGCTTTTTAAGAACATGCTTTGTGCGGGGATTAAGAGACACCTGAGCTTCAAAGGGGCACTTAAAAATCTACATTGTTAAACAAGCTAGCAAGTACTCAAATGCTCCATGATAAGGCAGCAATTACTATGCATTATAGTTACAAGACCTATAAATATATTATTGGAGAATGATTTTCTGAAGCAAAACAAAAATTGAACTGGCATGGAGAGGGAAAGAGCCAGAACAGTGAAGAACAAGCAGCAGTCTTTTTTCATCCATATCAGGTCTGTGTAATAAATTACCCTCCTCTCTCTCATACTGTCAGGAGAAAACGATGTTTAGATTAAACCTCGCTAAGGCCTAAAAGGATAATTTGTCAGTATTTTCCAGTTTACTACCAATGCAGTATTGATTTGCTAGGGCTCGTCTTTCTATTTTATTTACACTAATTCAATCTGGAACAACTGAAACTTAACTTGTTGGAAGGCAAGGTATTTCTTTAAGTCTCACAGGCCCAAGGTATAAGGTATAAGAAAATATGTCCAAATTATTCTTTCTAGTTCTTGTGGGTAAAGACCAACCTCTTCATTGGAGGCAAACCATTATCAGAGAAAACCACTTTTCTGCTGAGATTTACCTTGGGCTAATTTCTTTTTAGAAAATTATGGTTCTTAGAAGAACGTGATAAAAAACAAGTTCCAAATGACTGCCCAATTTAGCAGACTCGTGACTCCAGTTCTAGGCAGCTCCTTAGAAACAAGAAGTGAAAGAGAAACACCTTGATAAACCTTCTTGTGGCTGAAGCTGATAAAAATGGCAGTGTTAATTTGATGTACAAATGACAGAGCTCAGGGAGAAAACTACACTTGAGGGAAAAGATAAAATTACTTTCCAAATCCTTACTGCTTCCTGTGCAAGTTATACAAATTAATAAACGGTATCCTACAGATCCAGGACTAAAATGAAAGCAGCCAAACGTTAAAAGAATTTATGCACATATGTTGTGGGTAAGTAAACACATATATATCAAGTACTTAATCCATAGAGCTACTGTTTCCTTTCTTTCTTTTTTGTGGCTGTTTTGTTTTGTTTTGTCTTGCTTTTCCTTCCTGAGGTACTTCAATATCTGTTGTGGCACTGTTTTGACACCAGTAAGTATGGAAGAACTGGTGAAAATGTCATGAGTTGATGGGTTCATGACTCTTTCAAGGCTGAAATGTTGAAATTTCATTTCCCACTGTTTTTTCAACTTGTACAGACACTTCCTCAAACTCTGACATGACTCAGGATTAGTAAAATCTCACTTTAACATCTTCATATAATTTCTTATCCTAGTTTTAATTTAGACTTGACTGTCCTATAGACTCACCTTTCAATTTTGACTGAATTGATTGATCAATTCTAATTGGAATGTTTTTTTAAAAAATCAATTGATGCGTCATTTGACAAAATATGGTTGTGTCTTCATAAACAAAAGGTTCAATAACTTCCACTGGAATGACCAGGCAATTCAGTCTGACAACATATCAATTTAGGCAATGTCTTAAATGAATCAAACTGTTTGACAATTTTGATTGACTTGCTTATTTTCATAAATCACTCAAAAAGATATATGTATGCGCTTATTTATTTATTTAATTATGGATACGCAACCGATTGGCATTTGCTATTTCTTAGTCTTAAAACGAACTATGCTGACTATAAAGTTCTCCTACAATACTCATTTGACTTGTAGTCTAATTGTGATTGAATATGGTTATGTCTACATGCATTGATTTGGCATATCAATTGCAGTGGTTTTTCCATGCGTAAATTAGCTTGAATATTTTACCTATAAAAGCCAGTACAGTCATCACAAACTGAAACTAAACAAATCCAGGTCTGACTGATTCAACTATTAACAAAGGGGTTTAAGAACTACTGAGTTTATTGAGCTGACTGATCAAACCATTCAGAAACCAAATTGGTTTACGCATATAGACAAGGCGCTAAAAAAATCAATTGTGCAAGAAATAACAGTCCAAATCAGTCAAAAACAGTTACTCAGTTCCCTGCAAAGACACAGTCAAAACATGTATAGCAAGAATTACATCTCTATATTTATTTATTTGTTCAAGATATTTGTTGAATACTTACTAAGTGTCCAAAACTATTCTACTGACAGAAGCTTTAAATACTTCAGTGAACAAAACAGAAAGGATCTCAGCCCTTATGGAACTTATAATTCTGATGGGGGGAACAGACAATAAACAATCATCACAGTACACAAGTAAATTATACAGAAGATGATACTTGAGGATGTGTGAGAGTTAAAGATGCAAGATCTGGAGGAAGAGAGTTCCAAGCAGAGGACTTAGCTAAGACAAAGTCCCTAAGACAGAAGTGTGCTCCAGTTTTTCTGGAGAGGGACAGAGATGCCATTGAAGTGGGAGCAGAAATAATAAGGGGAAGTGTAGAAGGAAGTGAGGTCAGAGAGATATCAGGGAGGGAATTTTAGACCACTGTAAATATTTTACTCTGAGTGAAATGAGAAGCCACTGCAATATGTTTAAGCAGAGTAGACTGACATTATTATTATTATTATTATTATTTTTTTTTTTTTAGACTGACATTTTAAAAGGATCATTCTAGGAAGGAGGGATACCTATTACGGGGTGTTAACCAGGCGAGAGATGACGGTGGTTTGGACAAGGGTGATAGCAGTAGGGTTGGTAATAAAGGAACAGTGTTTGCTGATAGAGTGGATGTAAGGTGTGAGAGTGAGAGAGCTTTCAGGATGATGCCAAGGTTTATGGCCTGAGCAAGTGGTAGGCTGGCATTTCCATCAACTGAAATGGGCGAGTCTGCAAGTGGAGCAAGTTTGAAGTAGAGGGAGGGTGAGGAGCTCAGTTTTGGACAAGTGAAATTTAAGATACCCATTAGCCATCCAGGTGCAATCATCAAGTAAGTTGAAAATGGATGTTGGAAGAGAGGACTTGGCTGAGATATGAATTTGGGACTCATTTGTGTTTTAGACGGTGTTTTAAGCATCAAGACCAAATGAGATCACTCAGTGAGTGAGTGTAAATAGAGAAGACTCTAGGACAAAGACAGCACTGGGACATTACAATATTAAAAGGTCAGAGAGAAGAGGAAGAATCAGCTAATAAGACAGAGAAGTAACTACTGAGATAAGAGGAAAACTAGGAGCATGGTAATCTGGAAGCCAGGTGAAGTAAGCACAGAGAATTCATGAATTCATCAGGAAATGAGATACTCCCTCAGTTTTAACCTTCTCTTGTCTTGGCCCTTCTTTAGCAGAGGTAACCCAAGGTTTATAAAAAATGTGGTAGAAGGGAAATTCTTGGATTATTTCACAAGACTGCCAATTTTCTCATAGTAAAAGTTATTAAACTTTTGCACAGAAGATTTCTACAGGCCACACAATCTCTCTAGCTGCAGGATTATTTCAGCGAATATAAACTTGCCAAGGGACAATGAAAATAAAAGATAAGTTACCTCAAAAAAACTAGTTTTGCACTTACAAACAACAAAATAAATGAAAATTTTTTAAACACAAATTTCTAGATGATAGGAGAATAAAACTGAAAACAAAAAAATTAAAAATATAGACCTTGGGGAATAAAGAAATGCTATTTAAAGTCAACCGCCTAGTATAATAGTCATTTGTTCACGCAAACACAATTATGTGTACACTGCTGAAATTGTTAAATGACAAATACACGTTTTTGGTTTCAAAGGAAAATAGTATGGTATATATTACATGAAAGGTTTGAAATTCTCAGCTGTCTTTGTTTTAAAACTGCTCATTTTGGCAGACAACTTTTAAACATAAAACTGCTGGTCGGCTGGATAACAATACTTCCATGCCTTCCTTGCTTTCTCTGTAAGACAGAAACGATCTCCAAACATAGCTTTTTTCCAAGTAAATAGAAGAATATAGCTCTTCCATAGACGGGGCTCTAATTTCATAATGACAATTAAAATGAGTAAGTGACTTAATAGTAATGTAAAGAGCAAAATATTACCCTTGGTCTAATAGATTTGTTTCTCATCTTATTTTTACAAGGAACACACACCAAAAAAGCTGTGTTAAAGAAATAAATCAAGAGCTACACCTGGAGATTGCCATAAAGGGAATATTTAATAATCTTGCGCTCATTGTTTTTAGGGAAGCTTTTATTTTTTTCATTTATTTTCAAACATTGGAAAGAACCCTGTAAGCAGCAATTAATTATTGGTTATTTTTCTTTTTTTTCTTTAAATGTCTTTATTGGAGTATAATTGCTTTACAATGGTGTGTTAGTTTCTGCTGTATAACAATGTGAATCAGCTATACATATACATATTATCCTCATATCTCTTCCCTCTTGCATCTCCCTCCCACTCTCCTTATCCCACCCCTCTAGGTGGATACAAAGCACCGAGCTGATCTCCCTGTGCTACGTGGCTGCTTCCCACTAGCTATCTAGTTTACATCTGGTTATTTTTAAAAAGTGGTCTAGAAAGCAAGTGAGTTGGATTCATTCCTCCTTGATACCATTGTCATTTTATTTACTTTTTAGTTATGTTAAATTAAAAATTTTAATAACACATGGTACAAAGTTCTAAAAGTACAAAAGAGCACAGATGAAAATAAATCTCCCTCCAACCCTATCCCACAGTCACCTAGTTCCCTTCCACAAATGCAACCAGAATAATCCATTTATTGTGAATATTTCCAGAGAAATTCTATACATCTACAAGCATATATACATGTTGTTCCATTAAAAATCACACATCAAGTGTAGTGTACTGGACACCACAGTTTTTAAATTGCAGGTTGTGACCTATGAATTGGTTAAGAAATAAATTTACTGGATCACAGTTAACATTAGAATGACAAGAAATAAAACAGAACAGAAAATGTCAGAGTATGCTGTTCATAGTAAGGGTAGGTATTGTCTTATGAAAATTTTTTCTAGTTTTTATTTTTGTTTATAGATTCATTAAGAACTGGGTCACAGTGTAAATTTTATTTCTTACTCTGGGTCACAGACAAAAAGGCCATTTCTATATACGATGATTCAAACCCTGTGGTTTTTGTTTAATGATGTATGTTGAAGATTGTTTTACTTCGATACATAGTTGTCTCATTTTGTTTGGGTTAAATTTATGAAAAAATATTTCAGACATCCATAAAAGTATATAAAGAGCAATAATGTAAACACTAATGTACCCCTACCACCTAGTTTAAGAAATAAAATATTATAAATAAATATGCAAATAAATATAGTGTCAATAGAGTTGAAATCCCCCTGTGCAATTTCCGCTAAGGCATTCCACTTCTCCTTCCACCATATATATTCACTCTTTGTAAGGCTACAGAGTATTCCATTGCATGACTCTACCATAAACTATACAAGTAGCCTCCTATTGATTTACATTTTGATTGATATCCCTGATTTTTTGATATTTCAAACGATGCTACTATGAACATCCTCACACGTTTCACTGCATACCCACTGACTAGCTGTAGGATAAATTCCAGGAAGTGAAATTGCTAAGTAAAAGGAGGTATATTTTTTACTAGATATTGCCAAATTTTCTTTCATAGAGATTGTATCTATTTATACTCCTATAACCAACATTTTATACACATTTACCAACAAAGTATATTATCAAATTTTTTATTTCCAATGTGATCAGTGATAAATAACATAGTTCTACTATGCATTTCTCTTAGGAGTGAGGTTAACATATTTCATATGCTCATGAACCATTCTTATTCCCTTTTCTATGGCCTAGAGTCACTTTATTTTTCATTTTATTGTTGAGACTTTTTTCTTATTGACTATGAGTACTTTTTACATAAGAGAAATTAACCCTTTGTCTTTGGATGCTAATAAAGATAACATGACAACATTTTTGTTTATGGCTTCTTTTTTTGTTGTTGCTATATCTATAAAAGCTTTTCTACTCTAAGGTTAGGACAAAATTCTCCCATATTTCCTTCTACTATTTATTTTCACATTTAAAATTTGATTCACCAGAATTTATTTTGGTGTAGGAAGTGAGGTAGAGAATCAATTTTATTGTTTTGTCGACAGCCACCCAATTGTCTCCACACCTTTTTTAAACAATCCATGTTTTCCCTAATGATCTGAAACGCTAGCATTATCATATATTATATTCCTATTTGTATTGGGTCCATTTGCAGGCTTCCTTTGCCATTCTAACACTTTATTCATGTATTAGAATAGTAGTTTAATTAAAATGAACTTAAGGGCTTCCCTGGTGGCGCAGTGGTTGAGAGTCCGCCTGCCGATGCAGGGGACACGGGTTCGTGCCCCGGTCCGGGAAGATCCCACGTGCCGCGGAGTGGCTGGGCCCGTGGGCCATGGCCGCTGAGCCTGCGCGTCTGGAGCCTGTGCTCCGCAACGGGAGAGGCCACAACAGTGAGAGGCCCGCGTACCGCAAAAAACAAACAAACAAACAAAAAAATGAACTTAAATATATTTAAACATCTGGCAAACTTATTATCACAACATTATGTTTTTTTCCAAATATTTTCAAGGTATTCTTGCATGTTGGCTTTTTTTTTTTCCCATTTGAACATTAGCGCCAGTAAATCAGAGTTTTTACATGACCAATTGACATTGTTATTGGAGCTATGTTAGAATTACAGATTAATTTAGGGAGAATTTTATGATAGTGATACTTATCATCCAAGAACAGGGTAAGGCTTTCCATTTATTTATGTTTTCTTCTATATTCCGCAATAGCATTGTTGTGTGTGTGTCTGTGTTTGTGTGTGTAAATGTATGTGTGTATGAGTGTGTGTCTTGGTCTTTTTGCTACTTTATTCCTAGGTACTTTGGTTGTCATTGTTGCTTTTGTAAAAGTAATAATTTATTCAACCACATTTTCTAATTGGTTGTGACTTATATGGAAGAAAACTATTAATTTGGTGTCCTAATGTTATACCAAATTAATTTACTGAATTTTTATCATTTGTATTAATTTATTGTTCAGTTTTCTTAGATTTTTTAGATATACAACTGTATAACTTACAAATAATAATTGACCTCACTGTTTCTAATTTTATTCCTCTCACTTCAGTCTCTCTTCTCATGGCTACAGTTGCTACCTTCATTATAAGTTTAAAGTAATTGGTGAAAATGGACATCCTTTTTCTATTCTTGACTCTAACAGAAATCTTTGTAGTGTTTCCTCACTTAGAGTAAAACTGGATTTTGTGATTTTACATAAGAAATTATATATATTTTTTAAAATTAAGAGTCTCTATCAAAAATTAATGAGCAGTAGTATAGTATAGTGGATAAATGCAAGGGTTTGGAATCGGACTGGGTTTAAATCCTCGCTTTGCCACATACTAGCTAAATAACTTTTTACTTATCCTCACTGTGCCTCAGTTCCCACATTTGTAAATGGGCATGTTATTAGTACCTAAGTCATAGAGTGGTTGTGAGAATTAAACTCCTTAATATCTAAAATACTTAACAGTATCAAGCAGAGAGTAAATATTATGTGTTTGTTTAATACAACATTGGGTTTTATGAAATGCCTTTTTGTCACCTATGCAACTTTTCAAATGGTTTGTCTATACTTATCTATTCATATGATAAATTAGAGTAACAGAATTCCTAATATTGAACTATCCTTGCATTCCCTAGTATGAACTGCACTTAGTTGTAGTGTATTATTCTTTTACTATATTGCTGGACCTTGTTTGCCAGTATTTTACTTAAAAATTTTGCATCAGTATCCACAGCTACAATTGGTTTGTAGATTTACTTTGTGATTTCTTTTTCTGCTTTAGATCTCATTGCTTTTCTTCCTTTCAAAAATTTGAAAAAAGATTTGGAAGCTTCCACTTTTGTTATGCTCTGAAAACATTTAAGTAGCATTGAAATGATGTATGTGTTCCTTAAAGTTTTGGCAGATTTTGTCTATGAAACTGTCTAGATCTGCTACTTTTCTTGGTTTGGGTGGTTCTTTGGAAATTTTATTTCTATAATATAAATTAGAAAGTTTATATTTATCTATCTTCTCAGAGCATTTTGGTCATTCATATTTGTTCTATAAAATCATCTACACCCATGTTTTCAAGCATATCTTAAAAGAGGTACACAAAGTAGTCTCTTATGAGGCAGTTGCCTCTTTATTTATAGTTATTTTGACATGCTTACCTTTTATCTTCTCCCATTTTCTTGACTGTCTTATCTATTTTATGCCCCCCCCATCCCAGAATTGGCTCTTGGATTTATTCATTAGTTCTAGATTTTTATGATACATATTTTCATTTTAACTAATATATTTTAAAATACTATGAACATGCCTATGTTTTAATTCAATTAAAATATCAAGTTGCATGGATCCTTATAAAGTAACACGCTGTACTGTAAGCACATTAACTCATTTTGGGTTTTGCTTGTTTGTTTGTTTGTTTGGTTGGTTGGTTGAGTTTTTCTTGGCCTCACCTCGCGGCTTGCAGGATCTTAGCTCTCCGACCAGTGATTGAAACCGTGCCCTCAGCAGTGAAAGCGCTGAGTCCTAACCACTGGACTGCCAGGGAATTCCCCACATTAACTCATTTTGGCTTCTTAGTACACTACTCATTAGTACACTATTTAATGTACTAATAAATAAGTGATTAAACAATATATCAAGATCAATCATGAAGACTAACCTAAATAATTCTAATTTAAAAATTACATTATTTATGCTGTATTTATACTGAAACTACTTCCACACTGAAGTCTGGTTTCAGGTAAATATAACCACGACGCATACTACATGCATGCATACCATCCATTTAGATTTATGATCTGTATGTAGATATTTATATTCTAACCTAAAATGAAAATAAATTTTCAAGCAGTTTACTTTTAGAATTGGTGACATTATAATATCTGTATCTTAACCTACTATCTCTCTATCTATCTATCTAATCCTCATATACTTCCATAGGCTATAAAGTATAGATGGTTGAATTTGACCACTTAAAAATATAAAGCTCTATATCTACAAACACAAATGCATCATATGAACCTATTTCAAAAGGCAAATGACAAACTAGGAAAAATGCATAATGCATTCAAGGTTTTCTTTTTACCTCTTATATATAAAATGTTCTTGAAAATTAATAAGAAATATGAAAATTTGTATTATATATAGAATGGATAAACAACAAGGTCCTATTGTATAGCACAGAGGACTATATTCAATATCCTGGGATAAACCATAATGGAAAAGAATATAAAAAAAGAATGTATGTATGCGTATAACTGAGTCACTTTGCTGTACAGCAGAAATTAGTACAACCTTGTAAATCAACTGTACTTCAACTTAAAAAATTAATTAAAAATGAAATAGAAAAATTCAAATAGAAAAAATTGGTAAAGGATGTCAACAGACAATTTAGGAAAAAGAAATGTATACGGTCCATTAACATACAAAAAGATGCCCAAGCTCACTCATAAGTAAATTGCAAAATAATAGCACAAAAAGATACCATAGTTCATCTAGCAGATTGGGTATTAGAAATCTTTTTCATTCCTTGCCAGTGTTGAAAAGGATACAGGAAAACAGATGCATTAGTAGTATATAGCATTAGTAGGAAGATAAACTGGTTGTTTAAAGGGGAAATTTGGTAATATCTATAAAAAATGTCAAATGTACATATCCTTGGCCCATCATTTCTACTTCTAAGAAATTATCCAACAGGTATGCAAAAAAATGTGTACAAAGATGTTAAGTACAGCATTGTGTTTTTTGGGGGTTTTTTGTTTTATTTTGCGGTACGCTGGCCTCTCACTGTTGTGGCCTCTCCCGTTGCGGACCACAGGCTCCGTAAGCGCAGGCCCAGCGGCCATGGCTCACGGGCCTAGCCACTCCGCGACACGTGGGATCTTCCCGGACTGGGGCACGAACCCGTGTCGCCTGCATCGGCAGGCGGACTCTCAACCACTGCGCCACCAGGGAAGCCCCAGCATTGTTTTTAATATCAAAGCTCTGGAAACCTAGATTTCCATAAACAGGGGACTAAGTAAAAAATGATACATACAGAAACAGAATACTATACAGCTATTAAAAAGAATAAGGCAAGGGAATTCCCTGATGGTCCAGCGTTAGGACTCGGTGCTTTCACTGTCGGGGCCTGGGTTCGATTCCTGGTCGGGGAACTAAGATCCCGCAAACCACGCAGTGTGGCAAAAAAAAAAAAAAAAAAAAAGAATAAGGCAGATCTATACTGCAGACATGGAAAAATATAATATTAACTAGATAATAATATTATATATATTATATAGATATAATTTAACATTATATATTTATATATTTAATATTATATAGGTATAATATTAACTAGAAAAAAGTTACTGGTCTTTTTTTTACTATGTTATCCCATTTGTACATGTACAGAACATTTGGGGAATGATACATAATACACTGTTAACAGTGGCTACCTCTCAAGAGTGTCTTGATAATTTCTTGCCCTGGTGATACAACTGGAAGTCCTAGTTATAAAATTACCTAAAAGATTTATATGCCGGTTAATAATTTTTATTTTCTTGCATATGCACGATGGAATCTTTGTAATCCTATGACTTTTATACGTTATATAGAAGCATAAAGAGGGAGAGGATTTTCACTTTAAACATGTTTTTACTGTTTTAATTCTGAAACCATCAGCTGATATTACTTTCATACTAAAAAAATAGTAGTTAAAATTCCCTACTAAAAAGGAAAATATAAGCTTGTTATATCTAACTTGATAATGGCTTGAAATTTCAATATCATCAAAATTGTTTTCAACTGTAAGAGTATCATGGTCATCGCAGAAGTGTCTCACCCACACATAAAGTGATCCCAATGACTTACACTCTTCCTCTGATCATGTAACATCTCCAAAGGAGCCATTACAAAGTCATCTGCACTGTCTTATACATGCCTAATGGGTCCAACAGAGCCATTAGGATGTCAGTTATATGGCAGGGCTCCTGCCAAAGCTATTACCAAGTCATTGCATTGTTTCACACACTTCCTTCGACATTCAGATGATTCCCGAGGAACTGTTATCATGGCTATGGAAGTGTCCTGTATAACTTACACTACCAAGGGAAAACAAAAAAAAGCAAAAGAAAGAAGTGTAGAACAAACAAATCCCTTCCATTAAATGCACATGAATGGCCCCACATGGTCAAATATCAGAAGGCATTAACTCCTCGTTTGGGTATAACTATTATATGTCATTCAAGAAACCCAGGTGTTATTAGGCTAGCTATTTTTTCACCACTCCTGCCTGCTGTTCCGATGAAGCAATTCAGGGTCTGAGAATGACAAATGCATGGCTATGATGGTATGGTGTTTATTGGTAGCACATGGTATATTACCAGGTTTCTGTGGTATGCAGTACAGAAGCAATAGGGAGTAGTACTAACGGATTTTTTGGCTATCATGGGATTGTATCAGATAATCCGTTACCTGTAAAGTTCCTGAGCAGTGCATAGGGGGCTCAGCTGCCCAACAATCATGGAAATCAACAGGGCTTCTGAGTAGCTGAAATCCCAGCTCTACCTTAAGGGGTTACTACAATGACGATAGGACATACAATAGTACAAAGTTATCCCTCAGCCAGGTCTGAAGTGCTTCATTGAATTCCCTCTCATAGTCTTCTCTACTTAGCAGAACAAGATTGTTGGCTATTAAAATGCTGTATTATTTAAGGTAAGACAAGTGCAAGGAATTTTACCCAGTTTGAAATGAGAAGGTAGGCTGAACTCTGCTACGCTAGAGTTTTCTGGGACACCAGATGTTTCAGAAGCCACACTGCATGTCTGGCTAATCCTTGATAAAAGAGACTTCACCCTGTAGCACCTACCTCACAATACATGCATAATAAATTCCTGTTGTGTGAAAGATAACCACGACTAAGATTTATTGAGCATTTAATTTAATATAAAACACTGTAAAGTGCTATATGTCCATTTTCTCATTTAATCCTCACATACAAAAACTAAAATAGGTAATGTCTCCATTTGACAGACAAGGAAACTGAGGCTTGGAGAGCTTTAGTTACCTGTCCAAGGACACACAGTAACGTGGCAGAACCATGGCACAAACATAGATCTATCTTATACCACAGTCCATGTTCTTAATCACTCACCGTCCAGAGAACATTGTCATTTAGACTGCATTAATACAACAATTTTTACTTTAATAAATGATTTCACATCCCTTGTGTTCTCATAGCAAGCTGCACATATTTTTTTATCAGGGTACTAACTAAATCGTATTAAAGTTAGCTCTTTATCTTCTCTGGTAGACCTCACTGAGTATACATGCTCACTTGACTCTGACCGCCTGCATTGCAAACTGCTCCAAGAATCCAGTGGATGGGTTCCCAGAAAGCAACATTTATATCGCTGACCTTACTCCCTGGTTGTAGCTGATGGGACCAGTGGTAGACATCTGACTCAAGCTGGGAAAATTAATCTGTCTCGTTGGAATTTAGAAACGGCATTGAAAAACATCCAGTTAATCTCAACTTCTTTCCTGAACAGAAGAAATATAAACTGGAGAACTGTATGAGGTTTTATGTCTGCCTTGTGGATGGAGATTTAGAGAAAGTAAATCTGCAGAGACAGGACTGAAGGAAATGGATTCAGAAGCAAGAGGCAAAGCCCAGGCAATTCTTCTAATCTAGTTCCTTCTTTTGTCCAGGTCCCATGAAGCACTCACATGCCCTTTTTATGAATTTGTTTTTCTCTCTTTAAGCTAGCTCAAGCTGTTACCTGCAATAACAATAATAAATAATAATAAACAATCCTAATTAATAGGGCATCAATCTTGCCCACTAGACTGTAAATTCCTTGAGGGTGGAGATCGTGTACTGGTCATCGTTTATATATCCCCAGTCTCCAATACAGAGCCCGGCAAAGAGTAAGTGCTCAATAAATATTGCTTACACGGAAATAGCATTATCAACAAGAGCACAGCCATAAATAACTTCTTTGCAACTTATACTTTATTAGTTAAAGGTTATAAATGTCTTTTCTCTACCTATTTCCCTCTATTTAGCTTCTTGATAAGCAATTTCGTTTTCACATTTTCTAATCCAAGTGTTTCATTTAGGCCATATGTGAAAAACACATTCTTGGAAATTGATTATTCAGATTTAGCTGTTGATATAGTTTTTTCCTCCAACCTAATGTAGAGTCAAATGAAATTACTGAGGAACACCCTAATCACTGAGGTTAACGCTCAAGTAGGACTGCCAAATCCTTCTAAGAAAAGCCCACTGGATCACCTGTCAGAGGCAGTTGTGTGTTAGATGACCAGAGGTTTGACCCACCGTAGCATTTCTATTAGAGAAGATCTACAAAATATATTATCTCTCAGTTTCAATTCTTCCCCTCAGAGCAAAGCATATTTTTCATTTATTTAGTGCCTACTGGGCTCCAGATCCAGTGGCTAAGTACTGAAGCAAAAATATGGGATAAACCAGGCTTAAGTAGCTTCCTATCTAGTACTTATTAAAACCCATCGTGAAGATAGAAAATACACAACTCAAGTATTAGACTATAATGAATAGTAAGGTTGGTAGTAACGTGGAATGGGAGTAGAAAAGGAGGAAAATGAATAAAGTATTATGACTGACATCAAAGTGTCCTGCTCACGGGCCTCAGGCTGAAGCTAACTTGAGTAAATCTGCATTTTTCCTAACAGCCGATTAAGCGTCAATAGACAACAAAGGGTTTACTTAGGACAAATTTCAGGGAATGGAAATAAAGTGCATTAGTGTTCTGATTGCCCTGTGAAAGACGAGAAATCCACATTCTCTTCTGTTACCTGCTGCTCTCCCTTCCTTGTACTGCAGACCTCTCAGTCTGTTTCGGTACTGAAATGGAAGGTTATTTATTTTAATTTTTCATGGGTTAAAGCATATCAGAAACTTCAATTCAATTAAGGGTAACCAAATAGAGTTTACGAAAATGAGGAAAAATAAATATTTTCAAAGTCTTGATCGATTAATTAAATGAAAGAAATAAGTCCTTATAAACATGATTTTGGAAATATAAGTAGAAAATCCAAGACATTATAGCCCAGGATGGATAGAATTGAAAGTGTCTTTGAAATCACATCTCAGAATCTTTCTCTGTTGAACAGCACACCCAAATTAACAATTTCCCCTATCTTCACTTCTCTCCCAAATTTACAGGGGTGAAGCTTAAATCATCCTAAACCGATCCATGATATTGTGCCCATTGCCTCATCAATAATCTAAAAATCAGAATGTACATAGGAAGACAGAAACAAAATAAAATGTCATTGACATTAACTGAAACACAGGGATGGAGTGGCAAGGAGTCTGAGGTAGTGAAGTATATAAATCCCCCAAATTTTAAGCTATTTACTCTTTTCAAACATAGTAATATAGAAACTCAAATTACTGAAGTAGATTCCTTGCTAGGTCTGCTTTCATGAATGTATGAGATCAATGGGAAATAAATAGCGACATTTGCACACAAATGTTAATTCGTTAAAAATAACTTGTTTTTTCAAATTAACGTTTTTTTAGAAAAACCATTTACACTCTCAACTCAAACCTCTGTGAGAATCTATGGAAATGTTGAAGGCAGGCCAGGCCTGGTATCACTGACTGAAAATTTTTGGAATCTAAATTGGTGAAATCTTACTCTAGGTCGTAAGATTCCAAATTGTATACTCCTTACTGAAAATTACTAGTAGGAGCAGAGTAAAACTTACAGAACTCTGAGTAGAGAAAAGTTGTTCAAGTTCATATCTTATATTCATTCATGATCCAAGGGAGGAAAAAAGTGGCTATTTGGAAAACAATCAATTGTATTTAGCTAACTTGTTTCTGAATTGCTGTTTAACTCTTCCTCCTATGTAAAATGCTGATAACAATAGAATCATTCCACAGATGGGTCAGGAGGATGAAATGAGATAAAGATATTAAAAGTGTGTTTGGAAATTGTGAAGTGCTGATCAGTAAGAATAGTGAACATTCTTATTGTACTCATATGTTACGAGTACTATTCTAAACCTTTATATACATTCATTTATTCAATCATCACAAAATCTTAGAGGTAGATAGTAATATTCTCCTTGTTTTACAAATGATGAAGTTCAGGCACAGAAACTTCAGACAACTTTCCCAAGATCACACAGCTGGGATTTAAATCTCAGCTGTCTGGCTTCACAATACAAACTTTTTATCACTATGTTCTACTGAAATCCTCCTTGGAGATGCACATTGGGTCAAAAGAGGCTTACAGTTAAGGACTAGTTTTTAGCAGAGTGGATCATAGTTTTATATCGGCGCCCTGCCCAATTTTGTGGTAGCGCATCCAGTTCCTAAAATAAATCATAAGGAAAATAAACCTATAAAGAAAAGAAAAGATACACGGCCTTTACTCCTGAGTCTTCCAACTCTGTCTCAGTAAATAGTGTTACATGATCAAGGTAGATGGCTGATTACAGACTTAAGGCAAAACAAAACTGAACAGCCCCAAACATTCCTGAAGGTTCCTAACACATCCAAGGGACGTGGCACGTGAACACAGTGCGTATAGTGGCTCATCACAGTAAGCAGTTCTCATGGTGGAAGAAGGGGAGGATAATATGCATTTTGATGAAGCTGATTCTAATATATCTTCCCTCTGATCCATTTCCCCCAGTTCCTTACATATTTTGAGTCATTGCCCTGTAGTCAGATGTGAGGATTCCCTCTGCCACAAAGTGTTTGATTTTCATTAAAATCATTAATAAATATTGCTTTCAGTATCCCTCTGCAAAGGGGCAAAGCCCAATGAGCACAATGAAGGCAAAAGTAAAAGGACACCAATGTCCCCTCACTAAGGAATGACACAGTATAAAAACAGGTCTACAGAAAAGAATCAACAACATTTCCTTCATTTGAAGGTGTTATTTATAATTGATGACATGGGTATAGTGTGATTCTTAAGTCAAGCCAGAGCGTCGGAAGGAAAAGACCAAGACCATTTGCTAGGTGTAAAGTTATGACAGTATCTGAACTATATACTATGTTAACGGCTAGAGTCATGTAAAATATCATAGATAATGTATTGATAGAACAGAAAGTCATGAGGCCAAAACCAACCCAACCTGATGTAAATCTCTGCCTTCATGCTAAATCAACGTTTTCCTATTCTACCTAGCACCACCCCCCCCACCTCCTCATTACTGTCAACATACACATACATGAAGTCTTCCAGAGGAAAGCAAACCAACAAGCTACCAATAAACTAATCTTTGACAGGTTAATTAACCAGGCCTGTGTGTTGTTTATCAGATGGGCAGGGTTGAATGTTGTAGGGTGGGTGTCAGGGATGGGGTGAGGTAAAATAATTTGTCGTTGAATATTTGGAAACACTTGCCTTGAGTAGACCCAGCTTGAGCCTCCATGTCACAACAAACAGGAGAGAATTTAAAACCTGTAATAGCAAACATTTTTACTAATTAATCCTTGTCCAAGTCATCTGGGATTCTTCAATCTTCAATCCTTACCCTTCATCCAGCAGTATTTTTTAAATAACAAATTCAGTGAAATACGATTCACATACCATAATGTTCACATTCTTATTAAAGTGTACGATTCAGTGGCTTTTAGTATTTTCACAGAGTTGTGCAACTACTACCACTATCTAATTCCAGAAGTTTCATCACCCCAGAAGAAACCCCATACCTAGGGTCTTGCAGGAGTAGAAGAATGGTGGAGCCCTACGGGGAAATTCCTTTCTTTTATTTTAATGTTTCAACCCAGTGAACTGGCTATAACTTCCTTATGTCAGGAGTGAGATGACGAAGAACAGTAAGTCTCTGAAATACAGGAGAGCCTCTATCACCCCATTTCACATAAATTTGGTCGTTATTTTTCCTGTTTGACAGTTGAAGCCCCAAAACTGTAGGGACTAGCCCAAGGTCCCCCAACTTCCATCCTACTGCTGCTTCACTTACATGAATATGCACGACATAGATCAAATATGTTCCCTTCTCACTTCCACACTTCACCTCCTCTGCACTCTTCGCCTAAGTCAACAATACATACATACATACATACATGAAGATAAACCTAAAATATCAAGACCCTCAAGGATATTTGGTGATAGGATATTTAGTGATATTACAAATGTCATTCCTGATTATATCCTTGTGGCCAATGTCTCCTACAGGCTGAAGGAGGCAGAGGAGGATAGAACAGAAAAAGCTGCAGGTACAGGGCTGTTGGCTACCTCTCTGACACCTGAGAAAATACTCATTAGCCAATGCTAACAGACCAGGCTTTGTGGTCATGGTGATGGGACCTATGAAATTTAGACAAACAGAATGAGGAGGAGATTAGATTAATGTGTTTAATAAGCATTAATGTGATTTTTATGAAAGGACTTTGTTCTTCGGTAGGGACAGAAAAGCAGACAACAAAATAGATTAACCTCTTCCCAACAAATCAAAATGACAAAACTTTTCCATTTCTAAAAGATGTAAGAAAATAATATATAACTACAATTTAATGATACTGCTGTTACTACTTATTGTCTGGCAAATGGCTGATGTTCACCTTCTGGTTTTTTTAATCATTTCAGTCCAATCTGGTTAATTTGCCTTTCTCTGTACACTTGACAGGTTAATCTGAATCAAAATAGAGAGCACGTACAGAATAAGCTTGCTATACAGCTGTTCGTCTCATTGTTCATATATTGATACAAAGCCAAAATACATGACATGAGTACTTCTAAAATAAATATCACTAGTATTGCACTGGAAAATGAAGATGAAAATAAAAGGTGAGCAATGAATAAGACATGCACAATATTACTGACTCTATGAGATTTATTTCCTTTGGGGGAATCACCAGAAAGAAAAAGTACTTCATCTATTATTGTAAATGAATGTGTCTATTTGCCAGATACTTAGGCACATGCCTTGTCCATGGGACCCTGCTAACCTGCATCTCCATTCTGCAGACGAAATGAAGGGTAGGCAGACATAGGGAAGGAAAGCAAATCAAAGGCTAAAACCTGCATCCTCTCTGGGTTTTATGTAAACAATATAGATAGTTCTATTACCATTCTCTCCATCAGACTTCCTTTCATGGTCAGTGTCAGTCAAGGACAATGCGGAGTTGGCCCGGCTGGACAAACAGGAACTATGCTCTGACTTCATCCCCCTTATCCACATTCTCAGCGCATGGTCAGGGGAGGCAGCACCTTCTGTCTCCGTGTCCACATCGGATCCCATCTCTAGCTGGTAGCCATGCCGAGAAACACTGTGCATGTCTGTCTGGTAGCCAGAGCACAGAGTGTGAGGGGTTTCACAAAATTCCATCTCTGAGAAGACACAAAGTTCAGAAAAAAGGTTTATTAACATACAGAAATACCTGGTAAAATTCGACCTTTTTGTCCTTATGTCCCTCTTCCCCATTGCTAGTATTTATGTGTTTTTGCCAAGTTAGAATTCTGGCCTTTATATTTATGGTAGCTAGGATTCTGTGCTTATTTTGCACTTCTGTAGCTTAAAATTATGCTCCTGTTGATTCTTACAAAGTTCTGGAAAAAGCATGCCCAAAATAGCTTTATACCTACAATTTTAGGTTGCACAAATGTAATGAAATAAGTGAATGCAGGGGAGTATAAAGTGTAGAGAGCTGTCCTTTAAAAGATATTTCTCTTCTAGGAAGAATATATATGATCTTCAGAGCACACCTATGCTTAAAATATTAAAATTATTGGCTTTTCTAAGTATTTAATATACCTTCGGGTTAAGAAGAAATAATTCAATGTGAAAACTCTGAGGAAAAAACATTAAGTATACTTTTTGAAAGTATTTTTCCTAAAACACATTAGTCTAAACTCTAAAATTATGAGGACTTAATATCACTATTTTCCATTGTCTCCAAAGAAGTATGAGGCTGACTTTATGCTAATTATTCTGTTTCATTCATTCTTTCAAGAAATACATAAAAAAACTTTCAATCGTATATTGCACCTCAGCAATGCTTCAAGGCTTGAATTCTCCCCCCAGTTCCCCCTAAGCCTTAGAATCATAAAATGTTTAAGATCTTAGAGATGCTGTAATGAATCCCTTGTGTTTACAGTTGAGGAAAATGAAGTCCACAGGGTAGATGTCACTTGTCCACAGCCAACGTTAGATAGCAACAGAGCCCCTTTTCCTAAAACACTCATCTGGGCATGGTGTCTGCTAGACACCAAGGAAGCCCCATCAATTTACTGCATGAATATCAGGCATTCATTCAGTCTTACAGTCAATTTTGCATTCAATTATGGCAAGTTGTCAAAAGGGGGAAAAGATGCTTTAACAGACCTTAATAAGTTAATGAAAAATGACCACATGCCAAGACATATCATCTGAAATGTCCATGTAATACTTAGATAAGGTAATCCAGGGATGTTGTACACTATACAGGATTTTCTCAGACTGACATCAGAGACAGGGTATGTCATTTGGCCAGGAAGAAGCTTAACTGAGCACATCTAATCCTTAGCACATATCAATAAAATGCAAACCCTAAAATGAATTTAATTCCTTGAATACAGAAAGTGCTAGAATTTAGACTGACCATATACTAGAAAGAAGAGTACAGAATACAAATATATTTTTAAAAATAGCAATTTTTGTGACATGTAATTGCCAAACAAGGGTTTAACAAATCAAATCTTAATGCTTATTCAACAGCCATTAGGTACCCAGCACTGTGTTCTGTGAAACAGGTATTACAGGTAAATAAAGCTACTATATTTTATTATGAAAAGTCAATTATAAATTCTTTCAGGGTTATATGTCACTGTTGAGGATGTTACTTATGATTTCTGTGATGAATGTCTTTTTTAAAAAGAAATTTATTTATTTTTATTTATTTTTGGCTGCGTTGGGTCTTCGTTGCTGCGCGCGGGCTTTCTCTAGTTGCGGTGAGCGGGGGCTACTCTTTGTTGTGGTGCACGGGCTTCTCATTGTGGTGGCTTATCTTGTTGCGGAGCACGGGCTCTAGGTTTGCGGGCTTCAGCAGTTGTGGCACGCGGGCTTCAGTAGTTGTGGCTCGTGGGCTCTAGAGCGCAGGCTCAGTAGTTGTGGTGCACGGGCTTCTCATTGTGGTGGCTTATCTTGTTGCGGAGCACGGGCTCTAGGTTTGCGGGCTTCAGCAGTTGTGGCACGCGGGCTTCAGTAGTTGTGGCTCGTGGGCTCTAGAGCGCAGGCTCAGTAGTTGTGGTGCACGGGCTTAGTTGCTCCACGGCATGTGGGATCTTCCCGAACCAGGGATAGAACCCGTGTTCCCTGCATTGGCAGGCAGATTCTTGTTTTGTTTTGTTTGTTTTTGGTGGTACGCGGGCCTCTCACTGTTGTGGCCTCTCCCATTGCGGAGCATAGGCTCCGGACGCGCAGGCTCATCGGCCATGGTTCATGGGCCCAGCCGCTCCGTGGCATGTGGGATCTTCCCGGACCGGGGCACGAACCCGTGTCCCCTGCATCGGCAGGCGGACTCTCAACCACTGCGCCACCAGGGAAGCCCGGCAGGCAGATTCTTAACCACTGTGCCACCAGGGAAGTCCTGTGATGAATGTCTTTAAGAGTAATTCTATTTTTCTACCAAAATTGTCTAAATTCTATAGGAGTGATGCTTAAAAAATGGCATGGTTTCCACTTGTCAAACATAAAACCTTATGAAACTGTGCTTCTTGACATAAGGCTAAAAGTAAAACTCCATTTTGCCCAATATAAATCTTAGTGATCTAGAATATGGGATTGGTTAATATTCATGCGTCTTAATTTCACAAAGTTTCATTATCCAATCCTACTGTGTAGTTGTTGCTACAGCAACCTCATCATGAACCTGTCAGCTTGGAGCTGTAGGAAAGAATTTTATATAGGCCTGCATTCACAGCTTCCTTCATTCCCCTACACCAGTGGGTCCCAAACTTTGGCATGCTCCAGAATCACCTGGAAGGCGTGTCAAAACACAGACTGCTGGGCCTGCCTTCCCCACACCCCCAGTTTCAGTGTCTGATTCAGCTGGTCTGCAGTAGGGCCAGAGGATCTGCATTTCTAACAAGTTCCCAGGTAAGGCCTACGCTATTTGTCCAGGGACTTTGAAAACTGCTTCTCTAGAGATTTCTCTGAAATCAGCGGGAACCAGGAAAAGGGGAGAAGTGAGAGAGCAACCTTATTGTGGCATTACCAAAGATTTTTCAACAACAGCTCAAATTCTATTCGGAGACACAAGCAAGAAAGTGTTTGAGCTGAATTACTGTGAACTGCCGCCCCCCCCCCCAACCCCCCATTTATTTGCCATGGATTCAGGGCACTAATTAGGAAATTTACTTTAGGAATTAATCTTACTTTAGGAATTAAATTTACTTCAGTGAATTAAATTTACTTTAGGAATATTTAGGAAATAAATTTACAGACTTGCATTTATTTTCACTCATACGATGGCATATGAGATGAGACTTTCCAAAGATTTTAATATGAGCATCTGAGTCATAGTAAAGACGTTCACTGGAAAAGGATGAGCAAATAAAAATAAATACATGGCTAATCTGTCATTTCAGATAATAACAGAGAAGTTTTAAAAAATAACCACTGATGGATGGAAGCACAATCGCTCTTTGTTAAAGAGATTTGTTTCCCATTCAAAAAGAAACTTGAACGTGGATTTGTTCCCTTCTAAGGAAATGTGGTATAACATGATAAAAAAATTACATAAGATTTCTATTGGAACTATGATTTGAATACAAAGACTAAACCCCACATTCTCTTAGATACAGTCAGATAAAAGTACACTGCCTTGCCGATAAATAACTTTTGAATGAAACAATGCAAGTAAGTTATCAGTTGTTCATTTTTTAATGATAAAGAAAGAAATTAATAAATAAATAAGGAAAGAGAGAAAAGGAAAAGTTCCACTTATTTACAGTAAGTGTTATTCATTGAACAGCCTCGCTTCCCATTCTTGAAATCAATGTTACCATTGTAAATTATTTCCTTAAATACACAAATGTCTTGGTGGTGTTCAAAATTCCCACAGGATGCATTTTCTATAAAGCACTTACAAAGCACCATAAGTGGATGTTTTTAGCCTTGCACATATAACCTTGTTACCTAAAATGCTACAGATTCCCTAGAGAAGATAAAGTTCAATGGATTTATTATAGATCTATTCTTACCAAAAAGCTAGTCACAAGAGAAATATAAGTACAATCTTAGAATATCTAGGATTTAAATGGACAGACTGGAAACATGAGAAACTACATTTCAGGAGTAAACAGACACAGATGTTGCCAAGTGAATGATGTGTGTGGGCCTTACAAACATGTATTTAATTCTTATTGTAAGGAAAACCTATTTTGCAGTCTTGTAGGAGACAAAATCTGAGCAAATTAATATAGAGTTGAAATCCAGTTTTTAAAATGGGCAAAAGATTTGAAGAGATACTTCACAAAGAAAGATACAGGAATGACCAATAAATGAATGAAACGATGCTCAACCTCATTAGTTATTAGGAAAGTGCAAACTAAAACCACAATGAGATACAACTACAGACCTACCAGAACGGCTAAAAAATTCTGATCACACCAAGCGTGGAGCAACCTTATACACTGCTGGTAAGAAAGTAGAGTGGTACAACCACTTTGGAAAACAGTTTGGCAGTTCCGTAAAAAGGTGAAGCTAAATTTAACAGGAGAGCAAGGCACTTCTGGTCATTTATCACGGAGAAATAAAAATTTCTGTCCACACAAAAATCTGTACGAGGTTGTTCAGAAGGTTTACTCATTAACAGCTAAAAATTAGAAACAACCCAAGTGTCCATGAATAGCTGAAATGATAAATCATCTGTGGTATATGCACACTATGGAATACTACTCAGTCAAAAAAAAATGAACTATTGATATATAACAAGATGCATGGACCTCAAAATAAGCGAGTGAAAAAAGACCAACAGAATGTGTATGCAATGCATGCTTCCATTTAAATAAAGTTCTAGAAAATGCAACCAACCTATAGTGACAGAAAGTAAATCAATGGTTATCTGGGGAAGACAATAAGGGAGAAATGGAGAACAAAGGGGCACAAGGAAACCTTTGGGACGATCTAAATATCTGCTATCTTGACTATGGCAATAGTTACACATGTGTATACATACCAAAGTTTATCATATTGTACACTTTGAGTATGTGTAGTTTACTGTACTTCAACTATACCTCTACAATTGTTTTTTTAGTGGATTGTACCCCACCAGATAGTAAGAGAGTGGAGCTAAGGGTCTCTGAGCCAGAAGGAGGCCCTGCTTTTTTCCTCCTAGTGGAAGAAAGCACATGTAATATGAACAAAAAGGTAGTCAAAATTCTGTTTTGCTTATTTATAAGTCAAGAGGCAATCAAGGCTAAGTGACTCACGATTTCTCACTGATCCTCTAGGGAGCACTTTTTTCCTAGGAACATTATTGAAAACCATTTTTCGAAAACCAGTTTTAGGGCGGAAACTGAAGATGAAACTGATCACTGGTCAGCTTTCAGCAGCTAAGGGAACATTCTGTAGTTGGAAATCATGTGACTAGATTGAGTGGACTGGCACGAAGGATCACTTTAGGCCTCTATTAATGCTAATAATTTAATAATTTTTAAAAATTCTATGAAGTGCTGAATAAAATGAACTATTGTATATTCTCTCTGAATCTAGGGATTGATCTTCAGGTGTTCAACCTGGAGAAGTCATTTATCAGAACTTGAAAGGGAAAGTAATACTTATATCAGCATTCTTCTAGAACTTCTGAGTTTCTGATGAGCTCAAGACTTTATTTTTCTTTAAATTCTACCCATCCACATTTCCTCTTAAAATGGAGCTTTAAGTCATCACACTCCAAATAAATAAATGGAGGCCAAAAAGCATGGTATATCTTAGCCATGACCTGAGTGATTTGGAATATAACTTCCAAAGAGTGCAGTCCATTTCCAAAATAAGAAAGAGGGAGAGGGGATAAAATTATTAGCTTTCATTACTGTAATTCATAACAAGCCTTACAGACTATATGCAAAGACAGCTGTTATTAATTAGCCATGCAGTTTTTGGGTAAGTCATTTAATATCTTGGAGCCTCAGTTTTCTCATTTGCAAAATGTTCAGGTCCAACTAGAAGCAAATCTCTAGGTGACCTCCCTTGACCTCTATAAATTTCTGTAATTATAACTTAAGCCTGTTATGGCAAAATGTGGAATAGTTAATATTTTCAAATTGGAATGGGGAAAGAACTAGTGGTTTTATGAGTCAGGGTGCTATTCATACTTCCACTGTGAAAGATAATCAGTCACATTAGCTAAATAAGATCTTGTGTCATGATTACAAGTCTTGCTATGTTAAAGTACTGATATAGCCTAGGTATCCATTGTGAATTGCAAGATTATTAATAAACCGAGTACATAAAATATATCATGTAAAAAGTCTACTTAATAAATAGTTTCTGATCAAACATGAAATTATCAGTCTACAAACATGGCTATTACAAACTGTACTCTATGGCATAGTGAATAAAAACTCACACAATTAAAAATACTACAGGGCTTCCCTGGTGGCGCAGTGGTTGAGAATCTGCCTGCCACTGCAGAGGACACGGGTTCGAGCCCTGGTCTGGGAAGATCCCACATGCCGCAGAGCAACTAGGCCCGTGAGCCACAACTACTGAGCCTGTGCGTCTGGAGCCTGTGCTCCGCAACAAGAGAGGCCACGACAGTGAGAGGCCCACGCACCGCAATGAAGAGTGGTCCCCACTTGCCACAACTAGAGAAAGCCCTCGCGCAGAAACGAAGACCCAACACAGCCAAAAATAAATAAACAAATTAATTAATTTAAAAAAACTACTACAGAGCCCCTAATAATTCATTGCTGGCTCTAGGGAAAAATACAATGAGTTATTACAGTCTTAAGCAAGAAATACAAAGGAAGGAATGAAGGGAGGAAGGAAGAAAGGAAGGAAGGAAGGAAGGAACGGAGGGAGGGAGGGAGGGAGGAAGGAAGGAGCAACACTACACAGGAGGCAGATAATTTTCACAACTGGGTACCATTTTATATATTTCTCAGTTTGGGGGCTTTGAAGGGAAAATGATATCAAATTGTCAAACAAATCAGTTCATCTAAGTTTACTTAAACACACCTCTGCTGAACACCCACTCAATTTCAAGTCAAGAAAACAAAACAAAATAGACTTCTCTGATTTCTCCTAGTCTTAGAAAATTAGCCCAATTTAATTTCCTCTTCTGTTACTTTGTGAAGAAGGTGTATCAAATGTACAGGTACTGTACTAGGCACTGAGCAGACTGAGATAACAGGACCATGTCATGTCCTTTGGCAAGTATCCCAGAGAGCCTTTTTAAAGGTCCAAATGACAACAGAGTATTAAAGGCACACCACCCAGACCTGACCTTTGTTTTTGTGCTCAGGGATCATCAGCCTTTTCTGGGGCACCAGAGTGAGAGATGGAGTGCTCCCACATGCAAGTCTGGAGCCTGTGGATATCAGATGACTTAAATAACTAAGCTTCCTGAAGCCTAATCTCCCCCCTCACAGTTCCAAATGCACCCATTATTTCGGTACTCAGGACCTACCAATTTTGCCTTATTTAATTTTCAAGATTTCCCCATCTGTCAGTACAGTGAAAAGTAAGGCAAAAAATCTGGTAGAGTTAAAAGCCTGAAGTATAAACATTCATCCTCTGTGACCGATATTGGCTAACTGGAGCCATCCCAGAACATAGTTAAAAGACTATGCTAATGTAAAAAAAAAAGATGCTCTCAAAAGTATAGTGATTAAGGCAAAAAATCTGGTAGAGTTAAAAGCCTGAAGTATAAACATTCATCCTCTGTGACCGATATTGGCTAACTGGAGCCATCCCAGAACATAGTTAAAAGACTATGCTAATGTAAAAAAAAAAGATGCTCTCAAAAGTATAGTGATTTGTACACACTGCTATATTTAAAATGGATAACCAACAAGGACCTACTGTATAGCACAGGGAACTCTGCTCGATATTCTGTAATAACCTAAATGGAAGAGAATTTGAAAAAGAATAGATACATGTATATGTATAACTGGATCACTTTGTTGTACACCTGAAACTAACACAACACTGTTAATCAACTGTACTCCAATACAAAACAAACAGTTAAAAAAAGTATACTGATTTGCAAATCTGTAAAAATGGCTCAAACCAGAGAAGGACACAGAATTATAGCATAAAGTCAAAAGGAAGGGAGATGAGATAGGAACCTAGAAGAAGTCAAAAGGGACTCCAATCTTATTTAGAAAGACATGAAAATATCCTTCAGCAATCTAAGGAAGGAAGGAAATTTGATGTGGGAATAAACAACTTCTATTTATCTCCTTGAACTAATATTCATCTTAGTGCAGGGTCCAGCTTAGACTGTCCTCACATAAGATGGGAGAATTTGCTCTGAAGCTAACTCAGACAGCAGTTACCACTACAATAAAAAAAGGTGAGGCCTGCTCTACAGCCTTCATAACAAAGAGTCTGGAAAAAGAATCAAGGACTAGAAAAGATGGTGGGAGGTCCTGGACTTCAACAGAAATTTAGATCAATGAGAACCTGTGCATGTTCTCTTTATTTCAACATTTCAAATGAGACTGAGACTTCCTGGCCTAAATGAAAGATTTTCAGGGCTACTGAACACTGAAAATGCATGATGTTCAATGGCCCTAAAAATTTCTCATTTCATACCTGTGCTGGTCCAATTTTCTGGCTGTTCATATCACTTTGGAGCCTGAATCCTTATTGACCACTATGGTCTTCCATGTATACTTCCATATTTTCATTATGTTCACAAAGTATGTGAAGCTGTTTGTTTAATGTATGTATTTGTATGTGTACGTGTGTGTGTGTTAAATTGCATTAATGTGCAGCACAATTTCATCTAGAGAAGTGAGAACAGTGAGTTAGATGCCCACTAAAAACACTTGAGAGTGCTTCAAATACATACTCTTAAAAGCAAACAATGTGACTTCTACAACATTCTACCCTAATCTGTAAGCATTTATTTTGTGATGATTCAGTGAAGATGTCAAGGTAGAACTGTGCACCAGAGTCACTGTCCACAAAGAACTACTGAATAAACTACATTCTGCTCCATTAGGGGATTCCTGTTACCATCTTTCAAAGATGACCTATTTATTTGTGCCTCAGTATCTTTGGACATGTTGTGTCAACCACCTGGAATACGGCCCTCTGATTTTTCACCAATCTAATTCCTAATATCCAGTTTGGGTCAGTACCTTCACAAAGTATTCTCTGACTTTCTTCTCCCTCCTCCCAATAATCTCATCCTTCCTTACAGCATTTCTATTCTTTACTACATGGCTTTAAGCCTGATTTTATATTTTTTTCTCTATATGTATATCTGTATTACCTCCTGAATCAGACCTCCGGATCCTAGAGTTTTCTAAGAGTGAGGGGCCCACGTACCGCAAAAAAAAAAAAAAAAAAGAAAATACCAAAGTTTTAAAGTCAGTACTTAATATGAAACCACTCTTGAAAGGGTTAAATTCTTGAATCCAATTCTGACACATATGAGATGGTTTTATTTAACATAAAACAATGACTACCACTGCAAATTGAAAAATTGCTATTTTGGTAAATTAGCTATGCATTTTGACTGATGCTCCACAAATATGGCAGAAAGAGAAAGACAGCAACACACTGGCTGTGGATTTAGGGAAAAAACCCAATTTATAGCAATATTAAACTAATGGGGAACAAGTTCTCTGTACCATCTTCTGACTGAGATAGTCTCACCAAGGAAGCTGTCCTCACTATTCTTTTTGGCTTAAAGAACTGGGAAACTAATTCCTATTAAAATTCTTCAAAATATACCCTATAGGGTATAGAACTGGGAGGCCTTTGATCAAACCAGCCACAAAGCCTTGGTAGAAGACGATCTCTCAGCTGACTTGAGTCAAAACTTCTTTTGTCCTTCTTACCCATTGGTTCCATCCCATATACCAGACAGAAATTACCACCTTGGCAAATTTGTAGAGTGTCCTGGAGTAAATAGGTGGCTCCTCTGAGAGACTCTGTTTTCATGAACTCAGAGAATGTGTCTTTTTTTTTTCCCCCCAGAGATAGAAGAAACTTTCCAAACGGGCAAAAGTTGTAGAAAGAACTTTTAGGATACTCATCAGGGACTTCTGAATTTGAATTCAGTTTAGAGAAAAACATTAAATTCTGGAGAAGAATTCCACTTCCAGTCAAGATAGGGTGACAGGGACGAAATTTCTTCTCATGCCTGAAACAGCAGCAACAAAAACCAGACAAAGCATATGTAACAATGGTTTTCAGACACTGGGCAAAAAAGGACGGTAATCCCTGAGATGTGGGAAACAAATGGGATGAGCCCTATGAGTGCGCCAGCTTACCGCCTGCAAAGAGTTTCCAGGCCTTAGCACAGGGGAGGGAGACTGTAGGGGAGCCTGGCAGTCTCTCTGAGTTGTGGAGACGGACCTGGTAGTCTGGGAAAGCCAAGACAGCTAGAGTTGGCAGTACAGAGTACCAAAGAGGAGAGAGCTGCAGAGAAAGAAAATTCCAGAGATCTGAAGAGGGTCCCCCTGGATGTTCACCGGAGTCCGGAACAGCACATGGACGCAAGGAAACCACTTGAGACTGGAGAAAGAACCATCTGAAAGGATTAAAGGAAGCAACTTTGAATCTGAAACAGGGCTGCAAATCTGAAACAGGACTGCCAATAGTCCCTGTTCTCAACCAGAGTGAAAAACCTCATAATTCATGAGCACTGAGTAGAGTACTCAAAAAGGGTTTCACGGGCTTCCCTGGTGGCGCAGTGGTTGAGAGTCCGTCTGCCGATGCAGGGGACACGGGTTCGTGCCCCGGTCTGGGAGGATCCCATGTGCCGCGGAGCGGCTGGGCCCGTGAGCCATGGCCGCTGAGCCTGCGCGTCCGGAGCCTGTGCTCCGCAACGGGAGAGGCCACAACAGTGAGAGGCCCACGTACCATTAAAAAAAAAAAAAAAAAAAGGGTTTTGCATTCCTATATCTATTACTGAACTTTGTTTTGGTGTGTGGTCCATACTTGGCAACGGTTTTATCCTTTTGGGTCTTGCTATTAAGCTTTGTTAGGTGGGTGGAGTGCAACGTTTGCTCTAGGGCTAATTAGACCTTCACGTGCTATCAAGTTAAACATACACCTACCATATGATCTAACTATTTACCCAAGAGAAATGAAATCATGTGTCCATACAAAGACTTGTACATAAACAACAGTTTTATTTGTAATAGCCAGAAGTTGAAAATAGCTCAAATAGCCATCAACAGGTGAATAACTGTAAACTCTCATATATCCATACAATGGACTACTGTTGAGCCAATAAAAAGGAATGAACTATTGATACACACAAAAACATGGGTAAATATCAAGCTATGCTGGATTTTTTTTAAAGGGTCAAAAAGTCTACATACTATATGCTTCCATTTATGTAAAACTCTAGAAAATGCAAACTAATCTACAGAAAGCAGATCGCAGGTTGCCTGGGAGTGGAGTAGGTTGGGAGTGGTAGAGGAAAAAGCATTACAGGGTGGCAAGAGGAAACTTTGGGGTGTTACCGATATGCTCACTATGATGATTGTTTTCATGGGTCAAAATTTGCCAAATTGCACACTATAAATATGTACAGTTTATTGTATAGTAATTATACCTTAATAAGCAAGTTTTTAGAAAATGGAGAAGATAAGAATGTTTTGTTTGCCTAATTCAAATGTCACAATTGAACACTGGGAGCAGTGAAACAAAGTAACATAATTGATAAGACTGAAAAACCAATCTGTGTTCACAAACTGCCATGAATGAGGGAGATGACAGGTGAATTTCTCTTGTCTGCCATTTTGCCTTCATTATGGTGAAATCAGAAGGGCTTCGATTCTGGACACTAAAATTCCTGAACGCTTTGATTGTTAGACTGATGCAAACATGATCAACAAATTAGGTATGATCCTAATGTGGCAGAAAGGATTCATGGGCCAATCTGAGCTCAGCGATAAAGTACTGCGACAGATCAGGTAGACTCAATACCAGTGACACACATTTGCCATTCCTACCTTAACAGGCTAGTTGCCTTTGTTTTCGTCTACAGCTATAGATTTTCTCACATAATCCTGGCTAACTGTTCTGTCCAAATGCATGTTATTTGTTTCAAAGAAGACTTAGATGAGAGGAAATGGTTAACTCAGTGCAAATGCAGCCCTAACCTTCAAAAGCTACCTCTCACTAATGGGAGTTTAGTAATGTCCCCTTTGTTTACCACTAATTTCTACAAGGGCTCTTTAGTAGCATAGTGTATATATAGTCAATGGTAGAATAGGTTATTACACAGAAACAGCAGCACAGTAGTCAAATACTCCAGTAATCAGGGCCAGTCTTGACCTCATTCTAAAGTACAGTTCAACTGAACTAATAGAATTATTTTTGAGAGTTGTGTTTACATTACAATCCTACCTGTACAAACCTATATTTAGAAAGAAAGGCCATTCTCTATTTGCTGTGGAAATTGAGAAACTAATCTACCTCATTTACCAGGAAATTCATTTGTAACTGACAAAGTACAAGGTTTTAGACTTAAACATTTTGACTAGTAATTCTGATTTCAAAGCACACATTCTCCAGTCCTAGGGCACAGGCGGATGGAATTCAAGCTACCAAGGAACATGCAGGGGTTTTTTTTTGCTTTTTTTTTTTTTTTATGTATTGAAAAAAAAGTACATCTGAGGCAGGAGATAGATGGGCCCCAGGCTGATACTCCAAGATAAAGATAATGGCAGGAGCAAGGAGGAACTGAGTCCTGCTTGGATAAAACATAAAGAGACCACATATTTCTCCTTCTTGAGGTCAAGGAGACCTCCCAGACTACACATGCACAGGAAGCTCCTCAGAGGTCAGAGAAGGGAGGGGGCGCCAGACCATAATATGTTTGGTCTATTTTCCAGATGGATTCCCTTGGAATCCATCTGGCTAAAAGATGCGTGCACACACAGGGGAGGGCCCTGACTGAGACCAAATATGGACACAGAGCCTGGCAAAGCAAGATGATTGGCCAGAGGAAACCCAGAAGAATTGCCTCCATATAAGTGATTTAAACTACCACAAAGGCATGACTCTTTCTCTGAGCCTGCCCATGTGTGTCTATCCACACGTGCTTTTTTCCACCTAGTAAACACTTTACTTGTTTCACTACTTTCCGTCTTTCTGTTGAAATTCCTTTCTCCAAAGTAGACGAGCCAGGGCCTTGTAACCAGCCACTGGCCCTCGTGGTCTAGTGGCTAGGATTCAGCGCTCTCACTGCCACAGCCCGGCTTCAGTCACTGGTCGGGGAACTGAGATGCTGCTTCAAGCCGCTGCAGGCTGAGGCCACCAAGATCACATCCAGATGTAAATTTAGCACCTTCAATGTACCAGGTCCCAAGACATACATTATTTTATATAATTCTCACAGTATGCCCTGTGAGAAAGGTTATTATTATCCCTATCATTTAAATAAAGCAACTGAGGCTCAAAGAGAGTTTATGTAAATTGTCCAAGGCCACATAGATACCAAGTGGCAAAGCCAACTTGGAACAATTTTATCACTGAGTCCTAATCACCTTATACAGCATATGAAGTTATAAGTAGCACATTCGAATTCACAGCCTAGTTTTCCTCTTTTGTACAGTGTGCATGTGGCTCATGCTAGAACTTCCTGCTTCTCACCTTCCCAGGTTTCATTCACCTCGCTGCTGTTTCCATCTGGATTTTCACAGCCAGCCGCCAAAATACTTTGAGGGATATGGCAGCTGGGAGGCAATGAGCATTTCCTTTGTCACTGACAGTATGAAAAAGAGATCCTTAAACTATGCATATAAAAGCTCATTGTTCTTATAAGAGTTTAATATATTTTTATACCTTTTGAAGTATTATTTCACTTTGTACAAATTCTTATGGATTCACTTCATCACCATCATGGCACTTTAAGTCACTGAAAATAACAGTGATATTTTAGAGCATATTCCAGGCTTCCAGACAACACAAACAACATCTGTGTCTACAGGCGGACAAATAAAACGCTGGCCTCTCCTGTGTTTAGATCCCTAGCTCACAGCAGCTGCCTTGAGTTTTGAAATTATTTAACATTAACAAAATTGGGAGGAATGTTATTCATTGGGAAATGCGTGTTGAAGTATTACTTCATCACATTATCACCCCACCAGAAGAGACAATCAGATCAAAATTGGGGGCATTTCCTGTTTACAAGGTAGCATTACCATTTCAAGCTAAATAGATTGAGGCTAAGTCTGTGATCTACATTCAGAACTTTACATGTATTACAGCATTCAGAGAATGACTTTGAGTTCAAAATATTCCACAGTTTCTGATTAAATGTTGAGGAAGTTTCTCTTTATTTCTCTTTATTTTAGAAATTAGAAAAAGGCATGCTTCTCTTTAGCTATCATTTAGTGCTAACACTGCAGGCGATTTCTACAGAATGTGTTTTCCAAAACCTCTTAAAGCTAGAAAGCAAATACAAACAGCAACAATAACATTAATGCTTTTGAAATGGAAATTCATATGGCCCAATTCCTTATTAACGTTGCTCTAAATATTTAACCCAAACAAGCAAACGAACACCTCAGGCACTTAAAAAACAATGGTCAATCTATATACACGAATGCAATTGTGTTCATTTTACAGATTTTGGAAAGATGTGCTGGTGAATCAGTCTATGAGAATTTCCCAACGACATTAATGATATAAGGACAGATATAATATGAGTCTACATAATGCCTGAACAGTTGACTCCATTCAGTCCCCAAATCATCACCTTGAGGGAAAAAAATCAACCTACACAAACAGCCAGTGATTTGATGTTGTATTGACAAAACATCTGCTTGGTTGAATACTCACTTCCGACATAGTCACTGGCTCTTTCACTGGTTCCAAGGTTTGTCCTAGACATGATTCTAAGGTAGGTCTGTTCCTTTTGTCCACCCACTTGCCCATTAGCCTCTCTGACTCCATACCCAGCATCCATTATTTTTATTGTGTCACCTCCTTGCCTAGAACTTTAACTCCATCTGTTTATTCTCTTCCTTTTTCAACTGTTCCTTTGTGTGGCCAGTTACCTCAAACCACAACACTGTGCTAGCAAATCTGATAAATCTAAGCCAGGTTTAGTATACTTACTTTTTCCAAACTCATGCCAAATTATATATTATCATTTTTAATAGAACACTCCCACCTTTAGTTTTCATACACTCAGTTCGTAAGTTATTCAATAAGCGTTTATTAAGCACCTACTGTGTGATATACACTATGATATGACCCAGGCAGATAAGAAAGAAAGGGAAAAAAGACATGTCCTCTGCCCTTGAAGGGCTGACAATCTAGTGCAGGCCTGGAAATGATGACAGGACAAGGAGGTAAATGCCATGACAAATTTATGCATAAAGGACTGTGTAGTCCAAGGGATGTGAGGGACTCCTCCTGCCTGGAAGATTGAGAATGGCTTCAGAGAAGAGATGATACTTTGAGTCGCACCTTAAAAAAGGATGAATATGCCTCTGGCAAGTTAAAAAGGTGGTAAGAGCATTTCTAGCAGAGAGAAAGGCAAAGGTATGTGCAAGGAAATGGTAAATTCAAAGAATAGCAAATGATTTGCTGTGTCTATGCTATAGGTGTATAGGTAGAGGGGCCAGTTTGCAAAGGGCCTTACTTGTCTCAAATTATATCCCATGCTGCTTACTGTGCCTTATATGTAACGGTGTCAGAATCATTACACACAAATAATCAAATTTTAAGAAATTTTCAGAAATCTATGAAGCATCCTGGAAATCCTGGAGCTCTGAGTTTTCATCCAGAATGTAAGAAAATTCATTTTTTTTTAGCAAATATTTATTAACCATATAATGTGGCAGGCACTGTTCTAGGTACTAGCGAAAAAGCAACGAACAAGAAAGACAAAAATCCCTGCCATCATGGAGCTCATATTCTAGTTGGAGTAAATTTCTAAGAATGGTGTTCAGACCAAACTCAGTATCAGTATTACACAGATTTTCATCTGTATATTAATCTGTGTATTATTGTCTGTGTATTTCATCTGGGTATTAATTTAAGGTCTTTCCAGAGGCTTCATTAAACCTTGTGTATATGAAAGCAGTGACACACAGGAATTTAGCCTCTTGTAACACCTGAATCTACTATGTGAAAACAATGGCTTCTGTGCATGCTCCAGCAGGGAAGTTGAGGACCTCAGGAAGCTAGGCTGAGATATGCTACATTTGGCCCTGCTATATGTATTCACTTTGCTTCCAAAAATATTTTTGGCTAAATACTTGAGAGGTTAAAATAATCTTGAGTGCAGGGGAGGAAGTGGGAGGCTAGCCTGCAGTGACTGGGATTTGGTAGGGGGGAGGAAGAGAAAAATTGAATTATTCCACAGTTTATCTATAAAATGATATGCCTATCACTGTTCTACTTCATGATATATAATCAATAAAAAAGTACATTCTGGATAGGGTGCCCCATTTAAATACCAAATAATAGTTGCTCTGAGAATTTCAAGTCTGGGCAGGGTTATTTAAAACAGTCAATTTGTGAAGAGTTTAATTTTAGCATTAGGCTAAAATTATAGAAAGATAACTTTCACTCATCTAGGAAATCAGTTTTATTTCTTAACCTACATAAAATTCAAATGGGCCTTAGGAGAAGTGTGAAAAGAAAACTGGAAAGGCCATTTGGAATTCTAATTATTCATATATTAAATTGAAATATATATTATCTACTGGTATATTAAAAATGCAACTGGATTGCAAATTCACATTTTAATAAAAAAGCCCTTTACAATAAGAATTAGTAGAATAATTTAAGTATAAAATTAGACTCGGTATGTAAAAGATTGGAAAAACGTTTATTATAACTTTTTTTTTTTTACTACTACTATTCATGTAAAAGAGACACTGGATTTTTATAAGCAGAGGTAGCAATTTATGTCTACTATTCACTTATATACATTCCCAACATGATTCCATACATAAACATTTCATTAATTTAAATAAGGGGAAAAAATCCACACGGCCTCCCAAGGCTCTTCATGTTAAAAAAGAAATATCCTAGTTCTCTTGGTGAGGTGACAGAAAACTACTTAGTCTTCAGAGATACATTACTGGGGGTGGTGGGGGTGGTGGTGGTGACTAGGGCACCATTAAGGCAACTGGAACAAGTAATTTATAAAAAGCACCCCCTACTTGTTTAAAGAGTTAATATGCTTCTCTCCTCTAAAATGAGTGATTTCTTTTCAGCTGTTAGCAACATAAAAACCAGTACATGGCACGCACCATAAGCAATGGGTCCTCTTAATAAAAATGATTAATAGGTACATATTTATGTACATATAGCCACATGTGCACACGACTCAACACATTGTGATTTCCAGCCATACCTTAACTTATGCTTTCTGAAACCCAAGAGACTGTCTCCACTAGAACGTTCTCTAAAACCAGGAGCCAAGCTCCAACCAGGGATAATGAGGACAAATTGACAGCTGATCTCCACTAGATGTCACATTAAATTATGGTACATTCTGATCCTTACCAAAATAATAATAACAACAACAGCAACAACAAACAGTTACTCTAGTGCTTACCATGTGCCAAACACTATGCTATGCACTTGGCAGACATTATGTATTTAATCCTAACAATAACTCTGAGAGAGGTATTAGTATTATCCTGAATTGGCAAATGAGGAAACTGAGAAGAGGTTAAAATACTTGACTATAGCCACCATTGCTAGTTAGAAGTGAAGTCAAAATTCAAATCCCGGTCATTTAACACCTTTTACTTCTTAACTATATACCACCTAGCAGCAGAAAGGCTATACATTCACTTTGTTACAGGTAAAATGAACTCCTACTATATGTAGAGCTAGTGGTGGTAGTGAAGCATAGTCTAATCTAACATGGTCTCCAATTTCAAGGAACATACATGTGGCAGAGTATAAAACTGGAGCCCACTGAGTGGTCCAGACAATAAGCACTAGGAGAGCAGAGAGGAGAGGCAGGTCAGAGAGAAAAATAGGTCGGTGACATCTCATGGTGGTGGTAGATTAAGCTAGGATTTAGTAAATGGATAAGGTTTCAATGAGCAGAGGGAAGAGTTTAGACCCAACACTGTGCTCCAGATTTGTATATCCAACTGTTCATCTGTCATCTAACTTAGATGCTGAAAATGTACCTCAAATAAAAAGAAAATATCCAAAGCTAATATGACTATTATTGCCTCCAAATCAGATCCTCCTCTTGGCATTGCCTTTTAGTGAGTGAAACCACACAATTGCAGAAGCCAGAACCCTAGGAGGCGTCCCCCCACCCCCGTATCCAACACAACATCAAACCCAGTCATTTTTATCTCTTAACTATACCTTGAACCTATCCAGTTCTTTCCTTTGCCACTTTCAATAATCCCTGGCTTAGATGACTGCAGTAACCTAACTGGTCTCCTTGCTTCTAATCTTGTTCCGTTCCAATCCATTCTCTGCATAGCCACCAAAGGTATGATAAAACTAACCACATCACCCCCTTTCAATACTTTATTGTAATGTTTAGGGTAAATCCCAAAGTCCTTAATATACTGTTCAAAGCCCTCTATGATCTGGCTCCCTATCTATTTCTGTAGCCTCTACTCTCTTCCTCCAGCAACCTTGTACTTCTTCCACTTTCTCAGATGTGTCATCCTCTTCACCTCATGATATTTGTACATATCGTTCCCCCTTCTCCTTCCCATCTCTTTACTCTTTACCTGGTTCATTCCTTCTTACCTTTCAGATTTCAGCTCACTACTTTGGCCCTTCAGCCCAGATTAGGCCCTTTTTTCTTCGTAGCACTTACCACAGTTATAATTTTTGGATTGTTTACATAATTATGCAATGACTGTCTAACATGACCAGAGTGTGAATTCCTTGAGAGCAGGGACCATATCTGTCTTGATCATCATTGCATATCATTGTATATAGCCGTGTCCAAAACAACTTTTTATACAAAGAAGCATCAATATATACTTGGTGAATAAAGGATTGCACTGGGAAAGCATTCTAAGTGAAGACAGTAGCATAAGCAGACAGATGCGAATGAGGATGTCAAATCTAGGGGACTGATGATAGCGTGAGAGTAGCTTCAGCACATGGTTCTCTGCTCAGGAAATACACCAGTCTGGCTGGATTAGAGAGTTCATATAGAGGGTGAAAAGAAAGATAATATTATGAAGGACCTTAATTAATAAGGTAAGTATTTCAGAATTTATCCTGTAGGCAGTAGAGAACAACTGAAGGCTTGAGGTGGTCCAGACATGCCTCTTGGTATCTGCTGCTCTCACAATCGCTCATGTAGTCTCCATTTCAGCCGCGAGTTTCCAAATACCTGTCCCAACCTTCAGTATCTCTAGACCAGCTGTGATTGGAAAGGTTCCTGCCCAATGGAACTGCCACATGTTTGAATGACTGGCTCACGGTGATTTTCCCAGTGACCACTCTATCTGTAATCTCACTTCTTTAAGGAAACCATTCTTTTTATCACCATTTTAGATTTGTGCTTTTGGAAAACAAGCTCCTACCTTTGTGTTGCAGTCTTAGATACAGCGATTATTCAAGAGGTGGACAGCTGATCTAGTCTGGGACCTAGGCCAGGCCAATCCAGGTATGTCCTCAGGTTTTCTTCCTTTGCTTTTTAAATGTTTTCTGCCAATAGGCAGAAGAGGACCCTTTCCTCTTAGTCAGCTAGGTAGGTTGATGGCCCAGAGCAGTCAGCATGGTCAGATTTCCAATTTTTGTACACAATGAAGCTGACATGCAGAGAGAGCTAGGCTTAAGAAGAGGTCTTGACTGTCCTCAAGTCCATGGTTCTGGCCTGTGTTGTAGCTTTCCCTAAGACCATGTCCACCTCGTTGACTGGTTATATGAACCAAAAAAATTCTTTTCTTTTCTTAGGCTAGTTGGGGTTGGGTTTCCATCGTTGCAATCGGAGTCCTGACTACTAAAATAAAATCAGAGGAAATTGTCGTAGAGTTGGATTTGGAAAATATCTTCATGGTCAAGTCTCTGCTAATGGATGTTTGTATCTCATCCCTTAACCCCACACAGATTTACTGGCTCTTGTTTTTTGACTTGGATTTTTAACTGTCCTTGGGTGTATTCCCTGTACATCCCAGGACCAAGAGGAGAGCCTGGTCCACAATCAGTGCCTGATAACTGTCTATTGAATTGAATTGTGGTAGATTCCTCCTGTAGATTTTTAATTTTCTTATCTCTTCAACTCCAATAAACTCTGTTTATGTGCTTGTTCTGCTAGCTGGTCACACTATTTTGCTATCGCCTGATATGATTTAACTCTGGACACCCCTGTTTAACTTATTCACCCTCTGCTTCTTTCTAGTACATTCACTGGCTCATCTGACTTTCTCACCTTTATCAAGTAAAATTAAGTCGCTTGGCTCAACACCCTTCCGTGGTAGCCAGGTAATGTATATACTCAGAGCTCTCTATACTCTGACATCAGCTCTGCCCCCTAGGAACGAAACAGAAAGGGAACATGTAGCTTATAAGATCTGGACTCAAATCTCAAACCCAATTGTGATGCTGGTTTCTCAGCTCAGGTTAACCAAACAAAAACCTTGTCTACATTCTTTCTTCTTTCTATCCAAACTCCTTGGACTGAGTTTCATATCCTGGCTTGGGCTGTCTCTGAAGTACAGGAATTAATATTTACATATAAGAATTAGGAAGAGGAAGACAACTCAATGAAGATGCTGAAAACTTGAGTCAGAGAGTAGTCAATTTTCTAACAGAAGCAAGGAAAAGTGTCATGGTGGGGCTCTAAGCCTGAAGAGAAATTCCAAGAAAAATATACTGCCCATTACCTATTCAGCCAAGTGAAAGAGGCCTTACTCAAGTCAATGTCAAGGAAGAGAAGGGAACTGACTTCAGTATGGGCCTACTTTGTGCTAAGAAAGTGCTTTACATAAATTTCACATTTAAATATATAGTCATCACAGTTACTCAGAGAGGTAGCCATTATTAACTTTATTTTACAGATGAGAGAACAGGGTCAAGCTAAGTAACCTGGCAAGTTAAGTAATGTTGCCAATTTTTTAAAATGGAGCTAGAATTTTAGAATAGAATTAAAATGGACCTAGAAACATATCTGTTTCACTCTAAAGCCTGTTCCTGCCTAGCCTGAGTAAGGCAGGCCTTCAAGTACCTACACTCTAACCACACCTATGCTATTCAGTATTTGAATATTGTCCTTAAATTCCCACTTTTGCACTCAAGTGACTCTTTTGCATAGAAAGTTCAACCTCTCTATATTTGCCTGTTGAAAGTTATAATCATTTTTCGAGGCTCACTTCAAATCATCTCTTTTCAAAGTCTTGTTCTAACCACTTAGTCTGCTATTTAGTTTTATTTTACTCATTACTAAATACTCATTATTAAATGCCCTGTAGTAGTTCTTTGGTTTGTCTCTTTCTTCTACTACCAGACAGTCATAGAATGAAGGTTCAAAAATGTTTCCGAGATATCACACAGACAGAAAAGGAATCATTTTTAAAAGATTTTCAACAATTAAAGGTTGAAATTTTTTTAAAGTATGGTTAACACTGAATCAACCAAAAATATGGATTTACTTGAATTCCTCGTTCTGTAAGCATCATATTAACTGATATATATCACAAGTTCTGTAACTTGTCTCTCTCACCTCTTAATACTATATCATGGACCTTTACCGTGTCAGAATATATAGATCTACTTCCTTCTTTTTAATACTTGCAAGGAATTCCATTGTCTGAAGATACATTGATTTATTTAACCAGACCTGCATATTTAGCTTGTTTTGAAGTATTTACTATTACAATCAAAGTTCAGTGACTCTCCTTGTACAGACACCTTTCTGCACTCTTGCTATTTTTATGTAAGATATATTCCTGAAAGCCTGATTGCTGGGTCACAGCATATATGCTTTTTAAGTTTTGTCAGGTCCTGCCATGTTATGCTACAAAAGATTATTCTAATTCACATTCCCACCAACAGTGTGCCCAAGTGCCAGCTTCCTTATGTCCTTGCCAACAGTAGATCTTAGTCATCTTTTTGTTCCTTTTGCCAAATAAGAAGGTAAAAATGTTATTTAATTTTTATTTGCATTTTATTTATATGTATTTATATTCTTTTTATTTGAATGTCTTTTTATATATTTATTGGTTATATGTAATTCTTTCATTTGTATATGGAATGTGCTATCCTGTTGCATTTTATATGTGCCAAATATTATCTCTCAGCCTATTGCTTCTCCCTTATTGTTGCTTATGAGTGTTCAATTTTCATGTTATCAAATTTGTCAAGTTTTATCCTTTACAGGTTCTGGGTTTCATGCTTTGCTTAGGAAGGCCTTCTATATAACAGAATTGTTTTTATACTTTTTTCCCCTTTAATCCCACCCTCCCTTTATTAATGACTGAATTATGCTATTGACTCAGGCTTTGACTCCATCAAGAGAGATCAAATCCTTTCTACTCACCAAGAGCCACTGCTGTCTATTTCTCTTTCTCAGTCCATTTATACTATATAAGATGGTTTTGAAATTACCAAAACATTCCTCATTATAACGATTCAAACAATACAGATGTTCATAAAGACAAAATGAATTAATAACTCCTTCTCTGCCTCCTCCAATCCCATTACAAGGCAACTGATATTCATTAAAGAGTGATTGTCTTTCCTTACCTTTCTCTAGGCCCATAAACATATATACAAATATATAGACACATATGAAGAGACTTTCCTCTTATGTTTATGAAAATGGGATATTTTATAAATTACATTACACTTGTTTATTTTACTTAATGATATAATATGGATGTTCTTCTATGATAGGATATGCATCTAATTCATGCTTTCCATATCTAGGAATATTCGATGTTATGAATGTGCTGTTAATTATTTAAACTAGTGTTCTATTGTTAGATATCCAGGTTGTTCCTTTTTCTTATTATTGTTAACTGTAAAAACGATATTACATTCAATATCTTTCTCCCTTATCTTCCTGACTTCATGAGATCTTCTGAGTGCTGTTACTTTCCCGCTTTTCCTCACCCCCAACTCTTATGTTTTGCTGAGATGGTTTAGTATTTTTAGTTATAGGTTTGCATTGTCCAATTATGGTAGCCTGTGACTACTGAGCACTTGAAATGTGGCTAGTCTGAACTGAGATGCGTTACGAGTATACAATACATATGTGGGGTTCCTAAGATTTAGCATAAAAAAGAAAGCACAATATCTCAATAATTTTTTACACTAATTATACATTGAAGTGTTTTAGATATATTGAGTTAAATAAAATATATTCAACTGTTTCTTTTTTACTTTTTATTTTTTTATTTTTTATTTTTTTGTGGTACGCGGGCCTCTCACTGTTGCGGCCTCTCCCGTTGCGGAGCACAGGCTCCGGACGCGCAGGCTCAGCGGCCATGGCTCACGGTCCTAGTCGCTCCGCGGCATGTGGGATCTTCCCGGACCGGGGCACGAACCCGTGTCCCCTGCATCGGCAGGCGGACTCTCAACCACTGCGCCACCAGGGAAGCCCTCTTTTTTACTTTTTAAAATGTGTTTACTGAAGAGTTTTAAATTAGATTTCATATTTCTATTGGAGAGTCTGTTCTGAAAGTTATTACATTTCCCTTATAAAATATCCTTTCTGTTTAAAGAATACTAATTTAGACCTTTATCCGAAGCAATCTGCCTTTCTATTTAGATTTAAATATTTTTCCAGAGAGCAAGGTTCATTGCTCATCCTTGTTTCCTCCCTTATTTATCTTCTCTCACCTTGAGGTCTCTGTTCTGATTAATTTACTGTTGGGTTTGAGTTTTTTCTCAAATATTTTTTCCAATGCTGTATGAGAGTGATATACTTTCTGAATTCTGGTATGTCCTCAAACATCTCTCTCTGAATCAAACAGGTGAATGATATCCTGATTGGGTAATAAGATGCTTGGATTGTCCTTTTTTCTTGGAAATTTCTAGATGCTATTACGTTATATTCTAGCTTCCACAATAGAGATGAGAAAACCAATACCTGTCTTCATTTTTTTCTTTGTAGATAACTTGCTCCTTCTGCCAGGAACACTGCAAGATTTTCTCGTTATTCCTGGAGTTCAGGAAATTTATCAATGTATGTTTAAGTGTAAAACAAAGAACTCCTGTTCTATACATCCTTTTGTAGAACCAACGTTTGGCTTTTAAATTCTTTAAATAATTTTACCTTAGTTTCGTATGACTACTTTCATGTGATACATATATTTTTTCTTTTTCTGTTCCCTTGAATTGGATGTTTTCTTTCCAATATTTCCTTAAATTCATTTAATGCTATAAAATTTCCTTTGTGCTGTTTCTAGCCATATCCTTAGGCTTTTTATGAAGTAATCTGATTTTTGTTTATTTTAAAATAATTTTAAATTTGTTTAGACTTCCTTTCTCATCCAAAAATTGTTTACAAAGAGTATTTTATGATTCCAAGGCTTTTTCCTATTTACTTTTTTGCCATATTTTTTATTGTTTATTTCTAAGCTTTATAAAATTCTCATCAGAGAATGTCACCTGTCAGTTCTCTACTTGGGAATTTATCCAGGTTTTTCTTGTGGCAAAGTACATGATCAATTTTTTTAATGGTCCAGGGCATACGATATGAATGTGTATTCTTTTCCATTAAAGTCTATACTTCTATGTATTTGTCAAAATATTAGGTCAAGTTTCTTAATTATATTACTCAAATACATTGTATTGTTACTTTTTTGCCTACTTGTTTTTCAAATTGTGAGAGTTGCATCCCACAACTGTCTTTGTAGTTTTACCAAATCATTTGTGTATCGTTCCAAAGTTATGTATAATAAATATTTCTTGAATAAATGAATACATGTAGGTTCTACTTTAATGCTTTTGGCCTTAAATGCCACATTACCTGATACTGGCATCTCTCTACTCTACTCACTATTTATTGAAAGTTTTCTTACACCTCTTTGTTTCTTTATTTTGAAACATTTTCACCATTTTGCTTAATGTTTCTCTCTTTTAGGCGTACATAGTTAAAATTTATAAATCTGTGTGTTTTACTCCAGGAATAAGAGATGTCAACCCATTTTTATTATTGTGACAAACCCAATGTCTTAATCAGTGTAATAATTTATATTTATTATATTTGTGGTTGGCAGGATAATGGTCCCCCCAAAGATGTCTATGTCCTAATCCCGATGCCTTGATTTTAGCCCAGTGAGACTCATTTCAAACTTCTGACTTCCAGAAGTGTAAGATAACAAATTTTTGTTGTTTAAACCCAGTAAGTTTGTGGTAATTTTATTGTAGCAGCAACAGAAAACTAATACAATATTGTAAAATGTAGATAACGGTACGTTTCCAAATTACTGGGGGCAGAAGGGAGAGGTAGATGGATAATGAGAAAAAGTCAATTCAAGAATTAAATAAGGATATTAATGCTCACCTTTGTTATCTATTCTTTACATTTTCTTATTTAATTTTTAAATTGGCTTTTTCTCCCTTACCTGCCCCTTCACAGCAATTTGCAACTTTACTGGTATCTTTATTTTACAGTATATCTCAATCTAAATGAACAAAAGCTTTCAGTTATAGTGGCCCATTCCTCAAACACTAATACTAATTGAAGTCTTACTATCCTTTTAATTTATAACCAACAGATAACATGAGGGCTAGGCCCAGGGAGGGAGGAGCAGGAAGTAGGTGAAATTTAACCATATTTCACCTTTGCCTCCCCATTTTACTGTCCCTTTCCTTTATCCCCAACCAAGAATGGACTGTTCAAGGCTCTCCACCAAAGCGTGCCATCCCAGGCATGACCTTCCTGGTGAATATCTTATATCTGGATCCAATTATTCTCTCTCTTCCCTTAAGAGTTACCTGTTCTGTGTCCTGTTCCCCTAGGGACTTGCTCTATGCTCCACGGCACTTTGGCATGCAAAGCAATGAACAAGTTCATGCTGTTAATGAAACATATATTACTTATATGAGAGACAATGGCTTCACCTTTTTTCCTAAGTGGTTTTGCTTTCCAAAAGGGAACAATAACTATACTCAAAGAAATGGCTCTCCAAGGCTGGGAATCCCAGGCATTGTGGCCGGCTACATAAGGAGACATCTGTGGCTGGGACAAGGGAAGGGGACTTCACATCATACTTCACCCTGCACTATGTAAGTGAGCTCCAACTACACCTGTGTGAAATCAAACAAGTAACAACAGAGTATGAACCACCAACCAAGACTTAGAGGCGATTGTGCCTCAGGGCAGCTCTAAGGCAACTATAGGGACAGATAATTGGGCCTGTGAGATGACAAGACAACTTGTACCCATAACATTAAACACAACTGTAATTCACTCTGACTCTAGCAGAGGTTCCATTGTTTACCACTATAAAATAAATGCTATAAATCTTATAAATATGGAGAGAGAAAGAATTTAACATAATAATGCAATAGGGTACCTTATATCACAGAATACTAATAAAAACTTTTATATTATAGAAATACATTTTAATAATGCTGTGCTTAAGAAAAATTATACTTTGATTGATTTTCATGAAAGAGATCTTTTCCCACACACTTTTCAGTATTATCATTGGATTTCTCTTCTCACCAAAATTAGCTTAATAAATTATTTGGATCTTACAGGTTATGGTGAGTAACAGACTTAACTAAAACATGGACTTCTAAACTGGCTTACATGCTTCCACACTGGCAAAATTCAACTACCATTATGAATTACTTGTTAATTATGCTGTTTATATTTTATATGCATGCTTGAGACTTAACATGTTTAGCATGTCTCACATTTTTTTTCCTTCATAAAGACTCACTGGATCATATTTCTAAATGGAAAAATAAAGGAGTTAGTGTGCAGTTTTGATTACCACTTACATGGTTGCTAAATCATAAAATATAAGCAAAGCGAGAAATACATAAAGGAAGAAAACTCACTGAAATATAGCTAAGGCTGTCAAATAAATAGTTAAAAGCTTAAAAGAAAAATATAACGTTTATAACTGAAGTTTCAACGTTGGAATATATTTTGGAACTGGAAGGAGCTTTTCAGACCATGTGGTCTAGTGAGTCACACATTCAAATACCTGCATGGGTCGGGTAAGTAAGTAATATAAGCGAGGGAAGTGGGTGGGTTATGGCCATAAGGATTGGTGGAGAGCCAGAGAATATACTCTGTCTGAAAGAGGTGCTACTGTTCAGCTTCAGCTGGTGTTGATAAGTGGTAATACAGGCCTGGACGGGGTGGGGGGCAGAATTTCCAATACTTAAAGAGAAGTTGGAAATTAATAATTTTACATGAAATATGTTACTTTTAAATGCTAACTACTTCAATTTTTTAAATGTTACTATCTGCAAGACATATAGGGTGCATAACATGCCAGATATAAATTTCTGATCAAGTCCAACATTCTTTTTTTTACAGAAAGGAATATGGAAACATAGATGAAGTCACTTAAGTACTCAGCCACATGTAGCAGAAAGAAAATGGGATTTGAACTCTGGTATATCTGAGTTCAATTCTAATTCTGTTACATAGCTACTATGTAACCTTAGGCAAGTTTCTTAAACTCTGAGCCTAGTTTCCCTCTCCTTAAAACAAAGATAATAATATATATGACATAAGATACTTATGAAGATTATATAAACATAACATATGGGAGGTGCCTATAGTGAATCTTGACACATAGAAAACATCCACTATTTTAGCCTCATTCATCACTCTATGGCCCTATCCTGCTCTATTTTTTTTCCAATAGTAATTCTGTGCACCTGTAGTTTTATTATGCCCCACCTCTTAACTAGAAAGTAAGTTTCATGAGGGTAGGGAATGTGTCTATTTTTTTCACTACTTTATTCCAGGCTCTAAAATACTGCTGGGCATATAATAGGTGTTGAATAAATATAGACTGAATAGATTAATTAATGATTTCAACAAATGATAATGCCTTGACTCCTTCCCTTTAATGAATAAACAAATGCAAGTACATGTATGTGTATGCTGCCCAAGTTCAAAATGCAAGTTAGTAACTGTACCTTGAACTTAAATTCATATCAACTTTCTTCTTTAGGATTGTTTCCATAGCACTAATGAAAGCTGCCAAAATTACGTAATGTCCTACATGGACATAATCCTCTTTCAGCTTTATAGAGAACACAACCTTTGAGGAAAGAAGCCTTTCAAAAACAGTCTATTTCTTTCACTTCTACTGAATTTGATGGTTAAAGGCACTTATAGTGCTCTATTGATTCTTCCAGGCTTTTCATCCTGACAAAAAGTCTATTCGCTGGCTTTATAAATCATAATAACAATTTTACATATATCTAGCTTATTGTACTTAAAAATACTGTCAAATGAACACTCATAACCATAAATTTCAACTGAATTGCACATCAACCCTGTGAAGGAGATAGGGCTGAAACTATTTTCCTCACTTTACAAAGATCAGAGACATCCAGTGACAAGTGCCTTACCTAAAGTCACAATACAAATAACTAAAAGATCTAGCAATAGACTACAGTTCTAAAGTGGCATTTTCTATCCACAGGATCTAGCCAGGACTTTCCCGCTAGAGCCACCACCAGTGCCTCCTACAATCTGGATTTTTCCTGCCCCTCACCCCTTATATAAAAACTCATGTGTCCTAGGTCCTATTTCCAATCCCAGTTACCACTTATATCTCTACTTAATATTAATTTAACGAACTTTACGGACCACAGCCCAGTGAGTGACATAAAAGGGGATAAAACTAGGACCTGCCCTCGAGAGCTTTCAATCATCAGTGTAACATTAGGTTTTAGTCTTAAAATATATGTCCTTTGCAAAAAGTGTTATGCCTTAAGGGACTATATAAGGAGGGAAGAGGGAAAGATGCTGGCTACCTATTACAATCCCCGAGGGAGCTTTGGAAAATACCAAAGCTTGAATTAATCTAGGGTGGAGTGCGGGCAGTGAAATTTTTTGAAAGTTCCCATAGAAATCCTAATGTACAGCCAGCGTTGAGAACCACTGGTCTAAAGGAAAGAAATCATGCTGTAGGGGAAGAACAGAGGAAGGCAAAAGACAAATAAGTAAAGATATACTTGACTTTTTCCCTTACAGTGTCATTTAATTAACCTCTCTTCCTGATATCAATTATCTTTAAAAGGCTTTCATTGTAGAAATAGCTTTCCTGAGTCTTCATTTGCAATTTGTTAAAGAAAAGTACTTCCTTCCCTCAAATCTAGCAATCAAGTACCCTTTGATGCTGATATAAATATAACGAAGTTTACGCTTACAAAGTTTAACAGGGAAATAACCAAGTGCATGAATCAAAACTGAAATAACTAATTGTCTTAATGTTCATGTATAATTCCGGTGATATTTAGTTTATGTCCTGAGTTCTCTGCAGTGCCCATCTTCTTATTCTGGTTTGTCTTTCTTTGGGATGGCTCTTGTTTGCTATTCTATTTTCAGCTACACCCTGGGATTTGGGTCACCCACCTAAATTATTTTGATTTTCGTATATTTTCCTCTTGAAACACACTGTTTCTCCTAAAAACAAACAAACAAAAGAACTCCATCTTTTTTTATATGCTCCACTTTTCCTACAGTAAGAGTTGCCAAGCTATTTCATCAGCCTTAGATGGAGAAAATTTGAGGGTTAGCTCGAATAAAAAAGAGTGATAATTCCTAAAAGGAAATCTGTAGAAACCAAATCAAAATTAAGAACTGGAGATGTTCTACCCTGAGGTAAGTGCATGGTCCCTCTAACAAAGGAATCTAGGACTTTGTTGGGAATGGCCTGCACGACTTCTTTGAGGGTGGGATTCAAGTCAAATATGTGCTTCTTTTTTTTTTTTTAACATCTTTATTGGAGCATAATTGCTTTACAATGGTGTGTTAGTTTCTGCTTTATAACAAAGTGAATCAGTTATATATATACATATGTTCCCATATCTCTTCCCTCTTGCGTCTCCCTCCCTCCCACCCTCCCTATCCCACCCCTCTAGGTGGTCACAAAGCACTGAGCTGATCTCCCTGTGCCAAGAGGCTGCTTCCCACTACCTATCTATTTTACGTTTGGTAGTGTATATATGTCCATGCCACTCTCTCGCTTTGTCACAGCTTACCCTTCCCCCTCCCCATATCCTCAAGTCCATTCTCTAGTAGGTCTGAGTCTTTATTCCCGGCTTACCCCTAGGTACTTCATGACCTTTTATTTTTTCCTTAGATTCCATATATATGTGTTAGCATACGGTATTTGTTTTTCTCTTTCTGACTTACTCCACTCTGTATGACAGACTCTAGGTCCATCCACCTCATTACAAATAACTCAATTTCGTCTCTTTTTATGGCTGAGTAATATTCCATTGTATATATGTGCCACATCTTCTTTATCCATTCATCCGATGATGGACACTTAGGTGGCTTCCATCTCCTGGCTGTTGTAAATAGAGCTGCAATGAACATTTTCGTACATGACTCTTTTTGAATTATGGTTTTCTCAGGGTATATGCCCAGTAGTGGGATTGCTGAGTCGTATGGTAGTTCTATTTGTAGTTTTTTAAGGAACCTCCATACTGTTTTCCATAGTGGCTGTATCAATTTACATTCCCACCAGCAGTGCAAGAGGGTTCCCTTTTCTCCACACCCTCTCCAGCATTTATTGTCTCTAGATTTTTTGATGATGGCCATCCTGACCAGTGTGAGATGATATCTAATTGTAGTTTTGATTTGAATTTCTCTAATGATTAATGATGTTGAGCATTCTTTCATGTGTTTGTTGGCAATCTGTATATCTTCTTTGGAGAAATGTGCATTGAGGTCTTCTGCCCATTTTTGGATTGGGTTGTTTGTTTTTTTGTTATTGAGCTGCATGTGCTGCCTGTAAATTTTGGAGATTAATACTTTGTCAGCTGCTTCATTTGCAAATATTTTCTCCCATTCTGAGGGTTGCCTTTTGGTCTTCTTTATGGTTTCCTTTGCTGTGCAAAAGCTCTGAAGTTTCATTAGGTCCCATTTGTTTATTTTTGTTTTTATTTCCAATTCTCTAGGAGGTGGGTCAAAAATGATCTTGCTGTGATTTATGTCATAGAGTGTTCTGCCTAGGTTTTCCTCTAAGAGTTTGATAGTGTCTGGCCTTACATTTAGGTCTTTAATCCATTTTGAGCTTATTTTTGTGCATGGTGTTAGAGAGTGATCTAATCTCATACTTCTACATGTACCTGTCCAGTTTTCCCAGCACCACTTATTGAAGAGGCTGTCTTTTCTCCACTGTATATTCTTACCTCCTTTATCAAAGATAAAGTGACTATATGGGTGTGGGTTTATCTCTGGACTTTCTATCCTGTTCCATTGATCTATATTTCTGCTTTTGTGCCAGTACCATACTGTCTTGATTACTGGAGCTTTGTAGTATAGTCTGAAGTCAGGGAGCCTGATTCCTCCAGCTCCATTTTTCGTTCTCAAGATTGCTTTGGCTATTTGGGGTCTTTTGTGTTTACATACAAATTGTGAAATTTTTTGTTCTAGTTCTGTGAAAAATGCCAGTGGTAGTTTGTTAGGGATTGCATTGAATCTGTAGATTGCTTTGGGTAGTAGAGTCATTTTCAACAATGTTGATTCTTCCAATCCAAGAACATGGTATATCTCTCCATCTATTTGTATCATCTTTAATTTCTTTCATCAGTGTCTTATAATTTTCTGCATCCAGGTCTTTTGTCTCCTTAGATAGGTTTATTCCTAGATATTTTATTCTTTTTGTTGCAATGGTAAATGGGAATGTTTTCTTAATTTCATTTTCAGATTTTTCATTATTAGTGTATAGGAATTCCAGAGATTTCTGTGCATTAATCTTGTATCCTGCTACTTTACCAAATTCATTGATTAGCTCTAGTAGTTTTCAGGTAGCATCTTTAGGATTCTCTATGTATAGTATCATGTCATCTGCAAACAGTGACAGCTTTACTTCTTCTTTTCCGATTTGGATTCCTTTTATTTCCTTTTCTTCTCTGATTGCTGTGGCTAAAACTTCCAAAACTATGTTGAATAAGAGTGGTGAGAGTGGGCAACCTTGTCTTGTTCCTGACCTTAGTGGAAATGCTTTCAGTTTTTCGCCATTGAGGATGATGTTGGCTGTGGGCTTGTCATATACGGCCTTTATTATATTGAGGAAAGTTCCCTCTACACCTACTTTCTGCAGGGTTTTTATCATAAATGGGTGTTGAATTTTGTCAAAAGCTTTCTCTGCATCTATTGAGATGATCATATGGTTTTTCTCCTTCAATTTGTTAATATGGTTAATCACATTGATAGATTTGCGTATATTGAAGAATCCTTGCATTCCTGGAATAAACCCCACTTGATCATGGTGTATGATCCTTTTAATGTGCTGTTGGATTCTGTTTGCTAGTATTTTGTTGAGGATTTTTGCATCTATGTTCATCAGTGATATTGGCCTGTAGTTTTCTTTCTTTGTGACATCCTTGTCTGGTTTTGGTATCAAGGTGATGGTGGCCTCGTAGAATGAGTTTGGGAGTGTTCCTCCCTCTGCTATATTTTGGAAGAGTTTGAGAAGGATAGGTGTTAGCTCTTCTCTAAATGTTTGATAGAATTCGCCTGTGAAGCCATCTGGTCCTGAGCTTTTGACTGTTGGAAGATTTTTAATCACAGTCTCAATTTCAGTGCTTGTGATTGGTCTGTTTATATTTTCTATTTCTTCCTGGTTCAGTCTTGGCAGGTTGTGCATTGCTAAGAATTTGTCCATTTCTTCCAGGTTGTCCATTTTATTGGCATATCGGTGCTTGTAGTAATCCCTCATGATCCTTTGTATTTCTGCAGTGCCAGTTGTTACTTCTCCTTTTTCATTTCTAATTCTATTGATTTGAGTCTTCTCCCACATGTGCTTCTTTTACAGCTATGGAAATAATTGCATACCCTTCTCTCCCCTCTCTAACCTGTCCTGTATATCAGTATCATATTCACCTTCTTAAGATACTCCCTTAAGGATCATGCTATACTCCTATCTTGCAACTATCAATGGTTCCCCATTTCTCAATATATTTAATTCAAAATATTTGACCTGGCTGTTAAGGTCCTTTGACAATCTGGCCCTACCTAACTTATTTTCTACTGATCTCAAAACTGTCTTCCATGCCAGTCAAACCGGTCTCCTTGTTAAACTATAAAAACACCAGGTTTCTTCTTTGCTTTCCTTTGAATTACTCTCCACATAAACAGATTTCCTTTTTCTACTTTGTTTCTTTAAATTCTACCTATCTTTTGAGTTATAGGACCAGTTTACTTCCTTCATGAAGACTTCCCCAATCTATTGAGCTAACTGATCTCTCCCTTTGCTAACATCCTAAAATACTCACCCTTCTCCCAAGATGGCATTTGATTCAATAATAGCCTTGCCACTATTTTAGTTACTTTAAGTATGCCAGCTTGGTTGCTCAAACTAGACTAAAGTATTTGAGGGGACTGTGTACGCCTCTTCTTTTATACCCCCCTCATTTTCTAGCTTGGTGCTAGGCACATGGTCAAGACATAATAAATATTTGCTGACTGCTAACTGATTGCTGGTGTTGTCTAGTAGCCTGGGCCAATAGACACTGTCAGTTTTGTCAACAGAGGCTGTGAAATTTCTGCCAGAGATTATGTCTGCATAAAAATAAGCCTCTGAGGGCTTCCCTGGTGGCGCAGTGTTTGGGAGTCCGCCTGTCGATGCAGGGGGCGCGGGTTCGTGCCCAGGTCCGGGAGGATCCCGCGAGCCGCGGAGCGGCTGGGCCCGTGGGCCGTGGCCGCTGAGCCTGCACGTCCAGAGCCTGTGCTCCACAACGGAAGAGGCCTTTGTATTTCTGCAGTGCCAGTTGTTACTTCTCCTTTTTCATTTCTAATTCTATTGATTTGAGTCTTCTCCCACATGTGCTTCTTTTACAGCTATGGAAATAATTGCATACCCTTCTCTCCCCTCTCTAACCTGTCCTGTATATCAGTATCATATTCACCTTCTTAAGATACTCCCTTAAGGATCATGCTATACTCCTATCTTGCAACTATCAATGGTTCCCCATTTCTCAATATATTTAATTCAAAATATTTGACCTGGCTGTTAAGGTCCTTTGACAATCTGGCCCTACCTAACTTATTTTCTACTGATCTCAAAACTGTCTTCCATGCCAGTCAAACCGGTCTCCTTGTTAAACTATAAAAACACCAGGTTTCTTCTTTGCTTTCCTTTGAATTACTCTCCACATAAACAGATTTCCTTTTTCTACTTTGTTTCTTTAAATTCTACCTATCTTTTGAGTTATAGGACCAGTTTACTTCCTTCATGAAGACTTCCCCAATCTATTGAGCTAACTGATCTCTCCCTTTGCTAACATCCTAAAATACTCACCCTTCTCCCAAGATGGCATTTGATTCAATAATAGCCTTGCCACTATTTTAGTTACTTTAAGTATGCCAGCTTGGTTGCTCAAACTAGACTAAAGTATTTGAGGGGACTGTGTACGCCTCTTCTTTTATACCCCCCTCATTTTCTAGCTTGGTGCTAGGCACATGGTCAAGACATAATAAATATTTGCTGACTGCTAACTGATTGCTGGTGTTGTCTAGTAGCCTGGGCCAATAGACACTGTCAGTTTTGTCAACAGAGGCTGTGAAATTTCTGCCAGAGATTATGTCTGCATAAAAATAAGCCTCTGAGGGCTTCCCTGGTGGCGCAGTGTTTGGGAGTCCGCCTGTCGATGCAGGGGGCGCGGGTTCGTGCCCAGGTCCGGGAGGATCCCGCGAGCCGCGGAGCGGCTGGGCCCGTGGGCCGTGGCCGCTGAGCCTGCACGTCCAGAGCCTGTGCTCCACAACGGAAGAGGCCGCAACAGTGAGAGGCCCGCGTACCGCAAAAAAAAAAAAAAAAAGGCCTCTGGCATAAACTGTGATAACGGCCACTAGAGAATTCACCTGCAGCAAAGGGACCTCAGGAATATTACTTGGTGCTCTAGGAAGCTCTTATGCCAGCTTTTCCAGTGTCATAATACAGCTAAGCCATGTGCTAATGTGATGATGTGAGTTTCTTAAATAATTCACTGCAAATCTCTACCTGCTTAGTTTTCTGACATGGCTTTGGCATTCTAATTTCCAATAGGCTATGCCCTAGACTAACCATGGATTACAAATATGTGGAAAAATTGGGCATACTCTAGAAGTGAAGAATTTAGCATTTTAAAGAAACACTTTATTTTCTGTGAAAACACTATTTTCAAATTTAAATGTTCTCTTTCATTATGCATGAGCAAAATAAGTCCAAGGTTTCACTGACAAATCCATTCAGAAGGTAAAGAATTTAACTCCAAGATCTAGAACTATGAATTCTTCTCTTTGAACACACTCTCTTTTCTTGTACTCCTTTCCTCATTTAACTTACTATTCACCTATACTGTAACACCTAATTCCCAGACCCTGCCCTATTCTCCAAGTTTCTCTCTCTCCCTCTCTCTGTCTCTCTTTGTTTGTCTTTGTTTCTCTGCCTCTCTCCCTTTCCATATGTCTCTGGTGCTCTCTCTCTCTCTCTCTCTCTCTCTCTCTCACACACACACACACACACACACACACACACACACACACACACACACATCACCCACCTCCCCAGGTAGACTGCAACTCATGGTCATACACTTAACACTTCAAGAATGAATTTCTTGGTAATTCCCTGTGGTCCAGTGGCTAGGACTGTGCGCCTCCACTGCCGTGGCCTGGGTTCAGTCCCTGTTCAAGGGACCAAGATCCCGCAAGCCCTGTGGCGCAGCCAAAAAGTTTTTTAAAAAATGTTGTTATTTCTCTAAAGCTTATATTTTCTTGTTCTCTTAATTTTTCCACTCATTTTATACTGACACAGAGTAAAAATTCAATAAATAGTAGCAGTTATTATTATTATCCTATAACTCTATCAGAAGACAAACCTGTTTTCTGCACTGTTCATTCATCACCTTTACAGAAGTCCCTGAAAAGCCTCATGAGAAAAGCTCTTCCACTCACACCTTTCACTCCTCTGAAGCTCTCACTAAAGACGCCTACCTCCTTCCAACTGTGATCACACATTCATTTTATGCATCCCCCCCACCATGTACCCAATGGGCACTTGTGTCGCTCTTACCCATCCAGTGCCTTCAAAATACACATAAGCCTTTTATTTGTATGCACTCTGTCTCCCTCAGTTCATCTTAAGTTCCAGGTCCCTTGATTCCTTGAGTGTTGGAATGGTATGCTTGCTTCTTTTGTATCTTACCAGGGGACCACTATAAGGGTCCTGCACACTGTTCGGGCTCAGTAAGTGTTGTTATACTGAGAGCCGAGTGCATGCCTGAAAGTATCCCTTTGAAGCTAACTCTCAAATATCTACAAAATGCCCAAGGGAGCCCGACAGAGGCATAGGTAAGATTGAGCAGCAGTACTTATTAAAAATGATCTGGGTCTGTAATATAATTTCCTTGGGACTGGATTTTTCCTTAGGCTTAGGACATGTGCTAATTCTCTCAGCTGCTTTAATCATGTTGATATTAAACAACATGGGGGCATCAAATAGTCCTTTAGAGTTATGAGAAGTACACGCTATGAATAGAAACAAGGGAGGATAAAAGCCAAGCATGTTGTGACTGGCGGTCCCAGCAGCAGGTGTCTTGACTGAGGACAGATCCCAAGATCTACTGGAAAAGGCAAAAATGGAGAAACCCAAAGCTGTCACAGAAGAAGCCTTCAAAACTCAATCCAAATCAAAGAGGGCTGCAGACTTTCCTGGAGGCTTTTAAAAGGAAAACTTTTAGTTTGTCTGAATTGTAAATAGAATCCATCTGAAGACCTATTTTCCCTTTTAAAAAATCAACCCAAAACACAAAGGCAAAAAAAACCAAACAAACCAACAATGACAGCAATGACATATCAACAGAATATAAAGTCCAACGATGGCGGTTGACAGCCAAACCTTTTTTAAAGTAATGGTAGCCAGGAAAGAAGATGATGGGTTGTAAGAATTCACCACCTGGAAAAGGGAGTTACCTGGGGAGTGACAGCTGCCATAGGAAAAGTAGAACAAACACACCTGCTGTCAGGCACACCTGTTCTTTTCAGGGAGAGGAACCATGAGGCTGAAACAGCAGAAAACGCCCAAGCGCAGGATAGGATTCCTCTTGCGACCCTGAACCATTGTCCCTGATTCCTCTGGAGTTATTTCCTTGGCAGGGCTGGCTTGCATAAGATTCCATGCAGGTCTCTCAAATTTTATAGTATCTCAAGTTGTTTTTCTGGCAGATAGAGGGAAATTTCTTAAAGATCTGAGCAGAAGAGGGAGGCAAACATTTTCTATGGCCTACGTTGGAGAAAGAAGATAAATTGTTATGTGCTATATTAAAATATGACATAGGTATTAGAGCTCAGGTGGCATGAGGCCTACTGGGACTGGCGGGGTAGATAAAGAGGCCAAAAGGCCCTTCGTCACCACAGGAAGTGTTTGGCCTTTAAAAGTGTAGATGGTCACTTGTGAACATGCCATAATTTCTAGCTCCACAAAGTTACTACCTGGTCACCGATGCTTGCAAAAGTCAAATTCTGAGCTTCCACAGTCACCTAGAGAATACTGCAGTCCCATGAAAATAAATCAGACCAAAAGGGTAAGATAGCTCTATAACAGATTAGCTATACTAGCTTTGTAAATGCTCACAGTGCCCTACAGGAAAGCCTGCTGCCAGCAGATAAGCCAAACTAGAGTTCAGTATCAGTGGCAATATATTGTCCTGCTTTGTAAAAAAAAAAAAAAAAAAAAAAAAAA
>NW_006770348.1:1050002-1113903 GCF_000442215.2 Lipotes vexillifer | reverse complement strand
TTTTAAAAAAAAAAAAAAAAAAAAAAAAAAAATGATATAATAAGCGATGGAACTAATTGAGGCAGTGGCAATAGTGAGATACAAAGAATTTTTAATGTAACTTGCGTAACGGCCTGAAAATGGACTAAAAATAAATCCACTATTACTGAGCACCCACTAGGTCCTCTATGTTAGGTGCTATAAGGAATTCAACAGACCTCTATGTCAATACAATTTAAACTATTTATAGTTCCTACCCTTAAGGAAGCTACCATTTCTTTGCAGAGACAAGCTTTATTACCAATGCTTAACCTAGTAGTAAACAGCCAGCTGCAAGACTGTGAATGTCAGACAATAAAAACCATAGGATTTCACAGAAGGCAGTGCGCAATACATGAGGAAGTAGGGAAGGAAGACTTTATCAAAGGCAGGAGACTTGAGTTAGGCCTTGAGGGATGGGTAGGATTTGCAAATGCAAGAAAGAATCACAGAAAGAATGTTTGTAACCAAAGCTCAGGGGAAATATGAGATTCCAAATATGACCTTCAGCATGAGTCACAGTTACTATGCTTACTCTTGAGTATAAGAATCAGTGGAGATATTCTTATTAATATGGAAATTAAAGTCCCTAGAGATTAAAATGAAATAAATCACAATTCATGTGGGTTTTTTTCTAAACTTGCCTATGATACAAACAGAAAAATAAATTAAAAATTTTTATTTTAATTAAATTTCAGGCATCTCTGCATACTTCCGTTCAAGATCAGAATCAGTGCCAGAGTAAAAAAATCCCAAGAGGTGCCTCTGAATGTGTTCCATAATAAAGTCAGTACACTTGGTGAGTTCATGTTCAAATCAATCATAAATTCTGTTTAAAAATAATCCCAGGAGTAATCGTAAAACCAAATCCTCCAACTCTACAGATTCTGACTCTTGATTATCCATGTGGTAGCAGGAGAGAAAATTAACCTGTGGTTTTCATAGAACCCTCCTCCTAGATTTTTATCCTGGGGGCAGCAGTATTAACCAGTTTCCAGCACTCTCAGGAAGGTGTTAATGAGCAGCTAAAAGGCCAAAGGCCAGCAGCCACAGAAAGAAAGGCAACCACAGTCTACCAACTGGGAAAGCCCTCTTTCAACAACCCAAAGTTGCGAGCATCCGGCTCACCAAACAGAACATATCTATGATTTCAAAGAGGAAAAATAAATCTAAAGACACATCAAGGGTGATTAGAGCAATTTTGAATGACTTCTCAACTTACAGACAATATTCAATTCAGTATTTCAAAGAGTACTTTAAAAGAGGGATTAGATATTATCCATTGTTAATTTTTAAAAATGGGTAAAATCCTCTTTCATGGTCTACAAATCCAGAATTCGTTAAAATTCCAACAGGCTTTGTCAGAAATTTACAATTAGTGAAAAAATACACGTAAGACAAATTAATTGCAAAATTAAAATTTGAAGAGAAAAAGCTTCAGCTATTTAAAATAAGCCTTTTAAAAAGTGTTTTAAAGGCATGCATTTACATTTCCAACAATTGGTAATCATTCCTATCTGTTCATTAAAGCAGACACCAAAGAATCTCTATTTGGCCACACTTTATTTACCCAGTTTAAGTTCCTCTGCATTTAAAAATCATTTTGATATATTTTATTCCACAATTTTTATATAGCTATATAACACTACGTATATTAATTTGCACAATATATTTTCCATAAAAATATTTTCACATGTTATTTCATACTTTTTCATTATAAAAAAATACTTGCACATGGTAAACATTTCCAAAAGAATTTAAAGAAGTATAGAATGAAAAGTGATACTTCCTCTATTGCTGTTCCTAAGTGCTACTCTCGATAGGTAACAGTTAAGAATATTTGTGTATCTTTTATGCATATACACACCTATATGTGTTTGTAATTGTGTGTGTACACCTTTGTATATGTGGATAAAAGTATAGTGCATGTGTATTTTTGTATGAGTGTATGTATATTTATTTTTAAATTTGGGGACATTTCACATAGACTATTCTATACTTTGTTAATTTTGTTTAACAATATAATATCTTGGAGATATATCCATCCACATCCTTTTTAAGGGCTGCATAGTATCCCATTACATGGAAGAATTGTTTGGGTTTTTTTTTAACCAGTCCCTACTGACAAGAGATTTAAGATGATTCCATTTTGTTTTTGTCAGACATTAGCACAATCTTCCACCAAAGAGACTGCATGGACTTGCACTACACAAGAGTGCTGATTCTCTACATTTTAGAGTAATAAGATTGCAATTCTTACTAATACATTCAAACATTCTGAGGAGCTTCTTCTCAACTGGTCTAAATTAGTGGGGACCAGTATACAGTCCTTTCCTTTGATTCTGAAGACACTGCTGCTACTGTGACATATTTTGCCCTCTTTGCTAGTTTTCAGCTCATTTATACTGTGTTTGTCATTACAGGGAGAGGAAGAAGATGAAAACTGTGTTATTCTCTGCTTTTGTATTATTTTGACTTTATGGTTTGTGAGGAGCTGCTTTTCCTACTATGTACCAAACTAGAAACAATGGTGGCAGAACAAGTAGGAAATCAATGGTACAGCTGAACAGAGAGTTAGTCTGGCAAAGGACAGGAGCAGTAGAAACAAAGGGCTAAGAGACAACCAAATGTAACTTAACTATGAATAGTCAGTTCTTTCATCTTTCCCCCCAAACACTGGTATGTCCTGTGGAAGAAATGGAAACATAAATGGCTTAGGAGGTAAAAAGAATGTTTAACATTCTTAACAATTAAGAACATTCTTTTGAAAGACTATATGTTAATGTTGCCCTATAACGTTAAACAGGCTGTTTAATTGCAGATACCACTCACTGAAGGATTGCTTCACATTATTCCCTGTGAATTAAGGGGGAAAAAATAACAGAGCAGAATCGGGGTATAAACGCAATCTGCCTGAGAATAAAATACTCTTTTGTAATGAGTAAACAATTCAGTGGTTTAAATTAATGCTTTGGGAGAGGGACCTTCAAGACAGCGGAGGAGTAACACGTGGAGATCACCTTCCTCCCCACAGATACACCAGAAATACATCTACATGTGGAACAACTCCTACAGAACACCTACTGAACGCTGGCAGGAGACCTCAGACCTCCCAAAAGGCAAGAAACTCCCCACGTACCTGGGTAGGGCAAAGGAAAAAAGAAAAAACAGGGACAAAAGAATAGGGACGGGACCCGCCCCTCTGGGAGGGAGCCACGAAGGAGGAAAGGTTTCCACACACCAGGAAGCCCCTTCGCGGGCGGAGACTGTGGAGGAGAGCGCAGCCACGGGGGCGCGGAGGGCACAGCGGGGAGGTTCCCGCACAGAGGATCGGCGCCGACCGGCACTCACCAGCCCGAGAGGCTTGTCTGCTCGCCCGCCCGGGCGGGCGGGGCTGCGAGCTGAGGCTCCGGCTTCGGACGGCTAGCCGGGAAGGAGTCCGGGAAAAAGTCTGGAGCTGCCTAAGAGGCGAGAGACTTTTTCTAACCTCTTTGTTTCCTGGTGCGCGAGGAGAGGGGATTAAGAGCGCGGCTTAAAGGAGCTCCAGAGACAGGTGCGAGCTGTGGCTATCAGCGCAGACGCCAGAGGCGGGCATGAGACGCTAAGGCTGCTGCTGCCGCCACCAAAAAGCCTGTGTGCGAGCACAGGTCACTATCTACACCCCCCTGGGAGCCTGTGCAGCCCGCCACCGCCAGGGTCCCGGGATCCAGGGACAACTTCCCCGTGAGGACACACGGCGCGCCTCAGGCTGTTGCAATGACATGATGGCCTCTGCCGCCGAAGGCTCGCTCCACATTCCAATTATAACTACTGTATCCCTCTCTCCCCCCCCCCTGCCTGAATGAGCAAGAGCCCCATAAACAGCCGCCGCTTTAACCCCGTCCTGTCTGGGTGGGAACAGAAGCCTGAGGGCAACCTACATGCAGAGGCGGGGCCAAAACCAAAGCTGAACCCCAGGAGCTGTGCGAACAAAGAAAAGGAAATCTCTCCCAGCAGCCTCAGGAGCAGTGGATTAAATCCCCACAATCAACTTGATGTACCCTGCATCTGTGGAATACCTGAATAGACAACGAATCATCCCAAAATTCAGGCGGTGGACTTTGGGAGCAACTGTAGACTTGGGATTTGCTGTCTGCGACTGACATGCATTTCATGACTTTCATTTTTATCTTAGTAGAGATTTTAGCGCCTGTTATCATGGGTGCATTTGTTTATTGGTTTGGTTGCTCTCTTCTCCTTTTATTTTTTACTTTTTCATTTTAATAACTTTATTTATTTATTTAGTCAGCCTTTATTTTTTCTCCCTTTTCTTCTGAGCCATGTGGCTGACAGGGTCTTGGTGCTCCGGCCTGCTTTCAGGCCTGAGTCTCTGAGGTGGGAGAGCCGAGCTCAGGACACTGGTCCACCAGAGACCTCCCAGCTCCACATAGTATCAATTGGCGAGAGCTCTCCCAGAGAACTCTGTCTCAACACTAAGACCCAGCTCCACCCAACGGCCAGCAAGCTGCAGTGCTGAACACCTTATGCCAAACAACGAGCAAGACAGGAACACAACGCCAACCATTAGAAAAGGTGCTGCCTAAAATCATACTAAGTTCACAGATATGCCAAAACACACAACAGACACAGCCCTGCCTACCAGAAAGACAACATCCTGCCCCACCCACCAGATAACAGGCACCAGTCCCCTCCACCAGGAAGCCCACACAACCCACTGAACCAACCTTACCCACTGGGGGCAGACACCAAAAACAACGGGAACTACGAACCTGCAGCCTGCAAAAAGGAGACTTGTTAAGCAAAATGAAAAGACAGAAAAACACAAAGTAGATAAAGGAGCAAGATAAAAACCCACCAGACCAAACAATGAAGAGGAAATAGGCAGTCTACCTGAAAAAGAATTCAGAGTAATGACAGTAAAGATGCTCCAAAATCTTGGAAATAGAACGGAGAAAATAAAAGAAACGTTTACCAAGGACCTAGAAGAACTACAGAGCGAACAAACAACGATGAACAACACAATAAATGAAATTAAAAATTCTCTGGAAGGATTCAAGAGCAGAATAACTGAGGAAGAAGAATGGATAAGTGACCTGGAAGATGAAATAGTGGAAATAACTACTGGAGATCAGAATAAAGAAAAAAGAATGAGAAGAACTGAGGACAGTCTCAGAGACCTCTGGGACAACATTAAACGCACCAACATTCGAATTATAGGGGTCCCAGAAGAAGAAGGGAAAAAGAAAGGGACTGAGAAAATATTTGAAGAGATTATAGTTGAAAACTTCCCTAATATGGGAAAGGAAATATTCAAAATCAAGTCCAGGAAGCGCAGAGAGTCCCATTCAGGATAAATCCAAGGGGAAACACACCAAGACACATATTAATTAAACTATCAAAAATTAATTAAAAAGAAAAAATATTAAAAGCAGCAATGGAAAAGCAACAAATAACATACAAGGGAATCCCCATAAGGTTAACAGCTGATCTTCCAGCAGAAACTCTGCAAGCCAGAAGGGAGTGGCAGGATATATTTAAAGTGATGAAAGGGAAAAACCTACAACCAAGATTACTCTATCCAGCAAGGATCTCATTCAGTTTTGATGGAGAAATTAAAGCCTTTACAGACAAGCAAAAGCTAAGAGAGTTCAGCACCACCAAACCAACTTTACAACGAATGCTAAAGGAACTTCTCTGTGCATCAAACACAAGAGAAGGAAAAGACCTACAATAACAAACCCAAAACAATTAAGAAAGTGGTAATAGGAACATACACATCGTTAATTACCTTCAATGTAAATAGATTAAATGCTTCAATCAAAAGACATAGACTGGCTGAATGGATACAAAAACCAGACCCATATATATGCTGTCGACAAGAGACCCACTTCAGACCTAGGGACACATACAGACTGAAAGTGAGGGGATGAAAAAAGATATTCCATGCAAGTGGAAATCAAAAGAAAGCTGGAGTAACAATTTTCATATCAGACAAAAGAGACTTTAAAGTAAAGGAGATTACAAGAGACAAAGAAGGACATTACATAATGATCAAGGGACCAATCCAAGAAGAAGATATAACAACTGTGAATATTGATGCACCCAACATAGGAGCACCTCAATAAATAAGGCAAATGCTAACAGCCATAAAGGGGGAAATCGACAGTAACACAATCATAGTAGGGGACTGTAACACCCAAATTTCACCAATGGACAGAACACCCAAAATGAAAATAAATAAGAAAACACAAACTTTAAATGACACATTAAACAAGATGGACTTAATCGAGATTTATAGGACATTCCATCAAAAACAACAGGGTACAATTTCTTCTCACATGCTCAGGGAACATTCTCCAGGATAGATCATATCTTCGGTTACAAATCAAGCCTTGGTAAATTTAAGAAAATTGAAATTGCATCAATTATGTTTTCCGACCGGAATGCTATGAGACTAGATATCAATTACAGGAAAAAAACTGTAAAAAAATAGAAATACATGGAGAGTAAACAATACGCTACTAAATAACGAAGAGATCACTGAAGAAATCAAAGAGGTAATCAAAAAATACCTAGAAACAAATGACAATGAAAACACGAGGACCCAAAACCTATGGGATGCAGCAAAAGCAGTTCTAAGAGGGAAGTATACAGCAATACAATCCTACCTCAAGAAACACGGAACATCTCAAATAAAACCTAACCTTATACCTAAAGCAATTAGAGAAAGAAGAACAAAAAAAACCCCAAAGTTCACAGAAGGAAAGAAATCATAAAGATCAGATCAAAAATAAATGAAAAAGAAATGAAGGAAACAATAACAAAGATCAATAAAACTAAAAGGTGGTTCTTTGAGAAGATAAACAAAATTGATAAACCGTTAGCAAGACTCATCAAGAAAAAAAAGGGAGAACATTCAAATCAACAGAATTAGAAATGAAAAAGGAGAAGTAACAACTGATATTGCAGAAATACAAAGCATCATGAGGGATTAGTATGAGTAACTCTATGCCAATATAATGGACAACCTGGAAGAAATGGAAAAATTCTTAGAAAAGTACAGCCTTCGGAGACTGTACCAGGAAGAAATAGAAAGTATAAGCAGACCAGTCACAAGCACTGAAATTGAAACTGTGATTAAAAATCCTCCAACAAACAAAAGCCCAGGACCAGATGGCTTCACAGGCGAAATCCATCAAATATTTAGAGAAGAGCTAACACCTATCCTTCTCAAACTCTTCTAAAATATAGCAGAGGGAGGAACACTCCCAAATTCATTCTATGAGGCCACCATCACCCTGATACCAAAACCAGACAAAGATGTCACCAAAAAAAGAAAACTAGAGAAAAATATCACTGATGAACATAAATGCAAAAATCCTCAACAAAATAGTAGCAAACAGAATCCAACAGCACATTAAAAGGATCATACAACATGATCAAGTAGGGTTTATCCCAGGAATGCAAGGATTCTTCAATATACGCAAATCAATCGATGTGGTACGCCATATTAACAAGCTGAAGGATAAAAAACATAGGATAATCACAATAGATACAGGAAAAGCGTTCTACAGAATTCAAAACACATTTGTGATAAAAACTCTCCAGAAAGTAGGCATACAGGGAACTTACCTCAACATAATAAAGGCCATATATGACAAACCCACAGCCATAACATTGTTCTCCGAGGTGAAAACCTATAACTATTTCCTCTAAAATCAGGAACAAGACAAGGATGCCATTCTCACCACTATTATTCAACATGGTTTTGGAAGTTTTAGCCACAGCAATCAGAGAAGAAAAAGAAATAAAAGGAATCCAAAACAGAAAAGAAGTAAAGCTGTCACTGTTTGCAGATGACATGATACTATACATAGAGAATCCTAAATATGCTACCAGAAAAAAACTAGAGCTAAACAATGAATTTGGTCAAGTAGCAGGATACAAAATTAATACACGGAAATCTCTTGCATTCCTATACACTAATGACAAAAAATCTGAAAGAGAAATTAAGGAAACATTCCCATTTACCACTGCAACAAAAAGAATAAAACACCTAGGAATAAACCTACCTAAGGAGACAAAAGACCTGTATGCAGGAAACTATAAGACAGTGATGAGAGAAATTAAAGATGATACAAACAGGTGGAGAGATATACTATGTTCTTGGATTGGAAGAATCAACATTGTGAAAATGACTATACTACCCAAAGCAATCTACAGATTCAACTCAATCTCTACCAAACTACCAATGGCATTTTTCACAGAACTAGAACAAAAAATTTCACAATTTGCATGGAAACGCAAAAGACCCCTGATAGCCAAAGCAATCTTGAGAAAGAAAAAGGGAGCTGGAAAAATCAAGCTCCCTGACTTCAGACTGTACTACAAAGCTACAGTAATCAAGGCAGTATGGTACTGGCACAAAAACAGAAATATAGATCAATGGAAGAGGATAGAAAGCCCAGAGATAAACCCACGCACATATGGTCACCTTATCTTTGATAAAGGAGGCAGGAATGTACAGTGGAGAAAGGACAGCCTCTTCAATAAGTGGTGCTGGGAAAACTGGACAGCTACATGTAAAAGTATGAGGTTAGATCACTCCCTAACACCATACACAAAAAGAAGGTCACAATGGATTAAAGACCTAAATGTAAGGCCAGCAACTATCAAACTCTTAGAGGAAAACATAGGCAGAACACTCTATGACATAAGTTATAGCAAGATCCTTTTTGACCCACCTCCTAGAGAAATGGAAATAAAAACAAAAAATAAACAAATGGGACCTAATGAAACTGCAAAGCTTTTACACAGCAAAGGAAACCGTAAACAAGACCAAAAGACAACCCTCAGAATGGGAGAAAATATTTGCAAATGAAGCAACTGACAAAGGAACAAACTCCAAAATTTACAAGCAGCTCATGCAGCTCAATAACAAAAAAATAAACAACCCAATCCAAAAATGGGCAGAAGACCTAAATAGACATTTCTCCAAAGAAGATATACAGACTGCCAACAAACACATGAAAGAAGGCTCAACATCATTAATCATTAGAGAAATTCAAATCAAAACTACAATTAGATATCATCTCACACCAGTAAGAATGGCCATCATCAAAAAATCTAGAAACAATAAATGCTGGAGAGGGTGTGGCGAAAAAGGAACCCTCTTGCACTGCTGGTGGGAATGTGAACTGGTACAGCCACTATGGAGAACAGTATGGAGGTTCCTTAAAAAACTACAAATAGAACTACCATAAAACCCAGCAATCCCACTACTGGGCATATACCCTGAGAAAGTCATAATTCAAAAAGAGTCATGTACGAAAATGTTCACTGCAGCTCTATTTACAACAGCCAGGAGATGGAAACAACCTAAGTGTCCATCATCAGATGAATGGATAAAGAAGATGTAGCACATATATACAATGGAATATTACTCAGCCATAAGAAGAAACGAAATTGAGCTATTTGTAATGAGGTGGACGGACCTAGAGTCTGTCATACAGAGTGAAGTAAGTCAGAAAGAGAAAGACAAATAGCGTATGCTAACACATATATATGGAATTTAATAAAAAAAAAATGTCATGAAGAACCTAACGGTAAGACAGGAATAAAGATACAGACCTACTACAGAATGGACTTGAGGATATGGGGAGGGGGAAGGGTAAGCTGTGACAAAGCGAGAGAGTGGTATGGACATATATACACTACCAAACGTAAAATAGATAGCTAGTGGGAAGCAGCCGCATAGCACAGGGAGATCAGCTCAGTGCTTTGTGACCACCTAGCGGGGTGGGATAGGGAGGGTGGGAGGGAGGGAGACGCAAGAGGGAAGAGATATGGGGATATATGTATATGTATAGCTGATTCACTTTGTTATAAAGCAGAAACTAACACACCATTGTAAAGCAGTTATACTCCAATAAAGATGTAAAAAAAAAAAAAGAATAAAATACCTAGGAATAAACCTACCTAAGGAGACAAAAGACCTGTATGCAGGAAACTATAAGACAATGATAAAAGAAATTAAAGATGATACAAACAGATGGAGAGATATACTATGTTCTTGGATTGGAAGAATCAACATTGTGAAAATGACTATACTACCCAAAGCAATCTACAGATTCAACTCAATCTATATCAAACTACCTATGGCATTTTTCACAGAACTAGAACAAAAAATTTCACAATTTGTATGGAAACACAAAAGACCCCTAATAGCCAAAGCAATCTTGAGAAAGAAAAAGGGAGCTGGAAGCATCAGGCTCCCTGACTTCGGACTATACTACAAAGCTACAGTAATCAAGACAGTATGGTACTGCCACAAAAACAGAAATATAGATCCATGGAACAGGATAGAAAGCCCAGAGGTAAACCCATGCACTTATGGTCACCTTATCTTTGATAAAGGAGGCAAGAATATACAATGTAGAAATGCCTCTTTCAACATGTGGTGCTGGGAAAAACTGGACAGCTACATGTAAAAGAATGAAATTAGAACACTCCCTAACACCATACGCAAAAATAAACTGAAAATGGATTAAAGACCTAAATGTAAGGCCAGACACTATCAAACTCTTAGAGGAAAACCTAGGCAGAACACTCTATGACATAAATCACAGCAAGATCCTTTTTGACCCACCTCCTAGAGAAATGGAAATAAAAACTAAAAGAAACAAATGGGACCGAATGAAACTTAAAAGCTTTTGTACAGCAAAGGAAACCTTAAACAAGATGAAAAGACAACCCTCAGAATGGGAGAAAATATTTGCAAATGAAGCAACTGACAAAGGATTAATCTCCAAAATTTATAAGCAGCTCATGCAGCTCAGTATCAAAATAGCAAACAACCTAATCCAAAAATGGGCAGAAGACCTAAATACACATTTCTCCACAGAAGATATACAGATCGCCAACAGACACATGAAAGGATGCTCAACATCATTAATCATTAGAGAAATGTAAATCAAAAGTACGATGAGGCATCACCTCACACCGGTCAGAATGGCCGTCATCAAAAAATGTACGAACAGTAAATGCTGGTCGGGGTGTGGAGAAAAGGGAACCCTCTTGCACTGTTGGTGAGAATGTAAACTGGTACAGCCACTATGGAGGACAATATGGAGGTTCCTTAAAAAACTAAAAATAGGACTACCATATGACCCAGCAATCCCATTGCTGGGCATATACCCTGATAAAACCATAATTCAAAAATAGCCATGCACCACAATGTTCATTGCAGCATTATTTCCAATAGCCAGGACATGGAAGCAACCTAAGTGCCCATCAACAGATGAATGGATAAAGAAGACGTGGCACATATATACAACGGAATATTACTCAGCCATAAAAAGAAACAAAATTGCGTTATTTGTAGTGAGGTGGGTGGAGCTAGAGTCTGTCATACAGAGTGAAGTAAGTCAGAAAGAGAAAAACAAATACCATATGGTAGCACATATATATGGAATCTAAAAAACAAAAACAAAAAATGGTTCTGAAGAACCTAGGGACAGGACAGGAATAAAGATGCAGATGTAGAGAATGGACTTGAGGACACAGGGAGGGGGAAGGATAAGCTGAGACAAAGTGAGAATGTGGCGTGGACATATATACACTACCAAATGTAAAATAGAGAGCTAGTAGGAAGCAGCCGCATAGCACAGGGAGATCAGCTCAGTGCTTTGTGTCCACCTGGAGGGGTGGAATAGGGAGGGGGGGAGGGAGACGAAAGAGAAAGGAGATATGGAGATACATGTATACATACAGCTGATTCACTTTGTTATACAGCAGAAACTAACACGACATTGTAAAACAATTAAACTCCAATAAAGATGTTAATAAATAAATAAATAAAATTAAGCAAAAAGAGAAACAATAAAATTTAAAAATTAATGCCTTGGGGCACCACTTAGACTTTGCATTCACAGCATACTTACAATATTTGTAAACGAAAAAGTAACGGTGGAATTGATTCTTTAGACAGGCCTCTTTTCTCAGTCTAATTCTGCACCTGTAAAACTAGGTGGCTATGCCGGATGATTTCTAACAGCTCTTTCACTTCTACGATTCTGATATTGGGGACATATTCAGTAATCATATAGTATAGACATAAAATATTCTGTGGTCAGAAAAATACTAAAATGCTCCTTTTCAGATTTATCATAAATCCATCATTGACATAATTCTTTCCAATAAAGATAGTCTGGAATGACTTTTGCTTCTCTGTGCCTGGCTAGATTTTACTTTTGAACCAAACTCAGATATTATTTTTCCAGGAATCTTTCCCTTACCCTTCCAACCCCCTATTTGAGTTAGATGTTCCTCCTACTGTTATTATCACACCAGATTTTAAATTATTCATGTTTTTCTTTCTCCAGTCTCCTCGTTAGATTATAATAAACTCCCTATCGGCAGTGACTATGACTTACTATTCCTAGTGCTTAGTACAATACCTGCCACATAGCAGAGACTCAACAAATGTTTGCTGAATTAATTAAAGCATGACAGTCAAACCACTCTTGTCGATTATTTTCATGGAAGAAACTTCGGAACTTCCTACATCATTGTCCAGTAAATAAAAATACCTATTTATATTCTTAGATATCTAATGAGTGTCTCTAAGTGAAGAGGTTTAAAACAAAATTCTTCATTCACAGCCTAAAACCCATTCATTTCTTATTCTTCTTCATATCAGTTGCTCCAGCCAGAAACCTGACTCGTTCTTGATTCTTCTCTCTCCCTCTCCACTTAAATATAACCTGGAACAGAAAGTCCTATACGTTGTATCTCCAGAATATATATCAATTTAGCCCACTTCTCTCTAGCTTTACCTCTTACATGAACCTCTGCAATAACTTTATAATTGATTTCTCCTATCCATCTTTTGTATTCTCCAGTCATTATCCAAACAGCAGCCAAAGTAATCTTTTAAACGTGTAAATCCCCTCCTATCACAGATTAAAAGCCATCAATAGCTTCCTATTACCCTTAAGAGAAAGACTAAAATCTTTAGCATGACCTACAGAGCCCTAAGTCTGGTCTTTTCCTATCTCCCCAGCTTCAAGTAGCACCTTTTCCCTCTTTCTTTGCACTACAGCCACAGAGGTCTCCTTAAAGTTTCTGAAACATACCAGACTTTTTCATGCCTTTGAGACTCTGCATGTGCTGTTCCCCCTGCTCAGAGTGCTCTGTCCCTGGTTCTTCACGTGCTTGGCTCTTTCTTATTCTCTTATCTCAGTTTAAAGATTACTTCTTTAGACAGGCCATCCCTGAACACACTAAGTAGGCCCCTAGCCTCATCCTCACATCTTCTAACAGTACACTCTGTTGGTTACCTTCATAGCACTGTTTGCTGTGTGTATCCCCTAGTAGATCATTAACTCAATGAAGGTAGGATCTATATTTCTTTCGTGTACCACAATAGTCAGCACATAATTTCAGTATGTTGAAATGCAATCCTAAGCAAATGCATAATAGATACCGATGGAGAGTACAAATAATGACAACACTGTCTTTGGTGCAAAAGCAAAATATGGTTAATCGTGGGGGAGGGGTGTTCTTAATAAATAGATCTTTAGTGGTTAGTCACAATTCTTAAAATGACCTATAATTATTTAGCACTTATCCACCACACCGCACCCATAAATATTGGCAAGAACCACTGAAAACATTCACCCATTTATCCAGTCATTCATTCAACAAATGATATAGTAATATGGGATCAATAATGACTATGATAATCTATATGTATAAAAACTGTTATCATAAATGGATGGATCCAGTTAAAAATAAAATGGAACTTTTTTTTTTTGGTAAATTATATTTAACTGCCTGTAAACTCCTCCACAGGTATGTGCTTATTCTTCCTGTATATGGAGAATAGACTCTATACGTGGAGAGTAGCAACTGTAGATTTTATTTTTATCGTTCCAAGAGTGCCTATTGCAATGCTCAACAAATAAACGATGCTCATGTCAGGGCTTCTCCCTGTATTAACAGACATAGACTATGAACTTTTCCATTAGGAAATTCACACTAAGATTCAAATGGAGACATTCCCTGAGAAAGCACAGAGAAAAATATAGATAAGAAGAAGAAACCCTAATGAGAACTGGAAACTTAGTCAGTGATGATGGGCACAATCACACTAGAAGAAGCACTATCATGTGGCATCGAAGGCACATTCACATTTAATTTAGGGGTGGTACTAGGCTCAACACTGTATGTATACTAAGTTTGATTATCCCTTCTAGTAGCTTACCATCCAAGATGCTGATCATACTGTAAGGTACATAAATAAATCAAGGGCTATTATTCATGCTGCCTCATATAGCAACTCGATGGGCTATGTCATTGCAGTATATTATTTGTTATTGAACTTCCTCATTTTCATTTGCTGAGCTGAATTTTATCAATACTATCACAGCTTCTTTTTATTTATAGCTTCTAATAATCTTGACTGTGTATTGTTTGCATTAAGGAGTGGTCTGAAGTGTTTCTATTAAAATGATTAACATTTTTTTTTCACTGAAATTTAGCCAAAACACTAAAGAAAATACATTGCGATAGAACGCCATATATGCTGGTGCAAAGAAAAATGTAATTTAATTTCAGCTGTAAATAACCCTTCCTCCATAATATTATAAAACACAAATATAATATAAACTCATAAATGCTTGGACATGGGTGCCATCCCCAAAATAGCATAGCAATGAAGTAATATTTGACCAGAGAGGAAAAAGCAAGATTTGGAAAATATCTTCTTAAAGGTAGTAATATCCTTACAATTTCAACTTCAAATTATAAGGACAAACTTGGGTAATACAAACTGTTTTCAATAAGAAAAAGGAATTTAGGAGTGCCCTCGTGTTTTTTCTGCCTATGAGATGTCAAGTATCTGGTTTATTTAAACTGTTCAACTTTCAAGTGACTATTGCAGTATCATATAAACATTGCCAAACGGCCTTTACAATGAGCAGGCCTGTGATATGTGTGGATGACTAACACAATTTCAGGTTTCACAATAGCCACAGTAAGCGATTTGCGTCTAGCAACTCCATCTACCTACATGTCAGGAGAAGGACATGGTTTAATAAATTTGAATTGGTTCTGAAATAAGAATTGCATAAGGATGACGATAGTGAGAAATATGGTAAAATGGAAGAACTATTTTGAAATCTCTTTTCTTCATGTAGAAGACTACTGAGAGTTTGAAGAATTACTGAAAAGGGCGAAAACTGCATTTGTGGATTTCTTAGTGAACATAATCTCTCCACAGATTCCTGGCTAAACTGTAAAACTGCAGCATTCTGGTAAATAATTGTATAGACAACAATGCTCAAATGAAGGCATTCTGTAGAAGTTGTATGCACAATAAATCACCATCTGTACTTGGCCCTTGGAGTCTATCTGAATGCCCATTCAGGCCAAGGCGGCTGGCTAGATATGTCATTGATTTTCTTCTTCATTACCATCCCTGGGGAAAAAGCCAGTGTTTAATAATTTAAAAGATCACAATTTAAAAACAGAGGGAGAGGGGCTTCCCTGGTGGCGCAGTGGTTGGGAGTCCGCCTGCCGATGCAGGGGGCGCCGGTTCGTGCCCCGGTCCGGGAGGATCCCGCGTGCCGCGGAGCGGCTGGGCCCGTGAGCCGTGGCCGCGGAGCCTGCGCGTCCGGAGCCTGTGCTCCGCAATGGGAGAGGCCACAACAGTGAGAGGCCTGCGTACCGCAAAAAATTAAAAAATTTAAAAAAAAAATTAAAAAAAAAATTAAAAACAGAGGGAGAAAAAGAGAGGGTATTTTGAACCCACATCAGAAAGTTCCTGGAAACTAGGTACACTGACAAAGTATTCAAGCAGGTAGGTTAGACATAGGTAAAAATATGAAAACAAATATTCATCTGAACGAGAAAGGGCATTACAACACCTTTAACTAGGAAATCCCCCTCTGACAATGATTTCCTACCCTTCTACCTAATGGATTTTATCATGGCCGTAAAACCTACTCTTCAATCTGGTGGTCCAAAAACCACAAGGCTGAGGACATCTTCCTATTCTCCCAGTCTATCAGCCCCATTCTGTTTTACTTTATTCAGTCTATCAATAGCCAGAAACATCTTGCTGTTTATTATCAGCCTCCCTTTACTAGAGTGTAAGCTCCCAGAAGTAGGGACCATAGGGACCATGTCTATGCTTTTCATCACTGTGTAACCAAGACCTACAAGAAGACCTGGCACACTCTAAGCACCCAATAAATACTTACTGAATTGACGTAATGAATTGCCACAGTTGATCAGTTCATGTGTGAGCACCTGACCCAAGCTTTATCAATCAAGGTACATTTCACAGGTCCCACCCACCCTTGGTCATAACTGATGGATCCAGAAGTAGGCAACTGAACCACGCAGGAATAATCAGAGTCCTTGCTTACTGTTTTAGGACTTAAGAGTCCGTAGAATAGAATCCTTTTCTCTCAGGGTGGCTAGAACTATAAGAGGAGAAGCTCATGAGCCCTTACCAGCCATGTTTCTGACTCTGTGGAGAAATTCTATATGCATAAAAGAAAATGAAGCTTAAATATAAAGACCACTAGAAAGATTTAACGACTATGCTGGTAATATTTGGTTCACTAGCTCTAGTTGTTTTTGGTGTCAGTCACAACCCTACCTTTTCCGAAGTTTGATATTCAAATTTGTTTTTCTAAACTTCTCTGAACAAATAAGTTCCCCTTTTCTGCTTTGGTTAGTTTGAGTTGACTTTATCACTTAAAAGCAAGATCCTAATTTATATGTTAACCTTCCCTGCAATCCTAATACCACTTAGCATATTTATTCCTAGTATGTCCAATGTCTTAATTATTCACTCTGCTAATGTCTTACCCCATTCACAACCATCTCTCACTGAATATTGGTAAATGACATTGTCTCCTACTTAACATAGAAAGCAGATATTAAGAGACATCATGAATGCCTTCAATTATCCCTCCTTCTCTCATGTTTCAGAGACTAAGTCTTTCATCTGTATTCCAGATCCCATCCCTTTTGGCTTTCTCCAGGACCTTGCTCTATCAGTTATTACCTGTCTTTCCTATCATTTAAAATTTTCTTTCTTCATTAGTCCTTTTCTTTCACTGTGTAAGCATCCATTCATTCACACTTCAAATATTTATTCATTGCCACTGTGGGAGATACAGGACTAGGCCAGCCTACATGCTCAAGTTTTTCTTTTTTTTCCCATGAAATAAATAAACAAGATGAGAAAAATTCCTTCCTGGAACCTGTGCCCTCCTTAAGCTACTGCCCCTATCCCTGACCATCCCATCCCTTCTCAGCCAAGCATACTGAAAGCTTATACTTAATGTCCCCCCACTTCTTTCCTTTCCTCTCATTCTTCAATCCACTGGAATCTGTCTTCTGCCTTTGCTATTCCATTAAAAACTCTCTTGGTGAAGTCAGCAATGAACTCCTAATTGCCAAATCTGGTAAAGGTTTCAGAGACCTTTTTTCGTATATGATACTGTTATCCCCTCTTTCTGGATTCTGTTCTTTTTTGACTTCTGTAATACCACTTTGTCTTCATTCTCCATCTAGTTCTCTAACTACTCAGCATTTTTCCTGGGCTCCTCTTCCTACCGGTCCTTTAAATGTCTGTGTACACTATGATTTTGTCCATTATCCGCATTTTTCTGTGTTCTTCTCACTGTATATGCTCTTTCTGTGTGATCATATCCAGTCTCATGTATCAATTATACATCAACAACTCCCAAATCCATTTTCCAGCACCGCTACTTCAAGTTTATATCTAACTTCATACTAGATATTTCTACCTGGAAAACCTGCAAAGTCATGTTCAAATGAGAACACTTTTTCTCCAAGACGCTGTCTTTCTTGCTTCCCTACCTTAATTGTTAGCACCCCTCTTCACTCACTTACCAAAGATGGAAACCTTCACTCCTCTCTCTCCTTCATCACCCACATCCAATCAGCCACCAAGTCCTGCAAACTCTAATTTCTCTCTCATGTATGTCTCCTTTTCTTTACTCAGAAATTCAATGCTTAGGTTAAGCTCTTCATCATCTCTTCCTCTGGATTATTGCAATGCCTTCCTAACTGGGAACTTTCCAACCTGTCTTTTACTCTTCCAATGGGCCCACTACATTCCCAACAGAAACCACGAAAGTTAGGAAATCTCCCCCAATGTACAGGAATGTGCTTAAAACACACCAAAGTCCACCTTGAGTCCTGTACATTTTCCCCCCACCAGGCTCATTATAAATGATTCAAAAATGTACCTTTGAATGTTTCAGAGTTATTCTGATAAGGCTGTAATTAGTAACTAAGTAAAGTAGAAATCTATTAGTAGCAATAAGAAGTCACTGAATACTGGTAATAGCATTAGACAAAGAGGTGAAACAGTAGAGAAAAAGAGATGGAAATGTAACTTAGAGGAGAATTAAATTCTTACCTGACTTCTTATTACAATCTGGATATTGCTAGAGTTCAATCACTTCTTCTGAACCATATCTATATGCAGATCAAGCCCGATATTATATGATTAGCATATATTGGAAGTCATTGCTGTTCTCTTGTACCTTAACACAGGCATCATAAAGAAATATCACCAGTTTTATTATTTTTATTTCAAATAGATGTCAGTCTCGTCATTTTCTAAGGTCTGTTCTTCAAATCAGAAAGTATAAAGAAGAATCTCAGAAATGAGTATTGCAGTTTTAGGAGACTAAGGAGGATCAGACAGGCCAGTGCCAAAAAACAAAATCATCACACAGAGATACTGTTGATTATCTTAGCAAATCTCCCTTTCCATTTCACTTTTCTTCTTTGGTTCAAAGATTCTCTCTAGAGGTGGAAGGGAGGGCTGCACATTTCACATTATTTTTAGGACTTTGATTAACTGTGCCACAAGACCCCAGGTGACTATTAATATACTAGTAAAGGCAGTTAAAAGAAGACCTAAGGTCATTCAGTGAGTGAATGAAGCAAAATTGAAAGCATGAGTCTTGACCCAGTGATGTGATCTTTCTGGTAGACAATATAGTAGAGGCTATCCAAAAGGGGGCAAATGGGAATAAGGGACACTACCTGCACAAAAGGTTAGAAGACAAGGCTTCTCAGCATGGAATTCTGTATTAAAATAAAAGAAGTTACCAAGTGAACTTTCAATGCATCCATTCTATCTCAATAAAGCACAATCCTGTTACAACGCAGCCCACGATTATAAGGCTGCAGATATACTATAGAGGAAATCCTGTGCCTTGAAATACAAAGGTTCAGTAAGACAAAAGCCAAAATAAAAAAGCTACCAGTTATGTTTCCAAACATTAGCTTTACAAAGGGCTGCTGCTGTATTTAATTTGTGACTGTGACCAAAAGGAAATTCTCTGAATAGTAAATGCCCCATAAATGCTTGTCCAATTGAATTATCTAATTGGCTAATGTCAACTTTTTAATGTTTAAGGAGCATTTGGGATTATACATTGATTAGCTAACAAGTACTTCTCATCCAAAGAAAACCGGAAGCTCATGCCATAGCCTTGCCAAGGTGTTCGCAAGAGGAGACAAACATTTATAAGATTGCTGTTAATTATGTTTCCACTTCTCACGAATTGTTTACTTTTATTATTTACCTATGTCTTGAACGGCATTGAAGCAAGCCATGTAAGTCCCTTTGTCAACTGCCAGAAGTATAATTCTCCACAATTAATCAGTAAAAAGAGAATTAAGCGTTGCTTCTTTAGAATTAGGAAAAACCTGCTGCTGATAAATTGAATGCATTAAGAAATTAACACACCAGTAAATGATTGATCATTATAATTACCTGAATTTGCATTTCTAGAACTCTACTGAAAGAACTCAAAATCACTCTTCTAAGATATTTTTAGCCACATTCCCCAACTGGATAAAGTGCACAAGAGATGTGCTACTTTTTATTACAATTAGAAGTTCAAGCTTTTTTTTAATATGTTCACAACTGGACTTTAAAGAAGCTAATCCAATGTTCTAAAACACGAACTTCCTACAAGGTTTTACCAGCTAATTTTTTTAATCTGCTTTGACGTATAAAAGAACAGTTCATCAGTATGTCAGGAATCACAAAGGATTGTAAGTCACCCAACTATGAGGCATCTTGATTAAAAAACTGGAGTGCAGGCCATTTCAATAAAAATTATTTGGCAGCTGCAAGCATCTCTGTACAGGTGGCCCATGAGAATATTACTGGAGAGTAAATAAAATAGAGTAATGCCACCCGATACACCATTCTCAGTCAGAGCTAAAAGCAACCACTTCTGTTTGATGATAAATAGTAAGTATTGGTAACAATAATATTCATTGAGAGCTAATTATGTACCAGACACTCTTCTAGTGGGTTTGCATTAATTCAATAAATATTTATCAGATGCCTAATATGTTCCAGGCAATGTTCTAAGTACCAGGATTCAGCAGAAATCAAAACAGACAAAAAGTCCTGCTCTCATAGAACTTAATTCTAGTGGAGGAGATAGAAAATAAACGAGTAAAGTAAAATATAGTAAAAATATAAATAACTGTGTATTTAATTATACATTATGGTATACATACATAGTAAGTATAAATATATAAAATATAAATAAAAATAAGCAAAATAGTACGTCAGATGGTGATAAGTAGGGTGACCATAGTATCTCCATTGTCTCAAACAGTCTTGGCTTATATTTGTGGTCCTAGTGTGATTTTTCCTAGTGCGCTCTTTCACTCTCAAAAATGTCCCAGTTTGGACAATAAATTATACAGTCACTTAAGTAATAAGAACTATGAAAAACAAAAAAAGCAGAAAAGGAGTGTATGGGGGGAAGATTGTAATTTTCAGTAGTGTGGTCAGGGAATGCCTCACTGAGGCAACATTTGAGTATGGACCTCCATCAGGTGATAGACCAAACCTGGTAGTTATCGAGGGGAAGAACATTCCAGGCAGAGGGAATAGCAATTACAAAGGCACTAAGGCAGAAATATGCCTGTATTGAGAACTATCATAGAGGCCACTGTGGTTTTAGCAGGACGACTGAACAAGTTAGTAGTAGATGAGGTCACAAATGTGAAGGGAGACCACATTATGTAGACTCTTGTGTTCTGAGTTAGATGGAGAGCCATTGCAGCTTTTTTGGATTTTTCCTGCACCGTGCGGCATGTGGGATCTTAGTTCCCTGACCAGGGATCAAACCAGTGCCCCCTGCATTGGGAGCGCAGAGTCTTAACCACTGGACCGCCAGGGAAGTCCTGCCATTGCAGCTTTTGACTGGGGGGGTGGGCATGATCTGCCTTAGGTTTTAAAATTATCATGCTGACAATTGTATTGAGAATAAATGTTGGTGTAGAAGGGCAGAAGCAGGGAGACAGGTTAGAAGACTACTGCAAAAATCAATATGAAAAATGATACTGGCTTAGACTAGGAGAGTGACAGAGGAAGTGGGAAAAATTAGATTCTGAACCTATTTTGGAGGTAGAGATGACAAGGTCTCCTGATAAAATAGATGAGGTCAGTGACCTCACCAAGGTTTTTGATAAGAGGACCTGGAAAGAAGAGTTGCCATAATCTGAGATAGAGAAGTAAGTTTTGGAGGGAGAACCAGGCGTTTGGTTTTGAATACTGTCTCAGTCAGGCTTCCCAAAAAGCAGAACCTGAGACAAGAGACTGTGCTGCCGGGAGTGAACTTTGGGAAGTGATTCCCAAACAGGAATGGAAGACCAGTATGGAAAGTCAATCCGAGGGTGAGTTTTTGAGCCAGTCACAGCTATGGGTAATTGAAGCTTAATCTTACTGGGGGCCCTCTGAGGAGCTTGTAAAATGCCTGGAAGATTATCTGCTTGAACTTAGAAGAGGGAGACATTCACAACTGGCTTTCTGTCTCTTATAGGTCAGGAATTGTCCCATGCCATATTAACTCTCTCACACTTCCCTGTTTACACATGCTTCAGATTGACTGAGTGGGCTGCCACAGGCATTCCACACAGAGGTAGCAGAAAAGGCAGGAAATAGAGCTATCTGGTGCAGCTGAGAGGAGATGTTGTTAGTGTACATATGCACACAGCTGGTAGCTGCAGTAACAGCTGGAATAAAAAGGTGGGATGAGAGAATGTGAGGTGGAGAACAAGAGGTGTTTGGTATAGATATGTTAAGTTTGAGATACTTATCAGCCACCCAAGTGGAGATGAAAAATGGCCAGCTGGATATACGAATCTGAATTTGAGGGGCAAGTTCCAAGCCGGAGCTATGGTATTAATATCATAAGACAGGATGATAGGACCGAGGGAATAAGTGTATCAAAGAGAAGAGAAGAAGTCTTCGGGCCCTCCAATGTTTCATGGTTGGGAATATGAGGAAGATCCAACAGAGAATCATAGGATGACTCAGAAGAGTATAGATATCCTGAAAATCAAGTGAAGAGGAAGGAGGCGTGATCAACGCTGTCAAATGCTGCTGAAAGGTTAAGCTAAGAACTGACCCCACTGAATTTAGCAACGTGGAGGCCTTGGTGATCCTGACAAGTGCACTTACTAAAGATGCCAAAGAACTCTAAGGGTTAGATGTTAGAAAAATTGTTAACCTCAGTGTTGGATTTCATGTAGCTATTAGTAGAGAATGAAATGACGCAACATTCAGACACTGAAAAACACCCGTCAGTAGTCTGAAGATTGATAGACCACTTTAATGAGGCAGAGGAAGGAGAAAACAAAAGTCAGATGGTATGAATTTCAACAGAAGAAAGGCTGTTAAACTGAAGGCCTGGAATCAATTGTTTATCAGTGAGTACACTACCTCTGGCTCAGTTAACTCAAGTAGTTAGAGCATAATGTTAGAATAAAGTCAAGAATTTGACTTTAATCCTAGATAGCTATTCTGACAAAGAAAAGAACACTGTCCCATGGCCATGGCATACACTATAGTCATGCACAGCCATAATGGCCTGATGCCAATAACAGTGGATTCCTGACATTAAAGAGCAGAAGGCTCAGGGTGTTACCCTGTATCTAGGAAAACCATACAGATATTTCTAATGGTAGGTAAAGAGCATCATCTTCTATTATAGACCTATTGGAACATCAACTACTGTATCTGATGAATGAATTTTATACACACAGTATACTGATTAAGAACATGACCTTTAGGGAATTCCCTGGTGGTCCAGTGGCTAAGACTCCACGTTCCCATCACAGGGGGCCCGAGTTCAATCCCTGGTCGAGGAACTAGATCCCACATGCCACAACTAGGAGCCTGCATGCCGCAACTAAAGATCCCACGTGCCGCAACTAAGATCTGATGCAGCCAAGTAAATAAATAAATAGTTTTATAAATAAAGCAAGTATTTACCCTGTGTTTAAAAAAAAATAAAGGACATGATCTTTAGTATCCAGCAGACATATGTTTAAGTCTCAACTAGGCCACTTACTAGATGTGTCATATTGGGAAAGGTAACTTCCCTCTCTAAGTCTCAATTTCATCACCTGTGCACTGGAATTATAAGTGTGTCTAAATGTCACAAGGTTGTCTTAAAGTTCATGCTTAGCACAGTGTCTGACACATAATAAATATTAGCTCTTACTGTTCTTGAAAATGGGAAAGCATGAGCATTTATTTGCTGAAATAATTGTTTACAGGGTCCTACCGTGCTGTCTTTGTTAGCCTAGAAGCGTTTTTCTGCAACAGCTTTCAACTTTATTTTAAACTTGGGAACTCAGCAGAGACTGATTTTTGTTTTGTTTCAGCTTTTCAGAAGTCACCTATGAAGTTAAGCCTCTTATGTGGATTAAGTGAATGGCAATATTGATTTGGGCTTTTTATGAGCTACGAATTCTAGTTATCATAACCTTTCAAGGAAGAAAGAAAAATCCCCTAGAAGATTAGAAACTCTCCCATTCTCACTCTGAGCAGACTAAATTGTAAAATAATCCAGTGGATGCTTACTTAGGAAGGCCGTCAGGATAATAAAGAGCAATATTTCCATTTATTCAAACTACAACATCAATTAGAATGTGCCTCCTATATTCTACCAATGAAGGGGAGTGTTCAGATAAATTTGTTCAATTTTTTAACAGTTCCTGAGAACTCCCAGCATAATAGACCTATTAATATGTACAGAGTTTTGATTATATATATAGGTGTGCAATGATAGTAACTGAAATGAGATTGGATCACAAAACTTTCCAAATGGGTTTGTGGCATGAAGGCAATAGAAGGTGATAAAGAATCCAACAGGATAAGACTCATCTGCTACTGAAAGGTCTTTGAGGTCAGTGCCATCAGCAAGTATTAGAGGGAGTACATGCTGAACTACTTTGGATAGAGTTTTTAGAGACCTACAGTGTAACAAAAGCCATGACACTTCTGGTAGATTATAGCAGAGGAAGACTCTTCTAATCTAATTGGTTAATATGCATGACTACAATACTGAAAAAGATGGATGTTAGACATTTGATTTTCATCAATATTCTTTCAGGATTTAAATTTTTCATTATCTGGTGTCAATCACGTCATTTTTAGCAGACATTCTCAAGAAGATCTGAAGTGAAAACCATTCTCTGGTGTTCCACAGCAAGTTAATTGGAGGTCTTACAATTACAATCACTATGACAGAGCCAAAAAGTTTGTTAAGCCTGTTTCCACTACTGCTCATCCATATAGTTAAGCTACAGAGCAAATACATAAGAATTTACGATCCTCAATGAACTCAGACCAGCTGGTGCGGACATAGCATGTGCCCTTATTCCCATACATAATGTTCTGCTTCATTCATTTTCGTATTATTTCCAGTGACACAATTTCCTAGATCCTAAGAATGGGCAGGAAGTCACTCTCTGAAAATGGCTGTAATTGGCATTCTGTGAGTGGAAGGCACCTGTGAAAGGATTTGACAATTGGGAATAATATTTGTGTCCCAGCAGCTTTCAGAATGATTTATGTATATACAATCTCAGTTGATCCTCTGTACCACAGTAAGCAAATATCATCTTCATTTTACATAAGAGGAAACAAAACCTTGTAAAAGTTATCTTATTAAAAGAAAAAATATGTTTTGAGAACTTACCTATGTAGCAAAGTCTACAAGAGTAAAAAAGACAGTCCCGGCCCTCAAGAAGTTTACAGTTTAGTTGGAGACACAAACAAGTTAATAGTCAGTTACAATTAAGAGTGATTGGTGCTTTGGTAGGAATATGTACTGAGTGCTGTAGGAGCACATAGGAGGGGCATCTAGCTGAGATTGCACAGGACGAAGAGAGGATTTCCAGAGCAGGCAGTGTCTAGATGGAGACATGCAGGCTAAGAAGGACCTAGCCAGGTGACGAGAGGGGAAGAGCAGGTTTATAACAATGCTTCAGCCACAAATGAGAAAGCTGGTGCAAGTGAACCTGGGGCTATACCAACATTTGGAATCAATAGGAAGAATTTTACCAGTTCCAAAAACAATAGAGAAATAAGGGACCATGCCAGTAGGGTTGGTAAAGTGGTATACCTAGAGGGCATGCACCACAGAGGAGCAGGATTTTTGTTTTATTGAGGTTTGTTGGTTTTTAACGTAAGGGTTTTAGTGCTGCAGTGGGAACTGAGGTTTGTGGAGTGTGAGAGAGTGAAGAGTAGCTCCAAGAAAGTGGCTGATGGAGAAATAGCAGCCTCAGAGGAGAGTCATGTCTGAGGCAGGACGGAAGGTATGAGGAATTGCCTGAGAGGGTTGCAGGGGAAGGGGTGCCCAAGGCTTCATTCATTCAATTCAATGCCTTCAATCTTTGAGGAAATAGTTACTAAGCACTTATTCCGTAATGACACTGTGCTAGGCTATTAAGTAAATCACTGTTAGTTCAGTAGCCTTTCTCTTATACCATCCTGAATAATTTATCAACAAATACATCAAAACCAAGGTATTCAACTTTTTAATTCAATTTATAAATATTTGTTCAATTCCTGGCTCACTATGTGCAAAATATTGCACTATAAAAAATGCCCAGTTACTGGTTAATAATGTCTGGTTTTAATCCATAATCTCCAAGGATGGGACAAGGGGAAAGGGGCTTAATTCTATCTGTGGAATTCTGGTAAAATACGCTCAGCAATAAACATTGTCAAACACTAGAAAATGGTACAAATTCCTTGATGCCTTCAAAATCAATAATCAACAAATACTTATTGAATGCTTCCTCTGGAAAACAATGATTACTGCGTTGAACTCTGGTGAGACTTAGGGTATAAAGAATGAATAATTAGAATTGCTACACTTACATAGGGAGGGAAAAATCAACACACCCCACTATCACCAAAGCTTGGTGATACAACTGAAATAGAACCAAATTTCACAAAACTCGTAGCGGGGTAGGTTTAGTGTGTTCCTGCCTGAAGGCATGTTCTCTGAAGGTCCTTGGCAGCCTTGTGATTCAATTTTAAGTGCTTTGAACTTTGGTTCAGAACCTGAGTAATAAAAACTGCTTAACTGGGTTCCTTTTTACAGCTTCTATTTTTTTAAGCTTTATTTTAGCAGAAGTTCAAGTGTTTTACCAAGAGAATGACACATGAGAGTTTGTTTAGTTTGTTGAAAAGGTAACTTTCTGATGGCACTCTTGTTGAATCTGGACATCACATAAGGTTACAAATCCAGGACAACAGCCCTCCACAGTGTTCTATCCTAACAACGTGGGCCTCAAACTTTATACTGAAATTTACATTTCAATCCCACAATATTTAAGTATGTGCAAATAAGAATTGCAAATAGACCTGTTAGATCATCTTATTAGTACAGTATAACCATGATTAAAAGTCTAAATAATAGGGAGTCTCATTTAATTGGAATTATCTCCCTTTCCACTCATCACTGGCAGCTGGCATTGATAAGAATGAGATAAATATGAACAATACAAAGCCACCTCTGAGCTTTGTTTCTATATTTCTACACTGAGGTCATTCTTCATTGGCTTCTACATCTATAGCCTAGTACAATAAAACTGGAAGTAACTGATCAGAATAACACCCTCCTCATACACAGAAAGTCACTTAAACCAATCCCACATCCAAATCCAACTCTACAAACTAAGGCATGGGAAAAAAGAAGACTCACACATTTTAGAAAGGTTTTTGTCAATGAATTTTACGCTAACTGTTGTTAACTGCAAAAGGTTTTGAACTTATATTTCAATTTTATCTAAACTTGTTATTTATGGTATGGCAAAGACTACAAACCATTCAGACAAAGTATCATACACTAAAACTATCAAGTACTCTTCTATGAAAAGTAAAAAAGATATGTAGCAATCAAGGTGGGCAAAATTCAAATTTGAGCCTCTTACAAATTTAATTTACCAGAAGAGAATATTAAGTGTGACATATTTAATGAATTCATTTGTTCAATAAATATTCATCAAACACCTATTATGTGCCAAATACTGTTCTAGGCTCTAAAGTTCATTCCAAAAGCATGGTGGCAGAAAGATGGCATAGCCAGCCCAATTGTAAGTCAAATAGATCAGACAGGTTGCATAGCCCACTGACCATATATACTGGCCCTGCCAATCACAGTGTGGCTTGGAAACAGCATGCTGGCTGAGGGACTTGGCAGTGTGTTACAGTTAGGATGTAGCAGAAATCACCTTTACTGCCATCTATTTAAGAGGTAGTTTGAGAGGAACAATTGAGAAACACATAGTTTGCCAGCCACTAACACTTGCTGAGCATACTTGGAGCACAGGGCATTTGGAGTGGGAAACTATGGCAAAAACAGGAGGCATGTATCCATGTTAGAATTTTAGATGCTACTTCATATAGCTTCTCTTCTGTTTTGCCTCTCCATTATTACATACAAGTATGTCTTGCTTAAGAAAATGCAATCAATAGGAAAAAAATCAGAGAGCCATTCCATTAAAAATTAATCTACCTCACTGTTTCTTTAAGTTACATATATAAATTATATAAATATAAAACTATAAATCATGTTACATACATATAAATGATGATCACAAAGTATATGATATAAATATGTATATTTATACATAGAAAATGTACAATAAAATTCTGCATTTCCTGTGACTCTCTCATTTTTCACTACCATAGATTACTTTTTTTCCAATTAGTGAAGGTGGTTTTAGACCATATTTATTGATTAATTTCAGACACATTAGCATTCAGCCTACTTGTATGTCAATGTGATAATTTTTTAAAGTGTTCTTGAAACTCTAGACTTGAACCATTAATGAGGAGACATAATTGGACTTTAGTAGTGAAGCCTTGTAAATGTCTTAGTTGAAGGTAGAGAAATGAATCTTACCTTACACCTTTAAATTCTATGAAAGGTTTGGGCGTGTCCTTATTAATTTCTTTTTTTTTTTTTTTTTTTGCCTTTGAGCTCATTTCTAACTTCTTACATGACATAAAAGACACAAACGGTCATTTGCTCAAATAGTTAAAGGCTCAAGAGTAATAAAATTAAATACTTCATGTGTTACAGGAATGACTGGCCCCAAAATAGCACTGCATATGGTTCAGTTTATACTGACGGGACAGCAGAATCCTCAGCTTTTAGTATAAAGGCTTCAAATGAGACTATTTCCAAGGTTCCAGAAGATTCAAGATTTATCTTCTGTCACCTCTAGACCCTTTCAGAATTATAATGAGAAAGAAAAGTGCTGAAGATAATAATAAATAGAACTTATTTGTATATGGAGCTAGTTCTGCATCACAGATGTGACCAAAAAAGCAGAATAACCGTTTTCTGACAGGGCAGTTTCCTGACAGGACATGTTGGCATACCTCACAGTCATTCCTTTGCAAATATTTAAAACTGTTTTTTGCTGTTCACAGAAATATAAAGCTCCTTTTTTTTTTTTTTTTTTTTTTTTTTTTTTTGCCTTTGAGCTCATTTCTAACTTCTTACATGACATAAAAGACACAAACGGTCATTTGCTCAAATAGTTAAAGGCTCAAGAGTAATAAAATTAAATACTTCATGTGTTACAGGAATGACTGGCCCCAAAATAGCACTGCATATGGTTCAGTTTATACTGACGGGACAGCAGAATCCTCAGCTTTTAGTATAAAGGCTTCAAATGAGACTATTTCCAAGGTTCCAGAAGATTCAAGATTTATCTTCTGTCACCTCTAGACCCTTTCAGAATTATAATGAGAAAGAAAAGTGCTGAAGATAATAATAAATAGAACTTATTTGTATATGGAGCTAGTTCTGCATCACAGATGTGACCAAAAAAGCAGAATAACCGTTTTCTGACAGGGCAGTTTCCTGACAGGACATGTTGGCATACCTCACAGTCATTCCTTTGCAAATATTTAAAACTGTTTTTTGCTGTTCACAGAAATATAAAGCTACATTTTCAAATGCCAATTCTGAAATCTTGTTCAAATCTTTGTAATAAAAGAGAATCAACATGTAACATGGATAGAGTCTCAATCAACTCTATGAATCCTTCAAGATGCCACAGCTTCCCTGTTATGTACTGAAACAAATCCATGCCCCTTCACTTCACTTTTTAGGTTTAGCAACTGCTTTCTTCTATATTTCACCAACCTCCCTTTTTCATCAATCTTCAATAGTCTCTCTGCTTCGGCCATGTTATCTATCATGTTTGTCATTCAAATGATCTGACTTACCCTTGTCCGGTCTTTGTGTTAACCATATAATAAATGGGCCCTAAAGAGTTAAAAGGAAAAGAACAAAGCTTTCTTTCCCCAGTCTTCACAACCCCAGGGTATATATCCCCTTTGAGCCTGCCCTGTAGCTGAAGCAGGTCAAAAAGAGCAACCAAATTATGCACCTAAAAAGAGGACAGTTGCTTTGTTTCCCAGGGCACAGTCATTTCTGTGACACTCAGCCAGGGAGCCAGTCTTTTCCTTCTGAAATCATGTAGATCCTCAAAGGAAAATACATAATTCCACTGAGTAAAGAGTTATTTAAGAAGAAAACACCAGAATTATTCTCCATACTGTGGTGTAGGTTTTAATCTAGATTGAGAAAGAAGCATTAAAGGGCTAAACAAAGTATTAAGCAAAGTGGGCTCAGGGATAGGCAGCTGAAATGGATGAGTGTGCAGAGATGAGATATTTTCAGACTGAGAGCAAAAGGCCATGTAGCCTCAGAAGCAGCAAGGCTGAAGAATTGGGAAACTGACCTAGCTATTTCTGGATAAAGAGTGTCCATCAACAAGAGAGATGGTCAAAGGTAAAACCACACTGTGTAATATGTCTATAATTAGTGGTAACTGCGTATTGTTTTATAAAGTTAGTTTTAAGAATCTATATAGAGAATTACTTCCATGAAGTTTAGCCCTACTAGGTGAACCTCCCATTTGATAATGACTTGGTATCTAGGAAGCGACGAATTGTGACTGACTGTGGCTACCTATACTCGTGGCTAAATGAAGAGCAAAGGGGAGTTTCACAGAAATGAGGACTTCCTGAAGGTTGCATGAAGGTACAGCTTCTATAGTGCATCACTGTAAATATCCTTCCTCCAAGTTTCCACCTATTTGGTTCTCTCCCCTTCTCCAAAGTCGGCTTCCAAACTTACCTGTGCAATATATATTTTTGCACATATCAGCCTAACTTAAAATCATTTGTATGTAGGGGTGTGCTATATAAGTGTCTATATAAGGAAATATTGTCTCCCTTGTTGGAAACAAAATGCAGACGACCTGTGGATTTAGCACTGGGTAGAAAACTTCCTAGCTGATGATGAACATAATAAATCAAGGTGACTGAGTGCCAAGGGAAGGTGAAATTCAGGGGCTGAGTCTTCCACCCCCAACAGCTTCTCCTTGTAGCTTCTAGTTTTAGTACTAGGTCGTGGAAGATCTAAGTTGCATTAACTCAGGGGAGATGAAATTCCCTTAGCAGAGAATCTTAACCCATGGTCCATGGATGTAGAATGACTTCAAGCTTCCTGAAACCCTTGAAATACATGGCAGATATTGTGTGTGTGTGCATTTTTTTCTGCAAAGAAGATACAGAGCTTTGACTAGACTCTCAAAGCATTTAGTAGTGTGCCCCCCTCTACCCGCTGCTGTGAAGAACCACTTCTCTGGGCATTGGGACGCGCTGAAGGATTTTCAGAAGAATGGTGTGATCTGATTTGTGTTTTTACAAAGATCACCGGTAACAATATGAAGGAGAGTCTGGAGTTCCCTTTTCATTAGAAGAAGAAACTTTAACACATGAAGTAAATACCCCATCTCCGTTAAATCTGTTACACTCAATACTGTTTGGAAACCATTTTTTCAAATGAGAATATTGAAAGCATGGAGCACAGTGTGCACATCATGTACTAGGGCTGCACCTAATAATGTAGTGGAAAGAACATCGGTCATGAATTTATTTTTTAGCTCTGCTATCTACTCAAGCTATGTACTTCTATAAAATAGGGGTCATGACGATTATCACTACATCATAGGGTTATGACAAGGACTAAATACAAGCAATATGTGAACCCACTCAGCAGACTACTTGACACACAGTGGTCAATAATATTTATTGTCATTAATATTCCCACATCTCCATCTTCCGTCCTGCGTCACCTGAGCTGCAGATATGTATGTACACTCCATCTTGGCCAGGTCAAAAACCTCCCTCATTACTCATCTGAAGCTCCTGACTTGATGCACACTTTCAGCAGACAACCTTCCCCTCCTTTATCCAAGACTCGAACTTCAACACTTGCCACTCCGTTTTGGAGTTTACTTCCTGTCTCAGAGGAAGCAGTGAACCCTTTCAAAGCCTTTCCTTCCACCTGAGATTCCGAAACATTCTCCAATAGAGCCTTATTCCAGTCATTATATTCAGTTGTACTCACTCTTCAAATCCTTGGATTTGGCGTCTTTCTCTAAGATTATTGAAACTGTTTACTCTAAGGCAGTAGATCCTCATCTGAATGCACATTGGAATTCCCTGAGATGTTTTTAATGCCTGGGTCCCACCACTGAAAATTCTGATTTAATTGGTCTGAAGAGCAGTGTTGGCACTGGGATTTGTAAAACTCCCTAGGTAATTTTAATGTCCAACCAAAGTAGAGAATCTCTGGTCTAAAGTCAGAAATGACCTTCTAATTGCCTGTTTTATTGCTTTTTCTCAATTTTCATTGTATTTGTTGAAGTGCTTGACTATTTAGTCACATCTTCCCACTGGAAAGCCTCTTCCCTTAGCTTACGTGATACCCCTTCCCCTTGATTCTTCTCTGACATCTCAAGACCAACTCTTTTCTTCTGCCCACTACTTTAAATTTAGATGTTTTCAGGGTATTATATTTGGCTCTCTTTATTTCTGACTGTACATATGATTTTTTCTACTCTCACTACTTCAGGAACCATCTATTTCTAGATGATTACACACACACACACATACACACACACACACACCACAGTGACACCATTTCCTTGAACTTAAGATCTGAATTTGGAGCTATCTCTGCATACAGCAGTTGGATCTAATGTCAGACTGCCTGGGTTCCAATCCCAGTCCTATGACTTACTACCTCTGTAATATTGGGCAAGTTATTGAGCATCTCTGTGCCTCACTTTACTCATCTTTACAATGGGGATAATAATGATCCCAACCTCATAGCATATTGGGAAGATTAAATAACATAATCCATCTAAAGTGCCTTACTCAATGCCTAGTGCTTAATGAATGTTAGATATTTCACTTATAATCATCGTTATCATTCCCCAAAGAGAGTACATGTTTCTAGCTTCTAGACTCTCATAGTACTTTACCTACACCACTATTGCAACATCAATCATATTGCAGCACTGTAGCTGGTTTATTACCTGCCTTCCTAAACGTACTCTGAATTCTTTGAGGGCAAAGATGGCTTCTTATTCACCTGTATCTTCAGAGAACTTGGCACAGATAAGCAGAACACAGATAGGAAATAGGTTTCATCTCTCTTGCCAACTCTAATTGACTGACAATGTTTGCATGGAATGCTGTGATGATAAGGATGTGAGGCCGCAGTTGGGCTCAACAAGAAAGAGCACCACTGTTTGATCAGGGATGTCTGCCATAGGACAGGCAGAGAGAGCAGTGGCACAAGTGCCACTGATATCCCATACCAGTTTTAGATGCTATATAAATAACTGTTTATTGATTAAATTTTCATGAACAAATTATACTGGCTGAAAGACATGAGCAAATTGGAGTTGTTGCTAAATAACTTACTTTTCTCTTAGAGTTTAATTTTTTGGGCAGTCATTATAGATTTTTATGCTAGAAACTTGTGACAACTAGAAGCATAACATGCTTACAGCAGAAAATTCATCACAGGTGATCAAATGCTGCTGAAATTTTCATTTCATAGGCCTTGCTACATTATATTACACCTGCCATCTGTGATATTTACCACGTAAATACAGATTCTGAAGTTGAGTTCTTTCAAGATTTTTGTAGGAACCTTCATCCGAACTGTTTAGACATAAGCCAACAATAGTTTATACTACTGATAAGTGCTTGAAATAAGAGTCAAGAAATGTGCTTTTCAAATCTGGGCTTCTGTCTACACCTTGAACCCACAAGTGGCAATACTGTTTGAGCAGCTTCCGCTGTGGGATGAAGTGGCTTATTAGCCAGGGGCAATTAAGAGGAAAATAACAGTCACTTGTGCCCATTTATTTCAAGATGAACTGCATTCACCTAACAAAGTACCTGGAACAGTTGACACTAAATGAATGTTTGATGCATAAATGAGTAACTGAAAAAACGGATGGATGGATGGATGGACGACAGATAAGCTTTGCTCCCATGTAATCTTGGTAAATACAGATTGGCAGTTTTAGTTTTCTTCCACCAGATGGCGATAATGTGAGATTTAGGTTTAGGTTGTAATACAGAAAGCAGAAAACCACCAACCAAACAAAAACCATATTAGGAGAAAGAGAAGCCACAAAACAGAGGTTAAGAAGGGAGAAATGAAATGTCTGTGTCAGCTTCAGTATCTCAGGAGTCTATGATCTTCTGGCGTTTGTAATAGGTCCTCCCTATACCTTTTTTTATGCATGGGTGACTTTCGTTCACAATTACTTTTCAGTAAAATGGCCATATTCAAAACTAATCTTACCTGTTATAAAAATTATAGGGCAATTCTCATAACTAAAATTATTATCCTTGATTTATATATCCATATTTTTTTCTTTTTTTTTTTTTTTTTTTGCGGTACGCGGCCCTCTCACTGTTGTGGCCTCTCCCGTTGCGGAGCAACAGGCTCCGGACGCGCAGGCTCAGCGGCCATGGCTCACGGGCCCAGCCGCTCCGCGGCATGTGGGATCCTCCCCGACCGGGGCACGAACCCACGTCCCCCGCATCGGCAGGCGGACTCTCAACCACTGCGCCACCAGGGAAGCCCTTCATTTGTTTTTTACTAATTTCTTAGTTAACGGATGCCTCTCTTGGAAGTGAGGCTGCTTGGGAAGAGTTGCTAGCCTGTGTGCCTCCAGGAAATGTACCCCTGCTATTAGACCTACCAAAAGTCATATAAAGTAAGCTTGCCTAAGCCTCATTCATCCTATTAGCAAAGAATTGTGAATAATATTAGATTAGTGTCCACCTCTTAATTCGAAAGCTTTTGGAAAATAAGAAAACCACTTTTAAAATCCAGCACTCTGTGTACATGGCGGAGGGGGGGATTCTGCTTTCTTGGCAAATAAAGATAAGAATATGAAGATACTTTTAAATGGGATCAAGTATTTCCTCTTATTAATGTTTCCCCCCAACAAGCCCTGAATTGAATGACACAGTAACTTCCCTAAAAAGTGGAAAACAACAAACAGACTCAGGAATATTTCATTATAAATTACATAGCATATCATCTACCCTTTACTAAAGAAAATCAGAACAGAAAGCCTTTTTAAACCTCCTTGTAAACCCTTGGTCATCGGAACACAAAGAGGCTGACAAGGCTTTTAGGGAAGGAAATGAAGGGAAACTAACAATTACTGAGTCCCTAAAAATTTTCACACTTATGATCACAATTAATCCATATCACAACCTTCTGATGTACATACGAGAATCACAGACCTGATTTCCAAACCCAACTCTTACTACTTCTTAGCTGCAGAAACTGGAAAAGTATTTCTCTCCAAACTTCAGTTACCTCATTGGTAAACTGGAGATAACATCTCATATCTCATAAGGCATGCACGGGCAGTAAATTTAAGCATCTAGCAGAGTCCTGGAACAGAGCAGGTACTATTCAAGTTTTTTTTTATTATTATTATTACTACTTTTATTTTTATCATTGTGATTATGGTGTTGATGATGATAATGATGAAGTCAACTTTGCAGTGAACTTTACAGGCTCAGAGGGCTGAAGTAACTTGCTTAAGGCTGCACAGCTGGTGCGCTTAAAAGGCATCTAGCACAGTGTCTGGCACTATAGCAGGTGCCCAATCAACACTATGTTACTTTTCTTCCTTCCTATCTTAAAACTCAATGATTTTCTGAGAATTTTACTCCTTAAAAATAATGTCAGGCTCACCTTTAGCTAGGTCGATGCAAGATGCTACCATATATTTGTGAAAATCAACAACATTTTTTTTTACACATAGGTAGCAATATATGGACTAGAACAACAAAGAGGATTCCACACTTCACAAAAAAGATGATCACGGGGCCCACAATTTTGCCTAATGTAGGTTAATTCACTTCTCTCCCAAAGAGGCACATATTTTCCTTCCTAGGTGTGTCTAAAGATCATGAAGTCAGTGGCAAGAAGACCCTAAGTTTCTAGACCTTCACCTCCTGGACCTTTATACTTTACATTGTCAATATAGCAAAGGATGGTGCTAGTTAAAAATTTAAATAGGTTGAAAACATGTTTATTTCAGTTCATGGATGATAGAATCAGGTTTTTGTCCTTGACTTTTTTCAGGTCTCACTCTACACATTCTACCTGGGTAATCTCATCCATCCCCAGGCATCTCCTACTATAAGAAACCTGTAAATTCAAATCTACTGGTATCAACAAGTCCAGATCGTTCCTGAACTCTAGGCACACATTAACAAACTGCTTGACAGGAAAATCTACCTGGATGTCACCCAAGCAACTTAAACTTAACATGTTCAGAAAGAAACTCATTCTCTTCCCTTCCAAACCCACTCGTATTTTACTTCTCTTGGTAAATGGATCACCATCCTCCCAGTTTTCCAACCTGGAAATTTAGAGTCATCCTTGACTCTGTTATCTCTTTCAACCTCGACAAGTAATCAATTACTAAGTCTTATCAATTCTACCACACTAATACCTCTTGAATATGTTTCTTCACCTCTACTGATACAGCCAGAGCTTAGACATTCATCACCATTCTTAGCCTGGGCTAATTCAGTTCCTTCATAGATTGTCTCCCTGCACCCAATTTTCCCCAATTGCAATCAATCTTCTATACTGCTGCTTACACATCTACAATTAGCTTCTACAATTATCATCCTAAAAATTATAATTCATCGTGAAATTCTCTATCACTTAAAAGCTTTTTTAAAAAAAAAAGTTTAAAGAAAAAAAGTAACTCCTAAATTGGGCATGCAAGACTGTTTGTCATCTGGCGCCAATGCACCTCACTCTTTTCATAATGAAATTTTCATCATGCTAGGCCTTTTCACAGTTTTATGCTTTTGCACCTGCTAATCTACCCTATTGGAATGTCCTTTTCCTAGTAAACTCTTATTCAAATGTTAAGACCTTGATCAAATATCACCTTTCTATGGACCCTGACTCACCCATGTACTCCCACAGCACTTTATCTGTAAAAGTACTTACTACATTTAATTGTAATGATTTGTTGGATGTCTATTTTCTCCACCATATTATGAGTTTCCTACAAGCAGAAACTATCATGGTCATCTCCATCCCCAGCATCTGACTTGAGGCCTAACACATAGCAAGTGCTAAATAAAAACTTAATGAGTAGAGACCACTTCAAGATGGCGGAGGAGTAAGAAGTGGAGATCACCTTCCTCCCCACATATACATCTACATGTGGAACATCTCCTGCAGAACACCTACTGAACGCTGGCAGAAGACCGCAGACCTCCCAAAAGGCAAGAAACTCCCCACGTACGAGTAGGGCAAAAGAAAAAAGAAAAAACAGAGACAAAAGAATAGGGACGGGACCTGCACCAGTGGGAGGGAGCTGTGAAGGAGGAAAGGTTTCCACACACTGGGAAGCCCGTTCACGGGCGGAGACTGCGGGAGGCAGAGCGGGGAGCTTCGGAGCCGCGAAGGAGAGAGCAGCAACGGGGGCGCGGAGGGCAAAGCGGGGAGGTTCCCGCACAGAGGATCGCTGCCGACCGGCACTCACCAGCCCGAGAGGCTTGTGTGCTCACCCGCCGGGGCGGGCGGGGCTGCGAGCTGAGGCTCGGGCTTCGGTCGGAGCGCAGGGAGAGGACTGGGGTTGGCTGCGTGAACACAGCCTGCAGGGGGCTAGTGCGCCACGGCTAGCCGGGAGGGAGTCCGGGAAAAAGTCTGGACCAGCCGAAGAGGCAAGAGACTTTTTCTTCCCTCTTTGTTTCCTGGTGCGCGAGGAGAGGGGATTAAGAGCGCGGCTTAAAGGAGCTCCAGAGACGGGCGCGAGCTGCGGCTAAAAGCGCGGACCCCAGAGACGGGCCTGAGACGCTAAGGCTGCTGCTGCCGCCACCAAGAAGCCTGTGCGCGAGCACAGGTCACTCTCCACAGCTCCCCTCCCGGGAGCCTGTGCAGCCCGCCACTGCCAGGGTCCCGGGATCCAGGGACAACTTCCCCGGGAGAGCACACAGCACGCCTCAGGCTGTTGCAAAGTCACACTGGCCTCTGCCGCCGCAGGCTCGCCCCGCATTCCATACCCCTCCCTCCCCCAGCCTGAGTGAGCCAGAGCCCCTGAATCAGCCGTTCCTTTCACCCCCTCCTGGCTGGGCGAAGAACAGACCCCAGAGGGCAACCTACAAGCAGAGGCGGGGCCAAATCCAAAGCTGGATCCCAGGAGCTCTGCGAACAAAGAAGTGAAAGGGAAATCTCTCCCCGCAGCCTCAGGAGCAGCGGATTAAATCTCCACAATCAACTTGATGTACCCTGCGTCTGTGGAATACATGAATAGACAACGAATCATCCCAAAATTGAGGCGGTGGATTTTTGGAGCAACTGTAGACTTGAGGTTAGCTGTATCCGACTGACTAGTTTCTGATTTTTTTGTCTATCTTAGTATAGTTTTTAGCGCTTGTTATCATTGGTGGATTTGATTATTTGGTTGCTCTCTTCCCTTTATTTTATTACTTTTTAAACTTTTTTAAATTTTAATAATATTTTAAATTTTAATAATTTTATTTTACTTATTTTTCTTTCTTTCTTTCTTTTTTTCTTCCTTTTCTTCTGAGCCATGTGGCTGACAGGGTCTTGGTGCTCCAGCCAGGCCTGAGACTCTGAGGTGGGAGAGCTGAGTTCAGGACAGTGGACCACGAGAGACCTCCTGGCGCCATGTAATATCAAGCAGCGAGAGCTCTCCCAGAGATCTCTGTCTCAACATTAAGACCCAGCTCCACTCAGAAACCAACAAGAACCAGTGCTGGACACCCTATGCCAAACAAATAGCAAGACAGGAACACAACACCACCCATTAGCAGAGAGGAGCCTAAAATCATACTAAGGTCACAGATACCCCCAAAACACACCACCGGAAGTGGTCCTGCCCACCAGAAAGAAAAGATCCAGCCTCATCCACCAGAACACAGGCACGAGTCCCCTCCACCAGGAAGCCTACAAAACTCACTGAACCAAACTTACCCCCTGAGGGCAGACATCAAAAACTATGGGAACTACGAACCTGCAGCCTGTGAAAAGGAGATCCCCAAACACAGTAAGTTAAGCAAAATGAGAAGACAGAGAAATACACAACAGATGAAGGAGCGAAGTAAAAACCCACCAGACCAAACAAATGAAGAGGAAACAGGCAGTCTACCTAAAAAAGAATTCAGAGTAATGATAGTAAAGATATACAAAATATTGAAAATAGAATGGAGAAAATACAAGAAACATTTAACAAGGACCTAGAAGAACTACAGAGCAAATAAACAATGATGAACAACACAAAAAACGAAATTAAAAATTCTCTAGAAGGAATCAATAGCAGAATAACTGAGGCAGAAGAACGGATAAGTGACCTGGAAGATAAAATAGTGGAAGTAACTACCACAGAGCAGAAAAAAGAACCAAGAATGAAAAGAATTGAGGACTGTCTCAGAGACCTCTGGGACAACATAAAACGCACAAACATTCGAATTGTAGGGGTCCCAGAAGAAGAGGAAAGAAAGGGACTGAGAAAATACTGCAAGAGATTATAGCTGAAAACTTCCCTAATATGGGAAAGGAAATAATCAAGTCCAAGAAGTGCAGAGAGTCCCATATAGGATAAATCCAAGGAGAAACATGCCAAGACAAATATTAATCAAACTATCAAAAATTAAATACAAAGAAAAAATATTGAAAGCAGCAAGGGAAAAATGACATACAAGGGAATCCCCATAGGGTTAACAGCTGATCTTTCAGCAGAAACTCTGCAAGCCAGAAGGGAGTGGCAGGATATATTTACAGTGATGAAAGGGAAAAACCTACAACTAAGATTACTCTACCCATCAAGGATCTCATTCAGATTTGACAAAGATATTAAAACCTTTACAGGCAAGCAAAAGCTAAGAGAGTTCAGCATCACCAAACCACCTTTACAGCAAATGCTAAACAAACTTCTCTAGGCAGGAAACACAAGAGAAGGAAAAGACCTACAATAACAAAACCAAAACAATTAAGACAATGGTAATAGGAACATACATGTCAATAACTACTTTAAATGTAAATGGATTAAATGCTCCAACCAAAAGACATAAACTGGCAAAATGGATACAGAAACAACACCCATATATATGCTGTCTATAAGAGACCCATTTCAGACCTAGGGACACATACAGACTGAAAGTGAGGGGATGGAAAAAGATATTGCATGCAAATGGAAATCAAAAGAAAGCTGGAGTAGCAATTCTCATATCAGACAAAATAGACTTTAAAATAAAGACTATTACAAGAGACAAAGAAAGACACTACATAATGATCAAGAGACCAATCCAAGGAGAAGATATAACAACTGTAAATACTGATGCACCCAACATAGGAGCGCCTCAATACATAAGGCAAATGCTAACAGCCATAAAAGGGGAAATCGATAGTAACACAATCATAGTAGGGGACTTTCACACTCCACTTTCACCAATGGACACATCATCCAAAATGAAAATAAATAAGGAAACACAAGCTTTAAATGATACATTAAACAGGATGGACGTAATTGAGATTTATAGGACATTCCATCCACAAACAACAGAATACACTTTCTTCTCAAGTGCTCATGGAACATTCTCCAGGATAGATCATATCTTGGGTCACAAATCAAGCCTTGGTAAATTTAAAAACATCGAAATCATATCAAGTATATTTTCCAACCACAAGGTCATGAGACTAGATATCAATTACAGGAAAAAAACTGGAAAAAATAAAAACACATGGAGGCTAAACAATATGCTACTGAATAACCAAAAGATCACTGCAGAAATCAAAGAGGAAATCAAAACATAACCTAGAAACAAATGACAATGAAAACACAATGACCCAAAACCTATGGGATGCAGCAAAAGCAGTTCTAAGAGGGAAGTTTATAGCAATACAATCCTACCTCAAGAAACAAGAAAATCTCAAATAAACAACCTAACCTTACACCTAAAGCAATTAGAGAAAGAAGAACAAAAAAACCCCAAAGTTCACAGAAGGAAAGAAATCATAAAGATCCGATCAGAAATAAATGAAAAAGAAATGAAGGAAACAATAGCAGAGATCAATAAAAGTAAAAGCTTTTTCTTTGAGAATACAATAAACCACTAGCCAGACTTATCAAGAAAAAAAGGGAGAAGACTCAGATCAACAGAATTAGAAATGAAAAAAGAGAAGTAACAACTGACACTGCAGAAATAAAAAGGATCATGAGGGATTAGTACAAGTAACTATATGCCAATATAATGGACAACCTGGAAGACATGGACAAATTCTTAGAAAAGTACAGCCTTCCAAGACTGGACCAAGAAGAAATAGAAAATATTAACAGACCAATCACAAGCACTGAAATTGAAACTGTGATTAAAAATCTTCCAACAAACAAAAGCCCAGGACCAGATGGCTTCACAGGTGAACTCTATCAAATGTTGAGAGAGGCGCTAACACCTATCCTTCTCAAACTCTTCTGAAATATAGCAGAGGGAGGAATACTCCCAAACTCATTCTATGAGGCCACCAACACCATGATACCAAAACCAGACAAAGATGTCACCAAAAAAGAAAACTAGAGGCAAATAGCACTGATGAACATAGATGCAAAAATCCTCCACAAGGAGCCTGTGCTCCACAATGGGAGAGGCCACAACAGTGAGAGGCCCACGTACCGAAAAAAAAAAAAAATCGTCAACAAAATGCTAGCAAACAGAATCCAACAGCACATTAAAAGGATCATACACCATGATCAAGTTGGGTTTATCCCAGGAATGCAAGGATTCTTCAATACACGCAAATCAATCAAGGTGATACACCATATTAACAAACTGAAGAATAAAAACCATATACTAATCCCAATAGATGCAGAAAAAGCTTTCAACAAAATTCAACTCCCAAATATGATAAAAACCCTCCAGAAAGTAGGCATATAGGGAACACACCTCAACATAATAAAGGCCATATACGACAAACCCACAGCCAATATCGTTCTCAGTGGTGAAAAACTGAAACCATTTACTCTAAGATCAAGAACAAGACAAGGTTGCCTGCCCACTCTCACCACTATTATTCAACATAGTTTTGGAAGTTTTAGCCACAGCAATCAGAGAAGAAAAAGAAATAAAAGGCATCCAAATCAGAAAAGAAGAAGTAAAACTGTCACTGTTTGCAGATGAAAGATACTATACATAGAGAATCCTAAAGCTGCCACCAGAAAACTACTAGATCTAATCAATGAATTTGGTAAAGTCACAGGATACAAAATTAATGCACAGAAATTTCTTGCATTCCTATATACTAATGATGAAAATTCTGAGAGAGAAATTAAGGAAACACTCCCATTTACCATTGCAGCAAAAAGAATAAAATACCTAGGAATAAACCTACCTCAGGAGACAAAAGACCTGTATGCAGAAAACTATAAGACACTGATGAAAGAAATTAAAGATGATACAAACAGATGGAGAGATATACCATGTCCTTGGATTGGAAGAATCAATATTGTAAAATGACTCTACTACCCAAAGCAATCTACAGATTCAGTGCAATTCCTATCAAACTACCAATGGCATTTTTCAAAGAACCAGAAGAAAAAAATTTCACAATTTGTATGGAAGCACCAAAGACCCCAAATAGCCAAAGCAATCTTGAGAAAGAAAAACAGAGCTGGAGGAATCAGGCTCCTTGACTTCAGACTATACTACAAAGCTCCAGTAATCAAGACAGTATGGTACTGGCACAAAAACAGAAATATAGATCAATTGAACAAGGTAGAAAGCCCAGAGATAAACCCATGCACTTATGGTCACCTTATCTTTGATAAAGGAGGCAAGAATATACAATGCAGAAAAGACAGCCTCTTCAATATGTGGTGCCGGGAAAAACTGGACAGCTACATGTAAAAGAATGAAATTAGAACACTCCCTAACACCATACACAAAAATAAACTCAAAATGGATTAAAGACCTAAATGTAAGGCCAGACACTAAAAAACTCTCAGAGGAAAACATAAGCAGAACACTTTATGACATAAATCACAGCAAGATCCTTTTTGACCCACCTCCTAGAGAAATGGAAATAAAACCAAAAATAAACAAATGGGACCTAATGAAACTTAAAAGCTTTTACACAGCAGAGGAAACCATAAACAAGACAAAAAGACAACCCTCAGAATGGGAGAAAATATTTGCAAATGAAGCAACTGACAAAGGATTAATCTCCAAAATATACAAACAGCTCATGCAGCTCAATATCAAAAAAACAAACAACCCAATCCAAAAATGGGCAGAAGACCTAAATACACATTTCTCCAAAGAAGATATACAGATCGCCAACAGACACATGAAAGGATGCTCAACATCATTAATCAATCATTAGAGAAATGTAAATCAAAAGTACAATGAGGCATCACCTCACACCGGTCAGAATGGCCGTCATCAAAAAATGTACGAACAGTAAATGCTGGTCGGGGTGTGGAGAAAAGGGTACCCTCTTGCACTATTGGTGGGAATGTAAATTGATACAGCTACTATGGAAAACAGTGTGGAGGTTCCTTAAAAAACTAAAAATAGAACTACCATATGACCCAGCAATCCCACTACTGGGCATATACCCTGAGAAAACCATAATTCAAAAAGAGTCATGTATCACAATGTTCATTGCAGCCTTATTTACAATAGCCAGGTCGTGGAAGCAACCTAAGCGTCCATCGACAGATGAATGGATAAAGAAGATGTGGCACATATATACAGTGGAATATTACTCAGCCATAAAAAGAAACGAAACTGAGTTATCTGTAGTGAGATGGATGGACCTAGAGTCTGTCATTCAGAGTGAAGTACGTCAGAAAGAGAAAAACAAATACCGTATGCTAACACATATATATGGATCTAAAAGACAAAAAAAGGTTCTGAAGAACCTAGGGGCAGGACAGGAATAAAGATGGAGATGTAGAGAATGGAGTTGAGGACACGGGGATGGGGAAGGATAAGCTGGGACAAAGTGAGAGAGTGGCATGGACATATATACACTACCAAATGTAAAACAGATAGCTAGTGGGAAGCAGCTGCATAGCACAGGGAGATCAGCTCGGTGCTTTATGTCCACCTAGATGGGTGGGATGGGGAGGGTGGGAGGGAGACACAAGAGGGAGGAGAAATGGGGATATATGTATACCTATAGCTGATCCACTGTGTTATACCGCAGCAACTAACACAACATTGTAAAGCAACTATACTCCAATAAAGGTGTTAAAAAATAAACTTATTGGGCTTCCCTGGTGGCGCAGTGGTTGAGAGTCCGCCTGCCGATGCAGGGGATACGGGTTCGTGTCCCGGTCTGGGAGGATCCCACATGCCGTGGAGCGGCTGGGCCCGTGAGTCATGGCCGTTGAGCCTGCTCGTCCGGAGCCTGTGCTCCGCAATGGGAGAGGCCACAACAGTGAGAGGCCCACATATGGCAAAAAAATAAATAAATAAAAAAAAAATAAACTTATTGAATAATAATAGGTTATTAAAAGGAAATTAGGGTGACATCTTTAAAGACAAACTTCTCTCGTCTCAAAATTCATTTTGATCACAATGCAGAGAGACAAAATCCGAGGCTGGCTAGCTCTTTATATTGACTTAATATAAAATTGCTTATACTTTTAGAACAAACTGTCACCAGAAGTACATTCTTATTTAAATTCACAACATTATTAGGTCAGGCACTCTACACTCCAATTCCATAAGCCACAACTCAGAATTGTAAGTTCATAATCTGTAAAGACAAACTTAATAGAGAAATATTTTAATGGTAACTACACATTTCTTAAAGCATAATAGAACACCCCCAAAAAAATTCCCATAAGAAGACATTTTCCAATTTCCAGTTACGCAGAAGAATAAAATTACTCATAACAAAGTTTCAGTCTTTAGCTGAATAAATAGGGAAGATTAAAATGAATTACTTGAAAAGACAGATATAAGACCTTTAGCAAGTATGTTAAGAGCTAAAAAATGAGTAACATAGTTAATATAAACATTTAGTGCATATCTAAATGTTGGTATGAATATCTTAAATCTTTGGCTCCATTTAAAGTTTTTCTAACATAAGGTTCCAATACTAATTAGAATACAGCAATTTTCATTTGTAATAACCACACTTTACATGATCTTTGGTGATCCCAGAGAATTTGCCTTTCTAACAAGTCTGTGGGTGATGCTGTTCCTGCTGGTCCAGGGTCCATGCTTTGAGAACCACTGATCTAGATAATAAAATTAATTTTTTTTTAAATCTCAACACAGACTTATTCTTTTTTTAAAAAAGTAACCTGTGCCAGTGTCAGTATCTTCTTTTTCCTGTGTAGTTAAAATAGTCTAATACCGCATATCTATCAATTGAAAAGAAATAAGGAAATAATATTTCTATCTACCTGTTTTCCATTTATTAGAAACTGTCTTGTCAATCCATAATTGAAAAACCAAGGCTGTCCAAAGGATATGCCCCACATTATGGCTGTGGCAGGAAGGGTTCCAACCAATTCTTACCTTCCCTTAGGACTGTGTTGCACAAGGTTTCAGCATTCTGTGGACAAACTTTCTGGACCTTTGCTTGGTAGTCCCCACTAACCTTTTTAAAGCTCTTTTAGATGCCAAATATTTATTTGAGACTTTTGTCCCATATAGGCAATGGCTTGAAAAGCACTTAGCTGTTTACTTTTCATCTTACTATAAATTATTTATCCTTCAGTCTGTAAATGGCTATTTGTAGGATTAGACAAATTTTGAATGCTCTGTTGCATCCAAATTCATGCACAATCCCGACAACCTCAGCTGGATTGGCATATGAAACAGGTTCACTAAGCATATGTAAGTAGCGCGAATTATTAACCAGTTAACATCAGCAAATTTGTTTTTGAAACTTATGTTTATGCATACAAGCATTCCCTAATGAGAAATAATATTAGCTATAAAAATCCAATAAAAACATACCTTGAGTAGATTTCTCTACTTCTTTCCTCTTCCTACTCTGGCTATTGTAATTCATCCTCAGCTCTTGGTTATACTCATGCAGAGTTTCTCTGGAGTTGTATGACTGTCTTGGTTTTCTTCCATCTTCACTCTCATCGGAAGAACTGGTATAAGCTAGGTCCATTTCATGCTTGACTTTTGACAGAGGCTGATAGGGTTTGCAGTCTGTTTGCTCCATCTCTGATTAAGCAAGCTCAGTTTCATGAAAAAAGGAACTCCTTTAATGTAAGCAGTCCTGAAAGAAAGAGAGAAAAACACAAGCGATCTTAGATTTGCCCTTTTGTGAGAAAATGCATCTGGCCGATTCACAATTGGTCCTGATAATACTGTCAAAGGAGGGGAGCAAAAGACAAACTAGATGACATGAAGCTAGCCGGAGGCAATAATAACACTGTGTTACACGCATACCTTGTCAAGCAGTTAGGATTAAGCTGGAGGTAGCAGTATTAGAAAATACTCAAGGTGAAAGAGAGCCTTCAAAAATATTTGTATTGGAAGGCAAATAAAGGACAGCGTTTTTCTATGGTGTGTGCATGTTTTTAATGTTAAAGTCTGTGGTCAGATTAAAAAAACATTATAAGATTTGAAAGTGGCCAGAAGTACAAATATTAACCCAGCACATCCTACATCTGAAATGAAAACTGGTAAGAGAACTACATCCAGAAAAAAACACATACTTGCCTCTGGTTTAATATTGCATTTAAGAAAGGGGCTCTGAGGAACAGAATGATTCTGAGTTAGAGAGGCTCATGAAATAAAGTGTCCTTAAGGGGGACTGAGCTCTATGTGTTCATACTGTGGCTTCTTGGCCTCAGGCTTGCAGAGAATTTTTAATGAGCTAGGTGGTGGTAAATTTTTGTTCTTCATAGTACCGAGAGGATATAAACAACACTTCTGGTGAGTATACTGGTGTAGGAACAGCAGGATCTAAATTGGGTTTAGAAATAGAGATTTAACACTTCATGATAAATCAGTGAAAGAACCCCCCTTCCCCACAGAATGCTGAGCTAGGAGCCACTAAGGCTCTTAAGACCCATAGAGGCATTATCCACCTTACTTAGCACAGAGTGGTTTGAGAAGATCAAACGCCACCTGAGATGTCAAAGTCTTCTGAAAAGTTTAAAGTCCTGTCAAAATGTTCTTACTTTCATTCTCATTTTCATCCACTGTTGTAACTCTGCAACTTGGTCCTTTCATACAATGTTAAAGAAACCTAGCTTGAAACCAAATAATGCCATGATTTTATTTTGCAGTGAAAATGACTCCCTTATTTTTCTTCAGCTCTTCACCATATGCATTGTCAAAGAAATCTTCAGGCATCTAGATAGTGGCTCCTTTATCATGTACAGTATCTCACTTTTTGGAATTTCTATTGCATATACAGCAAAAAGAACACTGAAATCACTCAATAAAGCTTATCGATTGACTGATATGCATTCAATGGTACATAATGCTTCGTAGTATGAGCAACGTTTCACCAGTTGAAGCCTTAGTTCCCTAACCAGGTCCTTGAAGGCAGACTCTGAGTCTTATTCCTCTTCATGTCCCCCTTACCACTTAGCACTACTCTAGGCACATATATAGTAAAAACTATTTAACTCCTGAATCTACAAATTCCATTAAGTGGCCCACGGAGACACCTAGCTTGGTTGAATTGACAGCAGAGTTGAGCATCCTTGGAGAGAAAGCAGATAAAGTATTATATATGAATATATACTGATGATTCAACAATAATCTAAGCTCATGCCATCTCATGGCTTCACATACTGACTATACACTCACAGTCCCCCAATCTGTAGCTCCAGCATAGGTCCCTCCCCTGAGCCATACACTTGAATATCCAACTGCTTACTCAATGTCTCTACTTGGATATCTAAAAGGTATCTCAAACTTACTACGTTCAAAACTGCTTCCCTTCCCAAAACTGCTCCTTTCATAGTCTTCTCCACCTTGGTAAATGGCAACTTCATTCTTCTGTTTGCTCAGGCCACACTACTTGAAGTCATCCTTGATTCCTGTCTTTCACATCCCACATGCAATCCATCAGTTCATCCTGTAGGTGTTACCTTTGAACTATATCCAGAATCCAACAACGTCTCTCCACTTCCCCACTACCACACCAGGATTATTGCAATAGCCTCCTAATTGATCTGCTGCTACACCATCAGTCCCTTATAGCACGTTCCCCACACTCTAGCCAGAATGAAGCTTTTAAATCTGAGTCATATCATGTCTCTTCTTGGCTCAAAAGTAGCAATGGCACCCTATTTCCTTTAAAATAAAAGCTGAAATCCTTACAATGACCTCGGTGGACCCCTACAATGTCCACCTCTCCCTCCCCTAACGTCTCCAAACTCATCCTCTGATATTTCCCCCATCTCACACACTCTAGATGTATTATCCTTCTTGCTGTTTCCAAAAATACCAGGCACAATTCCACCTCAGGGCCTTTGCAACCTCTCATTGTAAACCACTGAAAAGTGTCATTTCTCATCCTCCTTCCTGTCTTTCATAGCACTTGTCACTAAATGATATACTGTATATTTTGTTTATTGTCTGCCACCTGTCTCTCCCCTCTAAAATGCAACCTCTATGAAGGTGGATATTTTTATCTGTTCTATTCATTCCTATATCCCCCAAATGAGCACAGTGCCTTGCATATAGTAGACCTTTGATCAATACCTGTTAAGTGAAATGAATAAACCATTGCCAAGACTCACAAGAGGGGCCAGAGAGAATATAGAAATGAATAGGCCATAGTCTCTGCCCCCAAGGAACTCACAGTTGTTATGTAATATAAGTGATAAATAAACAACTCTACTACAAAGCAGAATGAAATGACTCAAAAAAAAAAAGACAAAGTAATGTTTGAGCACCAAAGATGAAGATATTGGGAAAGGACTGCTTATTTGTTCATCACCAACACCATCACCACAACCACTGAAATTCCACTGAGCATCTAAAGCCAATTTTAATCTCTTTCTTCTTAGGTTCCCATAGCATATTCTTCAGAAAGTAAACAGTTGCCAGGATTTTAGACCTTGACTTAGCTACAAACAGTGCAAAGTGAGAAATGTACCAATAGCAGACTTCCGGAGATGCATTGTTGCAGCTGAAGATTGGACTTTCACCCAGAAAAGGAGGCATCAATAAAATTCACTTCATTTTAACCAACACATACAGTTCTTTGTTCATTAAAGACTGAAAGTTTACTGAGCAGGGGTGGAGAGCTATTTTCCACATAAGGTCATTGATAATGCAAAAATATCAATCAAGGACCTTATAATTAAAAATAACAATAACATGCTTGATAAAATGTTATAATAAGGAGATAAATAGGTATTATTTCATTTTCTTAAGCACACTTCCGATCTCTCACTTGCTCTTTCAGTAAAATCTTTGGTTCACTCTGCTTGGGATTAACATAGCAGAGGTATGGCCAAAATAATGCTCCCTCTTAAGCCTCAGCTGGTTATAAATTTACACCACTCGAACCTGACAAGTTAAATTTAAAAATGAAAAACATCTCACTTCTAATGCCTAATGTTGTGTTTTGGTTACTATGATTTATCATGTTAAAATCACCTGTATTTTTATGTATGGAAACCTAGACATTCTTCTTTCCCTCAGTATGTGTACCTGCAACATGAAAATGAGATGAGAAGAGAGAGATTCCTATAGCCATTCTGAACCATTCTTGAAGTTCTAATCACAGCTATTCACAGCTATAATCATTGAGTGCCCCTTGGAAACAATCTTACACCACAAATTGGTAAAAACCAAGAGAAAATAATCTTTCCCTGTTCCCTGACCCTCAACCACAATTTCTTATGTTAAAATCTACGTCAGTGGACAGAGATGGCAGAAGATATACTCCAGCTCTCTTCAGACACATGATACGGAGGCACACATAATCGTGTGCCTAGAGCTGTGAAAGTATACAACTGTGAGATTTACCAAGGTCTTGAGAGACAGAGCTTGATGTTACTCAAAACTAGTTCACCTTTTGAAAATAAAAAAGTGGTAAAACATTAAGAAAGAGATTAATATTTTAAATGTAAAGAAGTTTGAAAGCACAATAATTTTGAAAAGATGCTGTTCTAAATACTCTGAGGTAAAGAATAGGTTCATATCTGCTTAATTGACTTTTTCATTCAGTGCCTGGAGGTCCACTGACAAGCCAATGTCATTTAGACATGATGATGACATTATCAACTCGTAGAAAAACCAAAGGTACATATAATGCAATTCACATCAAAATAATTTTTTATTTCTCTATTATTTTGATAATGATCAACTTTTTTAAAAAAGCAATTGTGTAGGTAAACGCATGCTGCTAATGTAACAGAGTAAAAAACAAAGTCAATTATCTTTGCTACTGCAGAAGATCCATTCAGATAGATCACATAGTATAAATTCAAATGTCACCACCTGTGGTTTACCCTTGTGTTTTCCACTTTCTACTTGCTAACAAGATAAACTCCAAGGTGACTTCAGAGGAGACCCAAGGAGGTTTTATGCTTATTTCTTTAGTCACATAAGGCTATGGAGAGACCATTTGGTATGGGGAAATCACTGGCCTTGGAATGGCAGGACTATCACAACAACAAAAGCAGCAGCTGCCCCAGCAGCAGCTAACTCATGGCAGTCACCAGGTATCAGGCCTACCAGACACTGTTGTAAATGCTTTTCATATATTACCTCTTTTCATTCTTATAGCACCCTATGAGGTAGGTACTACTTTTATACCCATTTTATAAAGAAAACCAAGGAACAGAACAGTTAGGTGACTTGCCCAAGGTCACACACCTAGTAAGCAGGAGAGCTGAGATTTCAATTCATACAATCTGTCTCCAAAGGCCACACTCTTGATCACTATTCCACTTTGTCTTTCAGAAGAATACCTGGAATAGTGGCCTAAGGTACATCATCTTCCCTCTCTCGGGGCCTCTAGTTTACCTAAATATAAAAGGAGATTAGATTATCTCAAAGAGCTCTTCCAGCTCTAAAATCCCATGATTGTATATGAAATTGAAGGGAAGCTTAAACTGATTGCCCCCCCCAAATGGTGGGTATGTTCAAAGCCAAGTTTACATTATTTATCATTCCTCCTCCTATCAGCTTGCCTTCCTTCCTTTCCCCTCCCTTTTCCCAACCCTTCATACTCATTCCAATCTATTATAGGGGTAGTTTAAGTAAAATACTGCTTTTGAATCCGTGGGTCTGAGTATACGTCTATTCATTGAGGATAACCTCTCTTCCTCTTCCTCTATTCCTGTTACTTTCTTTCCGTATCTTGTTCTTTATCATATATGGCTGCCCTCTCAAATCGGAAAACATACTTGCCCTACTCATAGCAGCAACTGCTGGGGCTTTCACCAAAAAGGCTCACTCCACCCTAGAAAAAAAATTAAAGGGTACAGAGCATATTGCCCAAGGAAAACAGGCCTTCATAGCACACCAGACAAGACCAAATGAGGCCACCAAGTACCTGGAGAACAGCTAGCAAAAGGGGGATCGTACGCTTTGGAATTATTACAATAATTTTCCTTAATAAGGACCTTTTATTTTAATGCAGATTGACTGACTCAGAAGACATTGGACTTCGGAAGTAAATGTGAATTCTTCGCTGATTCTTCTCTCACCTGTCTTTGTTTTTCTTAAGCAAACACTTAAGTAGTGAACTGTTGGGGGGCGGGGGTAAGCTTTAAAAGTAACATAATCACTTGCATCTTTGCAAAATTGAGGGAGAAATCTCCCCCATAATCCTACAAGCCTGTAAGAGTGACTGCTGTCATTCTGGCCCATTTCCTTACAGTCATAATATACACATATATTTTTTTCATGTTGTTTCCTTCAGAGTATATGTTTTTTGCATGTTTCTGTAGAATTTGTGTAACCATCATTTTTAATAGCAGTGTAGTGTGGATGTACTGTAATTTACACAGCCATTCCCCTATTATTGGGCATTTATATTCTTCCCTTTCTATTTACAAGTATTCTAACTGGAGTCAAATAAAAATAACATGAACATCTTTGATATTTTTTATTATTTCCTTAGGGTAGATTCCAAGAAGTTAAATTAATGAGTCAAAAGGTTTGGAGGATTATAATGATTTACCCTGCTATTAGCAATGTATGGGAACACTCTCCTTTCGCTGTACCCTTGTCAACTTTGAGTATTATTTTTTAATGTCTACTTGAAATAAGTAAATTAAAGGTATCTTCACTTTTACTTTGCATTTCCTTGATTATTAGTGATGCTGAATATTTCCTCTGCATGTGTTTGCTAGTTCGTGATCCTCTTTTGTGAACTATTTATGGCTTTTGTGCATTTATCTACTGGGGTCCTTAGTGAGTTTTTTAAAAATTAAACTATATTGGTACAATACGGCAAATAAATTAAGCCTTTATAATATTTGCTGAAACTGCCTTTCATAGTTTGTTGTTTGCCCTTTTTATTTTTGTCCTTTTTAGATGAATGAACGTCATACTAAAAGGAAAGCATGATCACTGGCTGGACATAAATCAGTTGCTTTACATGCTTTAGAAAAATATGACAAACTTGATAAAACCAAGAGTCTTTCTGAAGACAATTTGTTAGTATCTAACTACCCAGCAGCTGTTTGATTGACTTCATTTACTCATACACCAAATAAATTGTAGTTTGACTGAATTCTATTATTTAAAAAACAAGAAAACCTATCAATATGTGTATGATGAGAGCCTAGATAGGTACATAAAGCCTAAAGCACTAGTTTGCTTTGTTATGGAATTGGCCAGGTATTATGGTGTCTCATGGATACTGCTATAACATTTTAGTAAATAAAAAGAGAAATAAATCATCATTTTTCAGGAGATAGGCTGAGAATTTTATGTACTGCATATGGGGCTTCTTATCCAGGAAACGATACCTTTAGAAGTAGACTGCTTTTGTGGTACATAGATATCCTATTATATCAAAGAGATAACACTCAAGAGTTGAAATGAAATTCTGTTTACCGCATTGGTTCACATGAGTTTGTTTAACCTAATTGTTCTATTAGTGCTTTTAAAGTCTTACAATGGAAGCATGAAAGGTCCCTCCTGGAAAAATATTCCTCTAAAACTGATTTGACTCAGTTGTGAGAACAGCTGCAGTGGATTTCCTCCCAGTGTCTCGGCAGGCTCTTTAGGCCATTTTGAAAAAGAAAAATGGAAGTCATTTAATTCCACAACTAAATAGTGATGATTAATCTCACATCTCTTTCTGTAGATGCTCTGTTTTCTTCTGGCTTCTTGTGTCTATTTTTTCTCATTATTTTTGGATAAAAACTCTAAACACTTTTATGGATATGGATGCTAGATCACATGAGACAAGCAGGGAGAGAGAAGAATTAGTAAATGGCAAAGTTGGTGTTGTTGCCAGACTCCACAAAACACTCTAATCTGGAAAATGATTTTAAAAGAAAAACATCTAGAATTCTAGACCAATTATTTTAGACACTCTAATTTCGTATTCCCCATTGCTGCTTAGGGAATTTGGACTCCAAAACTCACACACAGACACAGACACACAGACACACACAGACATTTGGGTCAAAGTTCTTGGGAACTGGAACAATATATATCATAATTTTAAAGATTTATTGAGTATTTCATAATATCCCATTAGATAAATGGCAACAGCTTACCACATGCCAAAATGAGGGCCCAGAATCTCTGGTTCATATTTCAAATTTGTTGAGGCAGGGATTTTTAAAAAACTGTGTACAAATACCTAGCACATCTCTATACCTTAGTAATTTGAAAATAATAATACATCTCTGAGTTGCAGTGACATCTATCTGCATCACACCATCCCTCTTTTGGAACTCCAACAACTACCTAAAGTAATTTCAAATTATCTTTCTCTTATAACTTCTCAATATCCTTTGTGGCAGATTATGTAAATCAGCTAAACACTTAATGTGGGGAACACTCTTCAAAAAAACTGTATGTATACAGGTAACTCAATGTATACAAGTCTTTTCACTCTTTGGAGAAGAACAATAGCTGCTTATTTCCCCAAATAAACAATCACAGTCGATTCATTTTTCTTACAATGAAATCCACTGGGGTGTTGTAAATTTCATAGTAATTTTAGCATTAACACACTTATCCAAAATGTAGCATCGAATTTAATACAGTACCTTGAAAAGTAATAGGCTTTAAATATGACATTGAACAACCAGAGATATCACTTTCTTCCATAGTTTGCAAACAGCAAATATTACTCATAGTTTTCTGTTGCCATCCATCTTCTACATTAGTTCAGTGAAATTCGCACTTTATCAGTAACCCTCTCAAGTTTCATGTAAAACAATTGGGAGCAGAAACATTTTCACTACTTACTGCTTGAACTTCAATTTCAATTATGTTCAATATTAGGCGGAAAAGAAGCTAATCAAATTAACATAACATATGCTACAAAGATGTAGACCCTTTAGTGACTTAATTGTAGAGGTGGATACAGGGGTTAATAATGATTGCTGAGTTTTGCACCAAGTATTTTGCTCCTTTGGGCAAATGCTAACTATGTTAAAGGCAGCAGGCTGTATTAGAAAGAGCCCCATGAGAGAACCTTAAAATGTGTGTTCCAGACCCAGCTTTATGACAAAGTAGTGTACCACTATTTTCTTTTCTGTAAAGTGGGGAAAATACCTAATATCATTAATCCTATGAGCCTCACAGGGCTGTTCTGGCTATAGCACATGAAAATAATATGATTGAAAGTTGTAAGAAACAAGTACCAGAGGAAAGCCTGTAGTGTAAGTTCAAGTTTTCAGCTTTTGCTTAAATAATAATTCTTCCTCTTCTTCTTCTTCCCCCTCTCCTCCTCCCCCTCCTCCTCATTATTCTTATTATTATCAGAAGTAAAAGGACTAAAAAGAAGATCCAGGAACTCTTTTAAGCAATATACATCCATGATTGCATTTAATCCTCAAAATTTTCATAATGAGATGTTTTCCTCATTGACAGATAAAGAAACAGAAGCACTGAAAGGTTAAGTAATTTCACCAAGATCACACAGCTAGTGAAGCTAGAATTCAAATCCAGAATGTCCAGCTCCACAGCCTGTACTCTTAATCTCTTTGCTATGAGGGTCACAGATTCTTCGAAATAAGATTCAGAGGAAGCTGCTGGAACCAGAGTGGGAAATTCAGGCAAGATTTTCGTTTGCAGCTTAGCAGCTTAGAAGAAGACTAACTGGCTTCTAGATCCTACAAAGCATCTGAAAGGTATTGCATATGTAACAAAGAGAATAAGCTTCATGGACAAGGATGACATAAAGATGCCCAGGAAAGGAGGAATTTAGATCTAAGTGGAAGGGTCCTACAATGCCATGAGTGATACCAGTAAACCTATAAAAACATGGCTGTTCTGCAAACGCTATTGGGTATAAATCTCCAACACAATTTCTCCTGCCTACCACATTTTGCCTTTACTAGACACCCAGATGAAAGAGGCCTAGAACAGGCTTGGTGTTGCTGGGTCAACGTGTGATCAGTTTGATACAGGTTTTTGCACCATTCCAGGCCACAAGCCGGAAGTTTACCAGACTTCCTCAGCCGCCCTACCAACAAATGCTCAATAAGAACACAGCACAGATTGAGTTGTAATCTTCACCTTTGTGATTCCCTCTTCTAATATCTAAGGCTCCATATTTACCTACAGGGAGTAGTACAATGTAATTCCAATTGGGTTGCTACCACAGAGACTGGGGTTGATATAGCAGAAAGGGCACTGAACTTGGAGTCAGAAAGTCTGAGTTTGGGCCCATCTTGTGTCACTTACTGTATGGCATTGGATAAAGCTAACCTCTTCTCCTTTTTGCATAATAAAGGCTAAACGACCTTCCTCCCCCAGAGTGCTGGCAGATGACTCCAATAAAATATATGAAATATATGAAAGCCCCATGTAAACTGCAAAACAATTTATACAGTTATGATTATTAATTAATGACTTTTGCAACTGTAAATGTAGCAATCCTAGGTTATCTATTGTTTTGAAAAAATAATATTCAGGGAGTCAATTGTTACTGATCTTTTTGTTTTGTTTCTGTTGTTGGTTTACTATTTCTTTTTTAAACTGCTTTATTTAGATATATAATTTATATAACATTTACAGAGTTCATTTATAGAGTTGTGAAACCATCACCACCATCCAGTTTTTAAACATTTCCATCATCCTAAAAATAATCCCTAAATCCATCAAGCAGTCACTTCCAATTCAACCTCCCCACCAGCACCTGGCAACTACTAATACACTTTCTGTCTATGGATTTGCCTATTCTGGACATTTTCTATAAATGGAATCACACAATATGTGGTCTCTTTGCATCTGGCTACTTTCACAATGCTTTCATAATGCTCTTGTTCATCCATGTTGGAGCATTTATCAGTCTTTCATGTCCTTTTTATTTCTGAACATAATCCTTTTTGTATGTTGTTGTGTTAAATTTGCAAATATTTTTGTTAAGCATGTTCTGCCACCCCTTTCTTTTTCCACTTCCTTCTGGGATCCATACTATGTATATGTTGGGTTTTTGTTGTTTTTTTTTGTATTCTTAACGTTGCCCCACATGTCCCTGAGGCTCTGTTCATTTTTCTTTGATTTTTTTTCTCTCTGTTCTTCAGATTAAATAATTTCTATAGATCAATCTTCAAGTTAACTGACTGTTTCTTTTGCCATCTTGAATCTGCTGTTGAGTCCCTCTAGTGAATTTTTTATTTCAATTATTTCCATTTGGTTCTTTTTGTATTTCTACTTCTTTGTTGAAAAACACTAGTTTGTTCATTTTTGTCACAATTTCCATTGTCTTTATTCATGGGTTCTTTTTCTTCTTTGAACATATTTATAATAGCTACTTTGAAGTCTTGTCTGTTAATTACAACATCTGGCGATATTAAGAGACAGTTTATATTGACTGATGTTTTTTCTTTGCATATTTCATAATTTTGTGTTGAAAACTGGACATTTTGGAAATATAACAATTCTGGATTCTGACTTTTCCCCTGAAGGGAACTGTTGCTGATATTTTAATTTATTTACTAACCCGCCTGGGCTAAATCTGTGAAATGTGTCACCCGATGATGTACGGCTGGTTTCTCTGGTCAGTATTTTTGCTATATTCTTTTTTAAGCTTGGTTTCCTAAGGGTGAACTCTGTGTCCCTGTAGCTTTGTGATCAGTCAATAATTGCAAAGAGGTTGTCCTCAACCACCTCGAATCTATAAGGGTTCTATCTTCTGCCAATGGATCTGTGTGTGGAAAAGGGAGCACATTCAAAGTTCATGACATTTTTAAGTTTGCCAAAGCTTTCATTCTCCACTGGGCCTCTTCACGTCTCCTCTGTGCACTGCCTCAGGGTTGATGAATAGAGCTGGCCTGAGGATCTCTCAAGTCTCCACTGCCTACTGCACATGTGCACAGTCTCAGACAGGAATATGCTTACCACAATCTCAGATTAGCAGAACGGTTGGCCCGCCCCACTGGTCAAACTCCACTGAGATTATTACTTATACCAGCAAAATCACTGGACGTGGGCATCGCGCACCTCTCCACATTAAGTGAACCATTGTCAACCATGGCAGTGCAGCTACAATTCTTACTGCCTGTCCCACATGGGCACTGATCAGTCTGTGTGTGTGCGTGTGTGTGTGTGTAAAGAAGGGGGGGAGGGGTGTGTGTAGAGCATGAGTATTCCCAGGCCAAAAAACCACAGAGTCCCACTACTATTACTTAAAGTCCAATAGCTTACTCAACTTTGGGTGCCTTTTGGATTGTTGGAGGCTTTTGGTTGATTTCCAGGGTGCTTAAATGGTTCTTTTTGTCAACTTGTAGAGCTTCATAGTTTATAGCTGTTTTGTAGGAAGTGGTTTTGTAGATCCTTACTAAGCCACAGCCAGAAATCTAGCCCAAATCACTGATCTTTTAATGGCAGGACTTTATAAAAATGCTACACGTTAGGGATTTATAGCTTTTTTACTTAGTATTTCAAAGAATACAATAAAAACCATTTTAAATGCCTCATTAATAATTTTATATTGATGTGATAACAATTGGGCATATTGGGTTAAGTAAAATATATTATTAAAATTAATTTCACCTGTTTTTTTTCCCTTTTTCAATGTGGCTCCCAGAATATAAAAACTACATATGTGTCCTGCATTATATTTCTATTAACCAGTGGTAGTCCAGATCTAACATCCAGTTAATAGGAAATACTAAAGACAGAGAAACACATCAAATAATGCAATAGGAATGCAAACACAGCAAAATCAAGAGTGTGAGAAATGATCGAGTTTCCTCAACAAATAAATTGCAAGGAAAAAAATTAATAGCAGGAAGGGAAATACAGGAATTGAAAGAGATTTAAGAGACATAGCTATAAATTGTAATATGTACATCTTACTAGGATTCTCATTTGAACAAAGAAATGAAAAACTACACATACATTTATGAGATAGTCTGAGAGCTGAAAATGTACAGCATATCTGATGATACTAAAGATTTATTGTATATTTTTAAGGTGCAATATGGTATCAAAATTAGGTTAAGGAAGAGTCTTTATATCTTGTAGTCATATACTGAAGTTTTATGGATGAAGTGATATGATATCTTGGACTTCAAAAAAGTCTAGGGAGGCAACAGAGGGAAATGAGTGAGACGTAGATAAAGCATGACTGCCCATGAGTGGAAAATTACTGAAGTTATGTGATGGCTAAATATTGGATTCATTCAATCATGCTCTCTACTTCAATATATATTTAAAATTTTACATACTAAAAAGTTAAAATAGTTTCAGAGAATTTTTAATGATTTGGGGAAACACTAGAATACAATGTGAAATGAGAAAAATAAGGTACAAAACTGACACACTGAAAAATTGTTAAAACTACTTTCATGGGAAGAGGGGTTGATTACAGAGAACTAGTAAATTTTCTATAATTAACTTCTATTAATTTTTAACCAGAAAAGCAGTACCCCTCATACACAGAGGTTTATTACCAATTATTTTTTGAAAATTAAAAACTGAAAGGAAATACATCAAAATACTAATGGCAATTATCTGTGTTGTGTGACTATGAATGATTTTTATTTCCTTTATATTTTCCCTATTCTCTACATTGAGGATGTATTACATTTTCACCAGAATATTAGGAATGACAAGTTTTGTGTGGAAAACTTGAAATTTTTACTGTCCTTCCTGCTTTTCCTATCCACGTTCATATATGCATGGCTATTTGGCCATTCATTAGAAGGTATATATTAAGAGTACCTCGCACTTTGCAAAGTACTTTAGACATTTTCAACTTTTAAATTTCACATACAGTATTACAATTTATACACTTACGCCCCTCTGACATAGCACGTTGGCAGGATATTATTACTCCCACTTTCAGATGAGAAAACAGAGCCTCAAATATTTGCAAAACACAGCAAGGCAGTAACAGACTTTGGACGAGAACCCAGGTTTCATTATTCCTAGTCTGCTCCTCTTTTCACTATAACATGTTACCTCCCATAAAGAGTATCAAACTCAGAATAGTGTTAATTTAGCAAATAACTAACTTAGGCCCAAATGAATTCAAGTTATTTACATCAATTAACTGTACTATCCATTTTACTGAACTGCAACTGAGAGCCATGTGCAGGAAAGAGGCACTCAGATGAAATAACAGGGAGGAAGCAGTAGAATTTTGTGACATATGGCATGCTTGCTGATGAAATCAAAGGTATGTTTCATGCCAGCTTTTGGTCTGCAAAGTGTCTTTCATTTCACTAAGAGGTATACTCCATGCCAGGAAATGCACCAACCTCCTAGCCCTTTCTTTTAAAATCTAAACCTGTGAGAACATGGACTTGGCATGACTTGATGGAACACTGAATGCAATATGCTTGACCCACTTGTGGGTACAAACTATCCAGATTATCCACTGTGGAGAAGGACTCTAGGTTGTCATCTGGATTCGTCATCAGTTCAAGGAAAGGGGGGATACAACTGAGCCTTATGTTTATCTCTGGCTAGAGAGTGGGGATTTATAATTTCAGAAAATGAAAGTAACCCCCAGGAAAGAAAATGAAAGTTAAACCAGGAAGCAACCAAGAATACTAAAAGCGTAAGGGCAAAAGTAGCTAAGGGCTCCTATGCAAAATAATATCTTTGCCCTTTTTGCCCTCGGAGGTTGTAAAATCTCCAAGTAGCCCTTAGTTTGATACAAAGGATCTAATCATTGCAAGTGAGTCTACTTCTTCTCTAACAGGGAGGGAAGATGCTGGAGAGCAGGGCACTGTGGAATATCTGAAGAAGACATTTCTGGTTTTGTCTGTTTGTTTTTGGCTGCACCACACGGCTTGCGGGATCTTAGTTCCCCGACCAGGGATTGAACCCATGCCCCCTGCAGTGGAAGCGTAGAGTCTTAACCACTGGACCACCAGGGAAGTCCCATGAAGAAGACATTTCTGTAGATTTTTAAGAATAAGAAAATTTTGCTTTATCTGCTACAAGAACATTTGCTATCAGTTTAATAGAAACTCGCAGGGAAAATACCTCCTGTTTAAGTGAAGGGGTTCACTGAGTGAGACGGGGGACTTTTCCAGAAATATCACTGTCACTTTGGATGACAGACAGTGTCACTTGGTCCTCCAACAGGTATAGTCAATCTTCTTTATTTTATTTTGGTAAACCTTGTCTTACATGCATATGACTCCTTACTGGCAAGTTGTTTTGTATAGGGGAAGAAATGAAATATTTTGGAGTTCAGTCTAAGTGCAGATGTCTACTTGGCTAAAGGGAGGAGTAAGTATCCTCAAATACCTCTATTACAGAAGAGTGAGAAGAAGCATACTGGAGAATGCTCTTGAGTCAGACAGACCTGGGTTCTACTACCATCTCTTCCATTCAATTAACTTCATGTTTGCTCATCTATAAAATTAGAATAACAGGGCTTCCCTGGTGGCGCAGTGGTTGAGAGTCCGCCTGCCGATGCAGGGGACACGGGTTCGTGCCCCGGTCCGGGAAGATCCCGCAGCGGCTGGGCCCGTGAGCCATGGCCGCTGAGCCTGCGCGTCCGGAGCCTGTGCTCCGCGGCGGGAGAGGCCACAGCAGTGAGAGGCCCGCGTACAGCAGAAAAAAGAAAAAAGAAAAAAAAAATTAGAATAACAATATCTACCTTGCAATGCTGATGTGAGAATTAACAAAAACATACGCTGGATGTATTTTGTAGCAAAAAGTTTGAAAGTATATATATCATCAAGGTATCAACAATGGATAAGATGGTAGAATTCTTAGGTTAATTATTAAATAATAGCACTAAGGCAAATTTTTACTGTTTTCTATCATCTTATTTTTTCTTACAATGAACACATTCTAATACTATAATGAGGAAAAGGATATCACATACTATTTTAAAATAATATATGTGAGGTTCCTATTCTAGTGTGGGGAACAGAATAAGGACTCATTCCTCATTGGTGGCTGCCATCATCATTGTCATTGATATCATCATCATCTTATTCTTCCTATTACAGGTGCGAACATAGAGGCCTAAAGAGGTTTGGTAGCTTACTTATCAATTCCATGTATCTCAGAAGCAAGCAAAATGCCTAACACACTGCTTGAAATCTACACATATATAAACACATCTCATTTTATGAATCATGAATAAGTAGATTTGGTTGAGAAAGTCACCAACCCAAACTTGAGCAACACATAAGCCCTCACTCAATCAGACTGCTTAAAATGGAGCAAAATTTTTACAAGGGGACAAATGTATGCAAGAAATTATATGAAGATTTGACAGAGTCATAAAATCACATCAAGAAAAGGAAGGGATTTCCAACATTGAAAATTAAAGAATAACAACAGTCTTCAATAATAATTTGCCAATTCTCAAAGATTTCCATCAGTAGGTAAAGCTTTTCTCTCTCTCTCAATCTTGTATAGGTGCCTGCGTACCCACACCCACACCCACACCCACGATCCCTTCCCCTTATTTCTTTGGAATCCCAGTGGCTTTTTGCTACTCCCAGACTGAATAAAAGATCCTACTACAGTACCTTTCCTTCATCCCTACTCTAAATCTATCCCTCTTTCCTCTCCTTCATCAAAGGTTACTTGATCTGTCTATATATCCCTTTCTCTCATGTCTTTTCCAGATGTCACCTGTCAACAACTTATTCAAAGTGATTAATGACTAATCAGAACTGAATGGGTTATCCCTACCAGAAGAAGTTAATTTTTACAGAGGGCATTTGGAAATTCAGCATCTTTGACTAAAGGTATTAATTTCTAGTTTTGAAAAATAAGCCCCATAGTAGACCATTAAGAAGATACCCTGTGACTAGAGAGTGCTTTCCTTTGTGCTTCTAAAGTCAAAGTATTCCAGCAACCACCAACTTTACAGGGCTGAGCTCTAGCCAGACATGATTCTTTAAGCCTTAGGGCAGAGACAGGACTGGCCTGAATCCTCACAGAATGTCTCCCATGGGTTTAATATTAAGTGAGGAGAATTGAGCTCATCTCTAGATAGAAACTAACAAATGATAAAATTTTTCCCCTCTGCAGCCTCAGAGGGACTCAGTGTCACATCACTGGTTGCTTAAACATAGGAATTAACACTGCTGAATAAGGTTAAGAATTTGTAACTTCCTATAAATTGTTGTATTCCTGTGCTTGTATAAAATTCCTCTAATAGGATTCAGTGATGCAAAGCTAGGGCTCTTTTCCCCCTCTGCCAATGCTGTAAGAGTCCTGAAGAAGCTACCGGCCTCAAGTTACTGAGAAGGAATTGGTATTTCTAGAATTTTTTTTTTCACTGAGTCTCATTTAGTGTTTGTTTCAAATATCTAAGGTTAAAAATGCCCACAGTACCTGACTCTGACCCTTTTGTCATCAACGAAGCACGTGAATTACAGTCAACACTCTGTGTTCTGGCATTCTGTCAGTAAGAAATCTCTCTTGATTGGGGCTTCAGCCAGTACTGTAATAGCTAATTCTAATGATGACCCTGAAGAAAAGCCTCAACTGGAAGTGCCTTCTGAATATTCAAAGAAAGACTGTACTCCACTCGTGGAAGATTTACATTTAAATATTGTTTACTAAATTCTCATTCCTTGGAAGTGCTACAAAGCATATTATTTGATTAAGCTGGGCATCTGATTATTCAATCATACTGGAATTATAAAAACACTGCCATCAAGACACAGACCTCTGAATCACCCTCTAGGACCACTATAACTTTCTTTGATGCAGTGTCACCTTAAAACATTTACTCATGAGCAACTGTGACTAACACATGGGTGACATCCACTATGCTTAGAGATAAGTAGTCATTTGTATCTCTAAAGTATCTTGACATCAGAATACACATAGGTTGACAAATGTGGCATGAGCTGTAATCATTTACAGACTCCTTGTCACAGAAAATGAACTGGGTGTGGGCTATCTTTTGGCAATGCTGTCAGTGTTTCATATAAATACGTAGCCTGGACCTCCAACTGTGTTTAAGAGAATATTATAAACACTAATTGGCTGCATAGTTTAAGGGGAAAAAAACTGAAAACAATAGACATGGTCTCTGTGCAATGTAATTAATGTTTGGGAAAAGCACAGCATAATGAGGCTGACAAGTCAGTAGCCCTGACACTTTCTACACAACATCACAACTCAAACATCATTTTGAAAAGCATGGAAAATTAAATGTGGCACATCAGATGTGCTCAGCTGCAGTGCCAGTGATGGGGGGAAATCTGGTAGTTAAAAGTTTGCAGTCTCTTACTGATATTCAGGACATAGGTTAGAAAGAATGGTGTATGAGCTGACACAGTGGGGGAAATATAAGGAGAGGTGATCACTATTAATTTTTTAAATAATACTACTAATAATAGCTCTAGGGGCTTCCCTGGTGGCGCAGTGGTTGAGGGTCCACCTGCCAATGCAGGGGACACGGGTTCGTGCCCCGGTCCGGGAAGATCCCACATGCCGCGGAGCGGCTGGGCCCGTGAGCCATGGCCACTGAGCCTGTGCGTCTGGAGCCTGTGCTCC
>NW_006770348.1:1043558-1049713 GCF_000442215.2 Lipotes vexillifer | reverse complement strand
GTGCGTCTGGAGCCTGTGCTCCGCAACGGGAGAGGCCACAACAGTGAGAGGCCCGCGTACCGCAAAAAAAAAAAAATAAATAATAGCTCTATTCAAAATCAGATAATCAGATATATATTAAACAAGGAGTTATTTCATGTTCTATTTCTTATATTCCCTTTTCTTTGACCTAAGACCTTTCCATCAGTGAAAATGAAATACTAAGGTGTACAGTTTCTTTGGGAAAGGCTAGCCCAATGTTATCACATAATATACTTTTGAATTTTTTCAAGAACCTTTCTGAGCATGATGGTCAGGGTGACCTTTCTCCTCTTAATTAAGAAATGAAATGGAGTTGTCACTTTCACATAATAATACTTAAATCTTATGCTGAGGAAGAATTTGAAAGCCTCCTGGACTCAAGTGTGGAGGCTGCTATCCTAGGGGTTACTTGATCATACAACACTCTTTTAGGCAATCTCTTATAAACGTTTCCCTCTGAATGCAAGACAATATAATGTCCAACAACCTTAGAAGCATTTGAAGCTTTGAATTCTTACAGAGAATATTTAAGTGATTTTTCTATGAAACAAGGGCCTTCCCAGTGGATGTATCTCACCTCTCTCAGCAGCAGGCCTTAAGATGCTACATGTCTTCTTACTCTTCAGGGGAATTAACTGTACACCTTGCCCTACCATTCCTTCACCACATCCTTCCCCTAGACCTGGGCTCCTTATAAATCCATGATCTTGAAAGGCTTAAAGTTTTCCTGTGTTTCTGCTATACTATACCTTACCTTTCGCTCTCAAGAATTTTTTTTTTTAGTGTGCCAAACTGAGATCCCATGATAATAATACTAATTACCATTTTCAACATGTAAGGAATTCCAATAAGAAGTTCACGATCACAGTCTCTGTAGTTAGCCTAATTCTAAAATAGAATCTGGTGGCTTTCCTATTTAGCACTCAATTGTAATCTCACCCCTATGAACCCATCCTAATTAAAAGAGACAAAATATTGGGGAAAGTTATATATATGAAGATGTTCACCTCAGCATTGTTTAGAGAACTGAAATACTTGGGGAAAAGTCCAATGGGTCAAAGTAGGGAAATAGTTATATTTTGGTATACCACTTGATTTACTATTATGCCATCATGAAAAGTGAAAGCAACGAAAACTATGTAGAGACTTAAAGACATGTATATGATATATTGTTAAGTGAAGGAAAAAGAAATATATCCTATTGTTTGTAACTAAGTCAAAACAAATCTGTGCATAAAAAGGACCAAATGGAAACACCTAAAAAGGACCAAATGAAAATGCATGAAAATGACAGCAGTTAAGATGCTGGAACTATAGATGATATACATTGCCCACATGCTCTACATTTTATATATATCTTTTAATTTTAAAAGATGGCATAAGACTATCTTCAAAGACATTTATGTAATTTTCAACAAAGATTTTATACTTCCTAACAACCTTTATGTTTCTCCCCCTAGGAATTTAGAAGACAATCTCTAGAACCATGAACTCTGGCTGATTAATTCAAGCATTTACATTAACACCAGATTTTGCGTTGTCCCTCAAACAATCTGAAAACTTACTGTAGCTTAAAGTTCAAAGTGGTAGCTATTTTTGGAGTCAGGTTTGATTGGCTCAAGGTAATGGATTGTTTCTTAATGATTAAAACTTCCCTGAAAAAAAAAGCAGTAGTTTATACAGAATAAAATTGTTTTTCTGTCACAGACATAGAGAATAAATCTGTGGTTGCCAAGGGGGGTCGGGGGTGGGGGAGGGAAGGATTGGGAGTTTAGGATTACCAGATGCAAACTAGTATATATAGGATGGATAAATAATGAGGTCCTACTGTATAGCACAGGGAACTACAGTATATTCAGTACCCTGTGATAAACCATAATGGAAGAGAATATATATATGTATACCTGAATCACTTTGATATACAGCAGAAATTAACACAACATTTTAAATCAACTACACTTCAATAAAATATTCTTTTAAATGGTTTTTCTGGGTAACTGTAGAATTTTGGGAGGGATGGAGTGGTGGATTATTGAAGAGAAGGAGAAACAAGTGCCTAGAGTTTAAGAAGCACTGGCTATGGAATTCAGGATTGACCTATTTCTTCACTACCACCAAATAAAGTGGAAGACATATCAGGAATGAAGGTAGAGATATCAATACAGATCCCATAGACATTAAATAGGATAGGGACAGCTTTACAGCAATAAAAACATAGATAAAATGGGCAAATTCTCTTAAAAATTGGCAAACTTACACAAGAAGCAATAGAAAATCTAATTATGCCCATATCTATTAAAAACATTGAACTTGTAGTTTTCAAACCAATTTCAGAAAAGAACTTTTGACCCAGATGATTTTACTGGTGGATTCTATCAGACATTTAAAAACTAAATAAATAATAATCATCTTAGACTATTTCAGAAAATAGAGGAGGAAATATTCCCAACTCATTTTACCAGGCCACTATAACACCAATACCCAAACTTGACAAGGACATTACAAGAAAAAACATTATGCATCATTATCTGTCATAAACATAGACATAAAATCATCAATGTAATATTATCAAAGGTAATCAAGCAATATATAAAGAAGGATAATAAATCATAAATACATAGGGTTTATCACAGGGATGCAAGGTTAATACAACATTCAAAAACCAGTCAGTGTTATTCAACTATTGAGAGGATAAAAGATAAAATTCATATGATCACCTCAAAAAATGCATGCAGAAAATATCTGACAAAAATTAACACACATTTATGATTAAAAAAAACTTTTGGCAAAGTATTAAAAAAGGGAACTTTCTCAACCTATAAAGGGGATCTATAAAAAATTTATAGTTAATATTATAACAGTGAAAGACTAAAAACTTTTCTCCTATGATCAGGAACAAGCAAAGGATGTATGGATTCACCACTTCTAGTCAATATTGCACTACAGGACCTAGACTATGCAATAAGGTAAGCAAAAATACAAAATAAAAGAGATACCGGTTTTGAAGAAGGAAGTAAAACTACTTTTATTTGCAAATTACAGGATACATAGAGAATCCTAAGGTGCTAACAAATTAACTACTAGAAACTAATAAGTGAATTTAGGAGGGTCACATGATTCATGATCAATATATGAAAATCAGCTGTTTCTACATACTGGCAACAAACAACTAGAAAATCAAATTTAAAATGCCAATAACTATAGCATAAACGAAAACATAAAATATTTAAGAAAAAATTTAACAAAAATGCGTAAGACCTCTATGCTTAAAACTATGAAATGTTACTGAGAGAAACTAAACAATATTTAGATAAATGAAGGAATATACTATGTTCATGGATATATATCATTAAGATGTTGATTCTCCCCAAATTGCCTCCCCAATCAAAATAACAGGCTTTTTTTTTGTAGAAACTGACAAGCTGATTTTAAAATTTAGGTAGAAAAACACATAACTCAGACTAGTCAGAACAATCTTGAAAAAGAACAATGCTGAAGGAGTTATGCTACTTGATTTTAAAATGCATTACAAAATGGCAGTAACCAAGAATGTATAGTATTGGTGTAAGAAAAGACAAATAGACCAATGGAACCAAAGGGAAGCAATTTCTTAAAGAAGCCTTATGCAGGAAATCTGAAACCCCAGGTCTGGCTTGAGGATATATGAAATGTATTCACTTATTAATAATCTTTACATTCCCCATAATGCCTTTCACAGTTCTGGTACACAGCTGGTGTTCATCAAACATTTGTTGAATAAATCCATCTTAAGCATTCAGGCTAGGGCAATAATCCATTTGGCAGAAATTTAATTAATTCTCTGTGGTAACTGACATCATCATATAATTTGAAAATAATCTAACTCCATCAACCTCAAAATTAATCATTTATGTGTAAAAGCAGATTATGTGCATATATCTTAGCAAGGTAAAATTAGCAAACCTTTTAAAATCTGTGGTAATATACTCCTTATGACCTCTTTTTTTTAAATACAATTTTTAAAGGTTACTCTTATGACCTCTTAAAGATATAATTGACCCCAAATGGAATACACCATGCTGAGTTAATCTGAAGCCTCCTGGATAATAGAAAGCAATAGAGTGAGATATTTTTCTCCTCTTCTAAGATGTCCCACTACATGCTCCCCTTCCCAGTACCGAGAGAAAAATTACATTCAAAGTGGCATACTGTATGCACTGCAAACAAACATTTCATAAGAATACATTTTGGATAAATTTTATCTGGAAAACAATTTCAATTCAAATCCTAGCTAATCTAATTTCACAGCACCATGCATCTTATTAGGCTTAGCCATTCATCTTTGCCCAAAAGGTCTTGAGGTTTTGCTCTAGAGAATCCACAAATCTGCTAAAATACTAAGGAAGGACAACCATAGATCATAATTCTGGCTTTTAAAAATTACTCATCAAAGCTGGCACAACACATAAGTGGAGTAGGTCGCTGTCTATATGGTGTCACTTCTGAGATATGTACATCACCACCTTCTTCCCCACCCCTACAACTGCAGCTTGGCACTGACTCTGGCTTTCTTACCCTGAAGATTCAGTCCTTTGCCTTAAGGGACTATCTCCAGAATTGCTCCATTAAAATGCAAATAAGGTATGTAGGAGGGGTGACACATTAACATACAGCAATTATCTGCTGCTATCATCCTATCAGGATTAATTTACCAACTGTCCAGTAGAAACAAAAGCCCTGAGGGTATCTAATGTAGGAAAGATACAACTTAATGTGGGTAGAGCTAGGGATGAGCTCAGGTGTTGAAACCTAGGTAGAGCACTGTGGTGGCGGAGTTTGAGCAGCAAGGGAACAGCACTTAACCAGTAATCTTCCATTGAGTGCCTATAACATGACAGCTACTGTGTTAGTCACTAAGGCTAGAAACAAAAATAAATTCATTTTTCACCTTCCTCACAGACATGGAGAAGAACTGGTGCCTGGAAAGACAGAGAATGTGCCTCCCTCACAAAACTGTGGTAAGGACTGAATGTGATAATGCATTAAATGCTTAATATTGTGCTTGGCATGACATAAGAACTCAAAAATGGTTGCTGCTATTATTATTATTAAATTGGTTCTGGCACCAATTCCAGTGTGGCAGTGGGGGTGAGTCCCCACACAGACAAGCACTTCTCAGGACACCAGCTGGGTGGCCTACAATTAATTCAACTCAATTCTAACGCCTATCTACCCGGGAACAGCATTACATTCCACAGGTTAAGACTGCCCCCCTGCCCACTTTGGCCAGCAGTTGCAAGCCCAAACTATTTACCTGTGCTTCTGATAGACCAGCTATAGACTAGAGATTCCCATGACCTACTCCTTGGACTTCCAGGTTGTTACCTGTACTTGTGACCAACTGGCTGTAAATCAGAGGATCCTAAGACCCCCTCCTTGGGTTCGATTCATTTGCTAGAGCAGCTCACAGAACTGAGAGAAACATTTTACTTACTAATTACTGGTTTATTATAAAAGGATATAACTCAGGAACAACCAGATGGAAAAGATGCATAGGGCAAGGTATGAAGAAAGGCTGCAGAGCTTCCATGTCCTCTCCCAGCACCTCCACGTGTTCACCAACCCGGAAGCTCTCTGAACCCCATACTTTTGAGTTTTTATGGAGGTTTTATTACATAGGCATGAATAATTAAATCATTGGCCTTTGGTGATTGAACTCAATCTCCAGCCCCTTTCCCCTCCCCAGAAGTCAGGGGTGTAAGACTGTAAGTTACAACCCTGTAGTCACAGGGTTGGTTCTCCTGGCAACCAGTCTCCATCTTTAGGTGAGGTCCAAAAGTCACCTCATGAACATAACAAGAGACACCTTTATTGCTCTCATCACTTAGGAAACTCCAAGGGTTTTAGGAGCTCTATGCCAGAAAAAGTGGATGAAGACTAAATATCTATCTCTTATTATAAATCACAATATCATGATTATCTATTATCACTGAGTGACAGTTAATTAAAAAGTTAATTCTAGGGGCTTCCCTGGTGGCGCAGTGGTTGAGAGTCCGCCTGCCGATGCAGGGCACACAGGCTCGTGCCCCGGTCCGGGAGGATCCCACATGCCACGAAGCGGCTGGGCCCGTGAGCCATGGCCGCTGAGCCTGCGC
>NW_006770348.1:1009505-1043548 GCF_000442215.2 Lipotes vexillifer | reverse complement strand
AAAAAAAAAAAAAAAAAAAAAAGTTAATTCTAGAAGTGAAAGGAAATGTTGAAATAGGTCCAAAGCACATGAAATAATATCAAGAGAAATTTCATGAAAGAGATAGGGTATTTAAGATTTTAAGATATGATCATAAAACTAATTAGAGTTATTATATATTGAACATATTCTATGTGTCAGGCACTGTGCTTTGCACTTTTTATTCATTTCTCATTTAATTCTCACAACCCTCCTACAAGAAAGTGACTATTATTACCATTTTATACATGAGGAAATTAAGGTTTACAGAAGGTGAAATAACTTGCTCACAGTCACACAGCAAGTGGAAGAACCATGATATAAATAAGAGGGGTTTCTAGGCATAGGGAACAGTTTGAGCAAATGCAGCGTAGTGGGGATATGCTGATGTCATTCACAGAATGTTGAGTGGGTCTATTTGTCTGAAGTAGAGGGACAGTATAGGAGAGCATGGAGTGATAAAGCTAAGTAGGGAGATTAAAGCTGTATGATTGGGAGTTTTCTTATTGTGCAGAGGAGTCTGAATATAATTTGGTAGACTTGCCATATTGGGAAGAAGGGTATGAAAGGGGAGGTGGGAGAGAGGCAAAGATCGATTGATTTCACCCCTACTTAAGAATTCTGTACAGGACTAGCCCTGGACAAAGCGACACTTGCTACCCCTTCTGTGTCTTCCCTTAAATATCTGGAATAATATCTCAAAGAAACCATTTAGCAATCATCTCCTCTTCTTCCCAAAGGAGCAGCCAGTGCAGGAATTTCAGGCCAGTCATAGTCGGAAATGGATAGTTGGGGGAGAGCACAGCTCACCACAGACAAGACTATGTACACTTAAGGCTGGCTCTGCTGTCTTCTTGTGGATCCATATATTTGTGAGAGTGGAAGTGGTGTGTGTGTGTGTGTGTGTGTGTGTGTGTGACAGAGAGAAAGAGAAAGAGCATTCAAATTCATGTAGCAAAGCTGTTCTCATGACTCTATCATTTTCACTCAAATGATTGATGGAAAACGGAAACTTATCATCCTGCTCTGACAATGACAGGATACTTGACTCCATATTCTTCTAATATGAGCAGCCAGTGTCACTAGGTACCCACATTTGCGTTCAATGCTCCCCCCTCCCATCCTTGAATCTGGGACCAGTTAGACAAGCGGAAAAATTTTTTAAAGTTCTAAGTGACTCAAGTGTCTGGCATCCAATCAACTTTGCTGCCAGACTTGCTCTAACCCTGTGAACTCTTAGTATTTCACTATTGCTCCTTTACAATTAAGCCCCACCCATGATCCTAGTTCCAGGAACCAAGTCTTTGTCTTGCCTTCTCATAACTCTCTAGCCTAAAACTACAGTTCCCCGGTCATGGCTAGTACCTTCACTCTAGTATTTCTGGGGAATGGAAACCTGGCTCTGAATCTCAGGCCCATCAGCTCCTGGTAGAGCTAGACCTGACATTTAGCGACTACCAGAATACCTGAATATCTGTCACTGGCCTTCTCTGATACATGTTAAACTTGCTTATTAAGACTTTTATTTACTGCTTGGTTTCCCTGAGGACAATTCTCTACATATCTAGATTTCCTTCTATTTATTCCCCACAACCAAGACCTTCCTGGGTTTGTGTAATGCTCTGTCTAGTCCCTCTCCATCTGCCTGGCTTCCAGATTTTGGCCTCTTTAGTTTGCCCTCACCGCTGGTCATGCTCCACTCACAATAGGCGGGGACAGTGGCTTTGACTCAATGCTAGAGCAAAACTTTTGCTCAGAATTGGTGTCAACTAAGACTTGGCAAATGCCCTTCTTTTCCCCCTGCAACCATCTCAGTCTATAGTGTTCAATAACAATAATACAGCATGAAGTAAAAGTATCTCATTAAATAAATCATGGAAATGTCAACCTACCTGTCTCAAATTGAAAGAAATTTATGAAAAATATCTTTGGTTTTAGGCTTAGCTGCCTTACATTCATTCATGACAAGCTGTAAAGAATGGAAACGAACTAGTATTTCATAAGGATGAATTATGGGTATGATTCAATTAAAATTTTTACTTTTTCCTGAGATACTCAATTATTCACCCAATTGCCATAGTCCATATACTCAGAAGCCTCATTTTGCACACCTATTGCATAAGTCATGTTCATGGTTAACCCTTGATCATCCCTGTTAATGGTGAGGAGCAGAAAAACATTTCATCAACAATAGTATATTATTCAAAACTTAAATCTTCTGAGCTTTGGGAGTACATTATATGATGCTTCTACCCCGTTCCCACACAAACATTTATTGAGCAGTGGCTACAGACAAAATATATACCAATTAAGGATGAGAGGAAGCTATTTCAGAAAACTTTGAGTGGCAAGGATAAAGCCAAATGAGACTTAAATACAGACAATTCACAAAGCTAAGAATAAGCATTTTTCAACAAAAAAGTTTATAAAATTAAGAGATGCCCAAAACATTCATTAAGTTGAAAAATCAGATTACAATATAATATTCTTAATATAGTTTTATTCTGCCAAACGTGCATGTACACACGTATCATTTATGTACCTGGGCTGTCCCACTAATCTGAGGCTGCAAAACAAGAGGCAATGGCAACACCCATGACTGGAACAGGAAGTAACATCTGCAAAAACAATAACTTCTATTCAGAAAGTAAATGCCTAGTACAGCCCTCAGTTCACAAGGATTGCTCTGATTTGCTTTGTTTAGTTATTGCATTGGTGGGTAATCCATACCTTCCTGATTGCCACCCCTTAAGTTGGCAGCTGGGTCTGTTATAGTCATAATACATATACTTATGTCCATTCAAGTCTACTGCTTCAATTAATTTTACTGATTTGACTCATTAACTGAATATACAATCAGTCCTTCATTGAATTGACTGATTATTCCCTGCAATTGATCAAATCAGTTGGCAGGTTTATGTTGACGTGGTCTAAGGACGTTATACCTTATAACTGAGGTAGAAAGCTTTAATCCAGCTACAACAGCTAAGTGGAGTAGTTGCAACAGAGGCCACATGTTTCACAAAGTCAAAAATACTGTCTGGTCCTTTACAGAAAAAACTTGCTAACCTCTGCTCTAGAGGAGACAGAGACCTCAATGAATCATCACCCTCATCTTATAGATTAGGAAATTGAGGCCCCAACATGTTAAATGACTTCAATTCAATATATCTGATTTAAGAATGCATGGTTTTTGTTACCCTCCTGGACCCCCAAAATAATCACAATTCTTCTACAGTGTTCTTCATTTCAAGGAACAACACACCATCTACCTAGCTAGACAAGCCTGAAATCCACAAGTCATCTAACAGACCCCTCTATATCATCCCTAGATCCAGTCTAAGCTCTTCCAGTTTCGTGTCCTCCCTATTGAATCTTTCCACTTCTCTCCACTGCCACCATTCTAGTCCAAGCTGCCACCACCACTCCCCTGTACCACTGCAACAGTCTCCTAAGTACTCTCCCTGCTTCTCCTCTGGCCCTACTCTGATTTGCTCTTCATGCTGTAGTCAGAGTGATCTTTCACAATGCAAATCTGATCACGACTTACCTCTGCCTAAAAGTCTTCAAAGGCCTCTGATTGATCTTAGGATGAACAATAAACTTTTAATGTGACCCAAAAGGCCCTATAATATCTAGCCTCTGCAGACCTCTGCAGTCTCATCTTGTTCCACCTGCATCCTCACTCTTTCTGCTCTAATCATTCTAACTTGCTTTCAGTCCCTTAAACTTGCCAAGCTCCCTCACACCACAGGGCCTTTGCACATGCTTTTCCTATGTCTGGAATGATCTTCCCTCCCCCTCTTTGCCTAATTTGTACCTTCAGGTATTAATCATCACTTCTTCAGGGAAGCCTGTTCTGACCTTCCTGACTTGTTCAAATTCCCCTCTTTTATGCTCTTATTTAGCACTGTATCCTTCCTTTCACATACTTATCACAGGTACAGTTTTATAGTTTAGATGTATGATTATTTTAATAATGTCTGTCTTCACCACCAGACTGTAAGTTCCATCAGGGCTGGGATCCTATTTTATTTTACTGTAGCCCCAACACCCAGCTCAATGCCTGCCCTTAGCTCAATAAATATTAATTTAATAAATTAATGCATGAATTTCCAGAAGTTCACAGAGTTAGAATTCAAGTTTCCTGAGTCCTAGTTTGGAACTCTTCATAGCACAATGCTGCTTCTATTTAGGTCAACAACACAGGATTGGGACATTTTTCTATTTCTTGGCTTCATATTAACCCCTTAACTTCTGCCAGCTGCTACACGTATGTATGACATTTTTCACCAGGGGGAGTGTATGAATGCATTAGCAACTCAGTCCCACTGGTAGAACAATAAATCACATGCTTTAAAGAATGTGAGCACAGTGTTTTTATTATCATCAAAGTACTACGTATATATGTGAATTTTAAAGGTAAGTATTTGAGCATTAACCATAAAAGGAAAAAATGTAGTACTATTACAAGCGCATTGAAGTTTCTTTTGAAAGTTTTTCCTCAATACTTTCAGTTTGCTGACCTGGGTTTCTGAATTTCATTCTTCTTTAAAATGCCTAATGTTTTTATAGAAACATCACAAACAACCTTTCACAGACTAAGTTGTTACTTATTTGGAAGGAAAAAATAAAACAGAACACCGTTCTTCCTTAAAGAAACATAAGTGGAAATATGTATTTACATCTTTAGATGTTTAAAGCTAAGTGACATAATAAAGAAAACTGATGAAATGCTTTTCTGGAAAAACTACTTATAGAAGGTTTTTATTTTAAACTCATAAGTAGACTTTTAATAGTGAAATCTGAGAATTGTGCATATTCTTTAGAAAATCCAAGTTATAATCCTGAAGTACTAAAATCATCTAATAGGTGCCTGATCTTTCAAATTCTTTAATCCTTCTCCATATTAACTTTTTGACCTAGCTTTTTGCAAACCCTCTTAAGTCCCTTGAAAATATGTTAGTGACACAAAAACCTAATTTATTCAGGTTGCCCTATGTTAGCAACTATCTTACAGATGTAGTTTGGCTCTGAGTAGTCCATATGAAAACATATGTCTAATACAGACTCCTAAAAATAGATATTCCAGTCAAAAGTCCAATTTTATTTTCTGGATTGCAGGATTAGAAACCTAACAGCTGCTTATCAACAGATTCCATGTTAAATCAGAAGGGGATTTACTGATTCCATTACAGCTAAAAGGCAAATAACCAAATAACAACAACAACAAAAAAAACCCCAAACAAATAAAAAAACCACAACTACCACCACCACAACAACCAACCACTTTTATCCTTCCAGAATAATACAACTGCATTTTCAAATGAAATTCAACCCTGTATTTCATTCATCATGAAATTCTCACTTTCTCAGAATCCTCCTTATAGTAGGCAATATATACTCATCAAATAAACAATTTCAAAGGTACATCAGGCCAATCAACCACTCGATCATAGATCAGTAAGTGTTGTTTATACGCTTAGCACTGTGCCAGGCACTCTGGAGGATTTATAAGTGAATACGATGTGGTCCTTGCCCCTTTAGCCATTATAATGATGTTAAAAAGATCTATCTTTGTAAAACATTTATCAACTAGCCAGCAGAATCTAGCACCTAGCCCCAAAGAAATTAAAGTAAAGAGGGAAAGCATAGAGGAGGCTATACTACAAGGAAAACTTTCAAGAAAAGGTGGGATTTCAGTAGACTTTAAAAGACAGGTAGTTTGAAAGCACGGAAGTATGAAGACAGCAGCTTGATTAAAGTACAAGGAAAGCTGGAAAAAGGAGGAACATACTTGGTTTATAAAGCAACTACCTTGTGCAGGGAACTTACAAGGGAATTTATGAAAGGAAAACGCAAATTGGGACCATATTTTGGAAGGTCTGAAATGCTAGTAGATTAAGGAGTTTGAATTTGAGCCAATAGCAATTAGCAACTCTATTCCAAAACCTCTCCAAAGCACAACTTTAGCTGAGAGTGCCATTTGTCTATGGCCCTGAGATACAGTTAATTCCAACTCTTCAAGGTGAATGAGTTGAATAATGGTACAGAATATGGTAAGTATAATTAATTAAAGGAAGAAGGCCTTTTAATTTTATGTTGGGGCAACAGGATGCTCAACTATAGAAATGAAATCCAAATGGCAGCAAATAAATTGGATCACAGGAGAGTCCAACTCAGATTAAATATGGGTCCTCTTAAATCTCACTTTAAAACCAAATGTCAAGTATCAACAAACACAGATGTACATAGTGATTTGGCTGTTTCATTACTTTGTGTAATGAGAAATCTCAAAACAGAACATTATTCTGCAGAGACAAAAGGTCTCAGTTTAATGTGATTTAACATAACTGGTGTGCTCTCATCACAAATGCTTCCATTAATTTAGGTCAAGTGAACGATAAGAACTTTGACCATGTGCTCTGTCAAATGCCAAAGTCTCAAATTCCCTGGTACAGTTAGTGCCAGGTATGAGGCAGTGGTTCTGGACACCACACGAAGACACAGAGGAGACCTGAACACAAACTGGGCTGTAATTTTCGACTTTAGATCTGATTGCTCCCTTGTCCCATTTTCAACATGGATAGTAAGGTTGTTCAAGTAGAACAACATCTGACCATTTTTTAAACCACTCTGGAAAGCCTCCATCTCCTAAACCACCCTGTTTTCATCTATGTACAAGGTCAAGGCAATGATCCCTGAGTCTGTTTATTAACAGCATCAGTTGTCCATGTTCATTTTAGAAGGGATGAGTTTTTTCAATTGCTTCACCTGTGATTCTATATTATGGCCAATCACCATGTGACTTTGAACTGGGAAGTTTCATTTCAGAAAAAACTTTTTGTTTCCCACAAGTGCCCTTCTGGTTGCTGCTAGTTCTTCAACATAGTTCATTATGGTATTACTGTTATTTATTAACATAATTTACATGATGCTAGATACCATAAAGACGTATAGTCTCTGACTTCAATGAGTGTAATAGGATATAAGCATTGAAACTGGCATCAAGGGGTTTTAAGTTAGAACAGAATTAAATAGGAAGTTACTGAGAGGTTTCAAGAATAAGAGAAAACTCAGAAACAGATAAAGATGATTTTAGCAGGAGTGCTGTGTATGGTCACTTAACATAAGATGACTGGGATCCAAAATATGAAATGTGACCAGAGGATTTGAGAAAAGAAGGTAGACATGAACAAGGATTTACAAAGAACCAATGTTAACAATAACAAGAGCAGTTAATATTTACTGAATATTTACTGCATGGCAGGCTCAATGTATAACTGCTTTCTATGTATTCGTATTTAGTGTCCATAGTATCCTATGAGACAGGCCTTATTATAACCATTTGACTTATAGGAAAAGTAAGGCACAGAGAACTTAAGTAAGTTTCCTGAGATTAAATGTCAGGTTGAGGCATGAGGTTACATTCTGGGTGAGGCAATTTAACATATGCCTCCTGAGAACACAGCAACCATGGATGATTTTTAACAATACAGCAGAATTTATACAAACAAATGAGGACTGTCTTGTTCAAAGTAGTCACCTTAGGGAGCCATACACTTATTACACTACTGCAAACATTTCAAAACTCTTTTTTTAGTGACTGTTCTAAACCTGAAACACACTTATCCTATTCACTAGTGGAAACCTTCTATCCTTGAGGTAAAGTTTAAATTTTGTAAATACCTAAAAATAAATAAATTGGAATAAAGTCTGTCAAATGAAGTTAGCTATCAAGCTATATAATTTCATTGGGGATCAAGAACATGATGTGACATGAAGAAATCAGATGGAATTTTTCTCTGAAAGGACTCCCCCCAAATTCTGGAGCAGTGGCAGCATCTTTAAAATCAGCAGTAATTTCCCTAGAAGAAAACCTAACTCTATAAATTCTGGTTCTAGTGTGTGCGATCATATTAAAATGCAAATCTTTATATTAAAATTAAGAGGTTATACATTTTACATCACACATTTCATGTAAGACCATTAGAGAATAATATTCCTACATGTGGATATCCATGCACAGATACATTATAAATACTATGGGTATTCAAATTATGTGGAGATCAGTATGGACTAGACTAGCTGACAAGGGCTTTATTGGAGAGATGTAGGGATGACCTGGGCTTGAAGAACGAGGGAAATTACAGTAAGTAAGAGAAAAGATCTTCCATGTAGTGTGGAAGAATCTGACTTGATGAGTTAATAAAAGTGGACTTGAAAAATATTCTAATCCATGAAATAGAAGCTCACCTGAAACTCATTTTTAAACCAAACATCAGCAAAAGCAGATGTTAATATTAGAGAACAATGAGAGACAAACATAGACAATACAGTAGACCCAGATTACAGGGGGAGGAGGGCTGCCAATGAATGCTAGCTGGGGAGTTTGAGCATGATCTAAAGTTAGCCTAGGGACTTCCCTGGTGGCGCAGTGATTAAGAATCCGCCTCCCAATGCAGGGGACACAGGTTCATTCCCTGGTCTGAGAAGATCCCACATGCTGCGGAGCAACTAAGCCCGTGCACCACAGCTACTGAAGCCCGAGCGCCTCAATGAGAAGCCCGTGCACCGCAACCAAGAGCAGCCCCCGCTCGCTGCAACTAGAGAAAGCCGGTGCATAGCAACGAAGACCCAATGCAGGCAAAAAAAAAAAAAAAAAAAAGTAGAAAAAAGCACAAAGTTAGCCTATTATCCCTCCACCTGTGATTTTGTAAGTCTCAAGGATCTGTCAAGGCCCACTAATAAATGTCTTGGGCTACAAAGGCAATTTAAGAAAAGAAAAGTTACATGGATACTTCAAATTCTCTCTCCCTTGAGTAAAGGCCCTCCCACTGACCTTGCTTTAAAGACAGGGCGAGCTGGCAAGATCGAAAAGGGGCCATCAGCAGCGTGTAGATAAGCTTTTATAAATGCCTTATTGGCTTTCAAAAGGATGAATAAGTTTTCAGGTAGAATTCAGTACATGCAGAGAATTCTTTTTACCAAGTATGAGTTTCCTTGGTTATTGGATAATTATTTTCTATATAAAATATGGCCCTAAAAAAATCCTTGCTATTTTCTTAATTAAAGTAAATATTTGTTTACACTACTCTACTGAAAATCTTTAAAATGCAAGACAATAATGAATCCCATTTCACAATGCATTGTAAATCATATTAGTAACTTCTGGTGTTCTCCAGGTTCAATAGGTGATAGCTTATTATTCATGTTCAGCATAAACTAAGTCATTAAAATTACAAATTTACAAGTAAGCTACAAAAACTATGCTTATCTTCAAGATTATGATTTTAATAATTGAAAATACTATCTGACCTAGAGGAAGGAAAATGTTGAAACTTGAAAGTTCATCTGAAATTCATGGTTGAGAATAACACAAGTCTCTGAACACTGGGGCCATCTTTTTATTTATGTCAGAATAGAAAAATATAGAAAACATGAACAAAGAAAATTACATTGTTTTGTGGAATTTATAGTTCCAGAATTCCTTTAAAACCATCATACTTCCAAAATGCATATGTTACAAATATGAGAGGAGCAAGTTAATGTACATCGAGTTAGAGTCTGACATGAACAGATGTTTGCCTTAATATCAAAATAGTAAGTTTGTTTTTTTTCACTAAGTGATAAACTGTATGGAAAATTCTGAACTCTGTTTGAGTCTGCTTTTTCATATAAAATGAGAAATGACCATGTACATGTTGTATTTGTTGCAGCCAGATGGTTTCTTGCTGGCCCGCAAGCCCAGCCATCTAAGAAGTATATTCTGAAATAAAGTGTTTCCCAAACTCACCTTGAGCTGCTGACTCTATGAGGGTGAGGGTTCTGTTCCTCGTTTCTGAGACTTCCAAAGGCTTCTAATCGCAACCAGAGACTGACTCCACTGGAATTCAATTTACCGTACTTGAATGAGCTCAATTTTTTTTCCCCCACCTGTTTCAATTCAAATTAGTGTCTTGATTAAACTCCAGAGAGGACTTTGCTTACAAGCCTGCCAAGGGCTTGCCCGCTGTCCTAAGAGTGTATTCCAGTCATCCCATACGTACATGTGCGACCTTGTTTTTATTTATTTTTGTCTAATTTCAATTCTTTTCAAATTCTGCTATATATGTGAAAGGATCCTCGTACATATAAATTTATGAGATGAGGGAGGCAAATCCAAGCATCAGAAACAGTGAATAATGTGGATTAACTAAAACACCCCTCCAGCCTCCCTTGCAAAGTAAAAGGAAGCAGGGCCCACCATAGTTAGCTACCTTTTATCATCTCCTTTGGTCCCACAATATCCTTTCCATACGAGATAGGACACACTTGGCTGACTGTGTCAGGTGAGATTTACTGACTGAAGTGATAGTCTTAGAACTATTTGCTAGACTTCAGTTTCCTTGTCTGTAAAATGAGGTAGTCGGGACTAAATGATGTGCAAATTCTTTCCCCTGCTTTAACCATCTACAATTCGACTCACTTTAAATGTGCTCTATCATTTGATTTAATAATCTACACACATTTAGAAAATTATCTTCAACAAACATATGATAGGCACTGGGGAGACAAAGAGGTCTAAGATTCTACAGGTGGCTAGAAACCCAGTTAGAGAAATAAGATTATATCCGTACAAGGATACAAAACAGTGCAGGGGGGCTTCCCTGGTGGCGCAGTGGTTGAGAGTCCGCCTGCCGATGCAGGGGACGCGGGTTCGTGCCCCGGTCCGGGAGGATCCCACATGCCGCGGAGCGGCTGGGCCTGTGAGCCATGGCCACTGAGCCCGCGTGTCCGGAGCCTGGGCTCCGCAACGGGAGAGGCCACAGCAGTGAGAGGCCCGCGTACCGCCAAAAAAAAAAAAAACCAACAGTGCAGGGTAGGAAAAGGCTACTATGTACCAAAATGAGAAGCACAGTGCATAGAGTGGAGTCCCTTAACTCCCACTCCCACCAATCCACACTGGACTAAGAACTAAGCAAAAAAAAAAAACTTCCATTGTGTTTAACCACTGTGATTTGAGGGTGGTTTGTTACAGCAGTATTGCTTACCCTAACTTCGTATATACCTTTACCTCTATTTATCTAAAGAGGTTACACACACACAAGCACACCCACACACTTCAGGTCAAAGCATGAGGCCCTACTGCTCATCAGGAAGGTATCTATCAATACGACTCCCATCCCCCCACCCTCATGACTAAATTGATCGCACTGGGGAGTATAGGTATAGCTACTGAATTTTCATCCCTCCTAGACTATAAGCCCCAGGAAGGCAGGGGTCCTGTCTTTTATATTCATCACTGCCTTCTCAGTACCTAGTGTCAGGATCATAGTAGGTGTCCAGTAAGTATTTGTTTAGTCAATGAAGGAGGCCTTAAATTACATGGTGCTTCTCACCTGGGCTTCCTGCACCATCCTTGCACCTATCACTTTATACGTAATTGCTATATATTGTCTGTCTCCTTCTTTAGAGAGCAAGGTGCTCAATAAGTATTTGTTTAATCAAGGTCTGAACTCAGTGAATGTTTTCATACTGTAAGTGGAGAATGCCATCTGGGGCCAACAAAAGAGTTCTTGCCTTGTGTACATAAAGGCCCTCAGTCAAACCTGCCCTCTAAGTCGCTTTCCCTTCCCCTGAGTGACTGAGGGTCCTTCCCTGCTTAAGACAAAGCTCAAAAGTGTCTTGGTACCCCCAAATCTCCTGAACTTTGTCCTTGTTCATTGCAAACTGGCCTGTAACCTGTCCTAGATTGGAAGCCTGGTTTTCTGCCAGAGTCCCCAATATCATTAAGAATGGTGGTGGCCAAGGGCTGGGGGGTGGGGGGAATGAGGGAGATGTTGGTCAAAGGGTACAAACTTCCAGTTATAAGACGAATAAGTTCTGGGGACCCTGCAGCGTGGTGACGATAGTCAACAATACTCTACTGTGCACCTCAAATTTGCTGAGAGTAAATCCTGCGTTCTCACCACACAAAAAGGGTAACTATGTGAGGTGATGGATGTGCTAATTAGCTTGATTGTGATCAACATTTCTCAATGTATACATATATCCAATCACATGTTGTATGCCTTAGATATTATACAATTTTTGTCAATTATACCTCGATAAAGCTTAAAAATAGCCTCAACATTTATTGGTGTACATTTGACTCATAAAAGTAAGCCCTTTCCAAATGGGTTTCAGTTAAAATACTTCATACAGATTTAGATGAAAATAAAAGAAGAAAATGAACCACTTCCGTAAGACCTGCTCCTTCATCTTTTCCTCTTTACTAGACTCTGTTGTAGCAACTGCCAGAGAAAGACCCAGTAAATGGGTCCTTCCTTTACACACCCAAGTGATTCTACTAATTAAAGGGCCCTCTGGTTTCTACAATTCACTTCTTCATAACTTAACTCTTGACTGTCCCAAGAGATTTGTTAAATGGAACTGGAAAATTTTCACAGTCCTAATTGCTCTAGAATTGAATGAATTAAAAGTAGGCAGGAAAGGAAACATTGTAAATGATAAAACCTATTGCAATACTGACTCACTGTACAAAGTGAGAACATGCCCTTGATTTGCCAGCAGGATAGCGCCAGTAAATCTCATACTACAGCTGTCATGATTAGAAATGGCCGAGGTGTCTATGAAGCCAAAAGTTTCTGCCATTTTTTGATGGGGCAACAGAAATAGGGAGAAGGTTTGAGGAAATTACCTGTAATGCTATGTCTGATCCTGTGTTTCCATGAACATTTGGGAAGAACTTTTGCCAAGTGTTAGCATAAAAAGTGAAATGCGATCAACAAAATGGCCTTCCTCATTAAGAAATGTAAGAACAGAGGGTTATATTGCTTTGCATTTAGAATACATACATAATGCCAAGTGTGCAATTAGAGAAAAGTTCCCAAATTTCCATTTTCTCATCAATCCCACCCCCCGTACGGAAATAATTCTCCTCTTCTCTAATTCAACAAGTTAATAGAGGAATGTAGAGCATTGTGAATTCCTCTGAAGAAGCTTGGTTTAGGATTTTATTTTCAAGTTATAAGATGTTAGCCACCTCTACCATAAAGCCTCAAGGGACAGAGTTTGGGCTGCTTTATAATTTTTGGAAGCCTCAGCCTGATGACTATGGTTTCCTTTTGCTTTTTACCAAAACTGAGAAGGACATTTCTACTTTAGTAACTAGTTCTAGTTAAATAGTAACTGAACCCGAACTCTGTGATCCAGTAAATTGAGTGCTTTTATATATGCTGCGGGCATGGAGATGGGATGCGACCCATCATCTATAGATAAGCAGACCCTGCTAGAGAATATCCTTGTCACAAAAAAACAATAAGCCGTCCACAACAACTCAGAAGATGTGTCTAAAAATACCTGCACAATGAAAGGTTCTCACTGCATGCCATAAGCATGCCTTGTGTGGATGGGACTGTCGTGGCACGCAGCAAGGCTCTCAGGTCGTTAAGAGAGTAAACACATTCTCAGCTCCTACCTCAATCTACTCACCCTGTGTAAACAGTGCTCAAAAGATGGAGAAGCAGGTTAAGTCAAGCAATGATACAATCTCTGTTAACTTCTTCCTATTAGTATAGAGTTAAGAGAGAATTAACACAATGCTAACGATAGTTTTCATACTGCACTTCAGTCTATGTAGATCGACACAATAGGTTAGAGCAGTGATTTGTGATTTAAAAAACTGAGCATGCATCAAAATCATTTGGGGGGGCTTGTTACAACACAGATTTCTATACTCCACCCCCAGAGTTTCTAACTCAGTAAGTCTGGGATAGGACCTGTGGATTTGCATTTCAAGCAAGTTCCCAGATGATGTCAATGCTGCTGGTTCAAGGAACACACTTTGAGAATTACTGTGCTAGAGCACGGTCATAATCAGCCTAAGGTTTTAAGTTCAAATCTCATTTCAACCAGTTGGTTTTACACAAAGAAAAATTCTGATGTGATCACCCTAACCAGATATGACAGTTCAACATTTGTCCGCCCTAGGTTACAGGGAGGACAAGATGGCAAAATAGGCACGCTTCTTTGTAATCTTATGCCCTGTTCTGTACAATCATGCAAACATGTCTAAATTGTAACTGCAGCTTTACATACAAAGAGCATACCACTTTTTTTAATTTTTAAAACTTTTAATTCAAAAAATTTTCAAACATAGATTAAAAATAGAATAGTATAATAGACACCCACATACCTATCACCTAGATTGAATAATTATTAGTATTTTGCTAAATTTGCTTTATTTTTCTTTTTTGCTGGAGTATTTTAAAGTAAATCCCAGAAATATCTCTCCCCAAAGTATTTCTGCATATAAAAAGAACATAACCTTTTATATTGTACTTTTACTTTCAAAATATTTAAATTTCTTCTATTTTCTCAACATCTATTAAGAACGTAGGTCAAGAGATCTTCCTTTTTTTAAGACAAAGAAATTTAAGAAATGTTCAAAAGACTGGTCCGAGATACCAAGGCAAGTTTGTAACAGAACAGAAATGATGGATCCCTTTTCTGTGTCAGACGTTGGGCTAGGCACTAGGAATAAGGTAATGACAACTTGCCTGCCTCTTAGCTCAATGCCCTTTCCAGGAAACTAAGTTGCTGTTCAAAATTCATTCCAAAAGAATATTGAAAGAAATTAGACTGAGTCAGCATTAGCCAAAGTGTGTTCCACGTAATACTCATTCATTAGGATGCTAATAGGTGTTACACACACCCACAAAAAGACTGCTATGGTCAAATAAGTTTGGGAAACCCTGGTTCGAATAAACAGGTTTCTTTGTTGCAGAACTTTATAGAGCCTCTAATTAACTAATATACGTTGGGAATCTCCAAGATAATATTACAGTTTGTTGCTGTACGCGGGCCTCTCACTGTTGTGGCCTCTTCCGTTGCGGAGCACAGGCTCCGGACGCGCAGGCCCAGCGGCCATGGCTCACGGGCCCAGCCACTCCGCAGCATGTGGGATCTTCCCAGACCAGGGCACGAACCCGTGTCCCCTGCATTGGCAGGCAGACTCTCAACCACTGCGCCACCAGGGAAGCCCAACGATGAACTTTTGATTGTTGTTGTTGCTGTGTATTATTTTTGTTGTTTAAGGGGTATCTCTAGAAAACATTTTGATAAATGCTCCACTAAGAGAATCTAGGGTTTGCTTTACTTTACATGTTGAAGAAAACTTTCAAGGAAAAATGATGGAATATTCCAGTGATAGAAATTAAGAACAGATTCCTGTCCACTTTCAAATATTAAAATGAGACTACGCATGTAGAAGTGAATTGCTTCCTTACAACTTAAAAGTATTAAAGTAGATTTTCAAATTAAATATATTTATAACTGTACTTTAAAAGCGTCATATAATTATAATAATTTCATCATACCATCATACCCAGAGCCAGTTTTTTTAGGTTGTAATAATTTAATTAAAGTGTTCTTTTTGATATATATCTTGATAATCTCATTATAGTAAATTGGAAAGTGACTTAGATATTCACAGAATAGTATAATAATTATATTTGCAAAAAACACTCTAAATCAAGTGAGAATTATATTTAACCCGAATTATACTTTGTTATCCCTAAAATCAATTTAAATAAAGGCTAAAGGAAGGAAACATGAAAACACTGATATGGCACAAGACCAAAGATGGGTGTGCATGAGATCAAAACAATTCACGGATATTAGCTGAGGTCATTTGGTGTCTAGTTGATTGATTATCATGGTATTTTAGCTTTATCTAAAAATATACGAGATGACTAGGGCAACAAGCTTGTCAAGCATCTGATTTACAGATGAAAATAAACAACCAGATATTTTCAAAGTATCTGAAAGTTGGGCATTGTATAGATTGACTACTAGTTAACAGGCAACATTTCACTTTTTCTATGAATGGTTTTTTTTTATCCGGAAGACAGAACACCAAAATATTCAATATCTACAATTCTGTCTAGTGCTGGCTGAGGACGAAGATTCAGAGAAGTCCTTTATGAAGTTACCTAATCTTCCTGCACCTCACTGTCCCTCATCTCCAAAGCAGCTGGTAACATTTTTAGATCTATATGATGATAAACAGAAAAGACAAAACTGGTTATCTCAAAAATCAAGATGTCTACGCAAATGGGGATGGGCAATCATAAACGTAGAGTAACTACAAAATGATAGCTTTAGGTTAGAATTTTAGACACTTTATCTAAATTTTATTGCTGTAGAAATTTTGTTTCAAGACAGTGAATTTTAAAGTGAGCCTGATAAATACCTTAGTATTTAATTTTAATAATAATCAGTGCTTAATACTTTAATCTGCCATAACCTTAAAATACATAATTCATATTACAGTAACCACTAAAGATCCTGATTATTCATTTCTGCCTTTGGTTAACGTGAAGAGCTAATATTGGATGTCAATTAGTAAAATGGTGTTTTCACACCTTTCCACCAAAAAATTTCACGGGGTAATTTGTGTTTTCCTTTATTTAGGAGGCCAGGATATGCCACAATGATGAACGATGGTCTGCTCTTGAGTGATATTATGTGATAAACTCAGAAATAAGTTTAAGTTTGGTATTTATTTTAGGTTGATTAAATCAAAGGGTAAAGATTTCTGAGTCACAGGGCTCTCCAACCTGAAAAATATCAGTAAGTCCTAGTTAACTGGCAGGCAACAGCCTAACCCGATTAAGCGTGTGAACCCTGGGCTGCTACAGCATTTCAGCAAGCTTAATCCACAAGTGGATGATACAATGCAAAACACTGCTATTACATATTTTTTGCATGATGCTAAACCTATCATTTGGGTGAAAATAAAACAAATATCTACAAGGAGAATTAATACATATCTCTAAGCTTCTTTCCTAGAGCTGTAATTGCCTGGATATTAATCTTCTCATAAAAACTTCCTCCTTTAAATCTAATAGTTCATATATCAATAGACACTTGAAGCACAGAAATGTGCAGTAATGTAATTTTTTAAATTAGTTCAATAGAAATAAAAGCAAGCTATGGTTTATAATAAAGATTATGATCTGATCCTCAATAGTTTAACCAGGTACCTCTCCACTCTGAGTTTTAGCTTTTTCATCTGCAAAATGGGAATAATATAATCATATCCCAGTGTTGAAAAGATAAATTGAGAAAAAATGCAAGGTATTATAATTTTACACTTGTTAACAATAAAAGGCTTTTCAGATTTGTATTTGGCCATTTTTAAAGGCAGCAGTCTTCTGCTTACCTATTTCTGGGCTTTCATATGGACCAGTGGTTTCCAAACTGAAGCTTTCTATCTCTACAACAGAATGGAACACTGTAATTTTGTAATACACATTAAAATAACTATATAATTATTATTTAACCTTTGTTGAAGTTACTCTTTGAGAAACACTGATTTAGCAAAAAAGAAAGAAAAATTTAAATGGGTAGCTTGATTGAATACTTGACTTTTCACTGATTGGTTTTGGCATCTCTTAGACCACTGATTCTCAACTGGGGGCCTAATTCTCCAGGGTTGGATTTCAAAATCTCAAGAACAATGTTATATGGAGTGTAACTTGAAAAAGCATACTTACTATCATAATATAATTTTATATATGTAAAATGGAAAAGATTAAATATTTTCATAAAAGAATCTACAGAAAATAACACTCTCAAGGGAGTTCAGGGCCATAAGCTTTTATGTTTCTTAAAAGGAGATATGTGTTTGAATAGGGGTTAAAAAATAGTTCAAAGGTTTAGCCCCAGCTCCCAAAAGGCTCTGGGGAAAGGTTTCTGTTATGCCTGGATCACTAATCTGTTAACAGGTCCTGTAAATTGCTAGCATTAGCAACTGGCCCACAGTGATGCTCTGAAGATTCACTGACACACAGTAAAGAGAACAGCTAGCAAAGCAATCACCACCACTATTAAAATCAAGCAATGAAGAGCAGGCTGTCAAAAAGCAAATCAAGACAACCTTACACGGTAGATAATCTAGGATTGCCAGATTCAGCAACCAAGTCCCAGATGGGACATACTTACACTAAAAAGAAATATTAATTGTTTCTCTGAAGTTACAATTGACTGGGCATCTTGTATTTTATCTGGAAACACTTATTGAAACCTTCCCTCTAGTGCATCAATAAGATAACACTTCCCAAGGGATTATGCAATATATCATAGAGCATACATGTAATATATCAGAGCAAGCAATTCAACTTGATCATTTATTCAGAAAATGTTCTTGCTCCCAGTGTTGCCCAATAGCTCTTTAATGAGAAAAGGCTGTGCTGTACATTAGTTTCAGCTGCCACTGCTGAGCTCCAACCTATAAAATAAAAACTGACCCCTTTATGGAGGAATCATTATTAACCTTAAAAGTTCCATACATATGCTTTGATATATTATCAATACTTTCTTTGTTTTGAGAGTGCAGCCTTATACTGGGACACAGTCTAAACAGCCAATCACCTACCCAACCCAAGTCAATGGAAATTAGGATTGAGGAAGCAAGGTAAATTAATTAAAAGAAACATGGTGCTGTAGAGGAATGGGCAGTGAGTGGAAGGGGGTTCGATTCTTTCCTCTTCTACCATTAACTTGTTGTGTGACCATGTAAAAGTCATTTCACCTCTTTGGGCCCCAGGTTCAAACATAGTAAATAACAATAGGTTAGACAACTGACTTACTCATCAGTTGTTTACTGAGCACCTTTTATACACTAGACCCAGAGCTAATCAATCGAGACACACCTCTCAAGGGGCTCACAGTCCACTATGCTTCTGGTTCGAATATTCTACAATTTGGATTTTGAAATGACTTTTCAGGTCTTATCTATAGGGGAAAAAACATCTCTAAAACTCACAACGTTACTTATCCAAACTTCTCCAAATTCTCTGTAAAAGTCTGAGTAACTTAAAAATTAAAAGCAGACTATTTCAGTGGTAAATTTCCTAACTCCTTCCTCAAAACTAATATACTAAACCCATCTAAAATTAACTAAGTTACAAACCTTAGAGATGATGACACTGCAGTCTTTGAAATTTGCGTCCTTTCTTTAGAGTGTGTCACAACTGTAATGTTAAAGTGTAGATAACCTTTTGAATATTGTTTTATTAAGAATCACTTGAATTATAGGTCACATGTAAAGCAGTTTAAAGGCCTTATTGACAAGCACCTCCCTGCAGACTAATGTGAGTGGACAGATCTTAGCTTGTCAGTTCAGCTTGGATGAAAACATACAATTAACAGATTGAACAAGCAATATAGATGTTTCACATCAACCTTTGACAAATGAAAGGTAAGCAGAGCTGTATGACTCTCATAAATCGCTGATTTTGTTGTGCTGAAGCTTGTGTTATATTGAAAATGCTTTACATCTGTGAGTGGAAAATGAAAATCCTGTCAACCACAGCCAAATGTGTTGTGCACATAAGACAATGTGCACTACTTCAGTATGGACATAAAGTCAATGAATACCCCACAAACCCAGGCCACTGCAGGTGGGCACTTTAGCATTAGTGCCAGGGAGGCTCAAAAATAAAAACAAAAAGCAAAACATAAAATAAACCAAACAAACCCCACTGAATTGCAAATTTACACTATGACTAATTCTGTGCTCAAAGAACAATTCCCCTTTTAAAAATAAACCTATAACAATAGTGATATTTACACATGTTGAGTTACTTTGAAAAGAGGAAGCCCAAAAAACTAAACATGGGTAATCATGTGTGATACTATATAAAATCAATCATATCCTCTATTTTGATCACAAATCATTGTGAAGTTTCAGACGGAAAATTTTGTTCTGATTATTTTTCCTAAGTAGCACATATTAAACCATCTCATTTTATCAGACAGAAATATGTTGTCTGTTGTGTATATTAATTAGTATTCAGACATTTATAATTCCAGGTATAGCTTAAGATGGAATGGTATAATAAAATGAGCAATTTGGAAATTTGGAACAAAAAGTCTGAATTCAAGGCCCTATCTGCACAATTACTAAACTGTTCTCTGAGCAGATTTGGGTAAGCTACTTGAGCTCCCTGAATGCCAAGTCTTCTTTTCCATAAAATGGGGATATTATTAGGACCCACACCACATGAGGTTCAAATGGTATGATATATGTGAAAACATCCCTTAACTCTAAGAGTTATAAAATCTTAATCATAATCTAACAAAAATAATGATAGCAATAAAATCCATGTCATAATTGTCCCTCGAAGGTGTTTTTGAGAATTGATTGGAAAACATAGGTTGGGTTTCAATGTTGAACAAAATCAAATAGTCTCTGGAATGAAATCTGCCTCCATACTGGGGTTAATTTCACATATTTCCATGTATCTTCTCTATAAACTCCCCATGACCAGCTCCTTTTCATCTTTCAGGTCTCAGCTCAAAAGCTACTCCTCAGGGAGGCCTTTGCTGACCATAGAGTAGTACCTCTTATCTCACTCTCTGTGGAATGACCTGGTTTTTTTAATTACGTGAAACTCATTGCTTCCTGAAATAAGTTTTTTAAATACAGTTTTCATCTATCTCCCCCAACAAGAATGTGAGCTCCAAAGAGGCAGAGAACCTATTTGTCTTATCCACATGTTTACCTCTGTATTCCCAATAGTTCCGCAAGTACTTCGTATATAGAAAGATCTCATAAATATTTACTAAATAAACAAGTGAACCGATCTGCTAACTCCATGAAGCAATATAACTGAATTTTTTTTTTTTTTTTTGATCAAGAAAGGGTTTGGGCCTGTCGCTTCTGGGCTCAAATGTTTCCAAACTTGTTCCCTGGAGGGTTTTTCTAAATGGAAGGCCCAGGTTTATTTTTTTTTCCTAGTCAAATGCTTCAAAATTCAAGTTAATTCTCCAGGTGAGTAATTAGGATAAAACTTAAGTCTTCAGATGAATTCTAAAGAATTGATTATTTCTCCAGAGGCCATTGGGCTGCATTTAAATCACCATTTCACTTTGGACTCTGAATGATCCAATTTACAAATCCCCATGAATCAAATTAACTAGGTAACTGCCAAAATGTAATCCCATTTGGGGAGTGAAGTATCTGGTTTTAGTGTCTACATTAGTTAAACGAACTCCATTAGTTAAACTTCACTTCCATTTGTGCAGTTTTAAGATAGCCTATGTTGTAAGTTTGTAGTCCTAAAAATGGCTGTAGTCCTAAAATCTGCCGAATTTTCCTTGTATTATTCAAATTTTAATATTCCATTTTTTTCTCCCTCTACCACTGAATTAATACGCTACACGCTTACCCCACAGGAATATAAATATCTCACCAAGGCTTTATGTTGTGATTGTAAATAAACTGCCAAAATTTTCTATATGACTCGTTAATAAAATAAAATGTAACTTTTACTTGAACTGGTTGATGTTATGTAAATTTTAAGGAAGTTAAGGTTTTGCCTTAGAAGACTGCTTTATGGTCTAGTAAAATTTACTGAGCCTTTGTTGGGCTGTCTATTAAAAATCCACCCCAGGGATTATACACATTAATTAAAGACAAATAATTATTTTGCCTGTGCTTCTTAATAGGTCTTTGGTGCAATTCCTATTATCATTTATCCTTCTTTTTTCCCCAGTGAAGACTTTCACATTTCCATTTCAGTTCCTATTCTTTAAACATCTGGCTGCAGCTATACCTGTAGTTTTGTATGAATGTGGACAATTATGGTAGGAATTATTGTTCTATTCTTGTGCATTAGCACCTGTTACCATTAAAAAGACCTGAAAGCAAATAGCTCAAAAATAATAGCAACAGATTTAGAAATGAAAGTCATAACGATTTGTGTTTATATTGCACTGTTTTTCCCCTAGTTGGTTTCTTTATGAGAACCATTTCATCAATCCTCTAAGTCAGGGGTGGGTAAACTTTTTTCTTTCTGTAAAGAACCAGATACTAAATTTTTTAGGCTTTGCAGTTCATACAGAATATGTCATACACAGCTCTTCCTTTGTAGTGTGAAAGCAGTAAGTATGTAAGTAAATGAACATGGCTGTGTTTCAATAAAGCTTTGTTTATGGGCACAGAAACTGGAATTTCATATAATTTTTACATATCACAAAACATTATCCTCCTTTTGATTTTTTTGTTTCGACCATTCAAAAATGCTTCTTAGCTCACAAACCACACACACACACAAAAAAAACAGGAGGCAGGCTGCATCTGGTTGAGGGTTGTAGTTGGCTCACCCCTGCTCTAAGTTGTTCCGTAACACTTGTACATAGCAGAAATTATTATCCTTTTCTCCTCTGATGATGATACAACACTAAAAAATTAAGGAAGTTGTAACAAATACTAGCACAAATATATGGTCATTCATTCATTCAGCAAATTATCTGTTGAGTGTTTCTTTGGCTAGAAATGAATGTGTTAGCAACATCAAGCCCCTCCACCCCAATATTCAAATAATTGATATGTGCCTCACCCCTGTAGGGCAAATACGTAGTTTTCCCACAAGGAAAAAGACCTCACTTTAGAGCTTAGTGACTCTATACTCGGTGGCTGAAAGACCCAAAGAAACTAAAATGGTAGAAAAAAATAAAACCAGAACCTTACAGGTTTCAGTCTTCTTAGTATTGACCACATCTAATGTCCCTCTGCAAAGAGGAAGCCAAAGAACTAGCAGAAGTGGTGCTCAGGGTTCCGTTAAAATAGGCTGAATACAAGATGAAAGCTTTCAGGTCAAAATGTATAAAACACATGATCTTGTTTTAGGTTAACTCCTCAGAGATTCGGGTGGCATTATAATATGGGGGCCAAGTAGCAAAATTATTACAGTAAACAGAGTTAGATGCTTGGTCTTAGCAACTTTAGTATAGCCCACTGCTCTAAAACCTCCAGTCTCAAATATGATATATAATGAACCTTTCAAAGAGCACTTCTATGACTACTAAAAATTACTTTAAAATTTTTCTGTTTAGCATCCCAAGCAACAAAGGGCTTAATTAATTTAGAGTAAGGCACTTTCTACTAAAACGGACCATTTATCCCTCCGAGGTATGAGTTAAAGTACAATTGATTTTATATTTGAGAAACTTAGGTCTGCATTAAATGTGCATATATTCTCTGTGGATGCCCAAGAAATACAACTTAATTCTGTAAGACTTTTTCATTTCTCTTTCTTGTGTTATCTTTTTAAATGTAGATTTATTATACATCACATATTCTGTATATTGAATGTACAAAAATAATATGCAGGATTAAAGGAATAAGTGGTCCACTAAGCTTTGGGCCACATGAGTTCTGAAAGTCACAAGTATCAGGTTGTAAATCCACCATTTGGCTAAGTTTTAGGCATGGACATGTGACAATATATTTCAAAGACTGACCAGAGTCTTACAGCTCTTCATCAACTGGGCAGGTTAAGATTCTGGAAAGGAATAATGCTCCGGAAGAGTAACATTGGATGATGACAGATGATAACATGCATACACTTTTACTGAGTAGATTGTGCCTCATGAATAAAGACAAAAGAACCTAAAAAAAATTCATTGGATGGGTCAGTGGTATAAATAATGCTCCCAGATGATTCAGTATAAAGCATGCAGCCACTGTTCTCAGTCATGGATGCTGGTAGAGGAGATGCATTCTACAATGCCTCCTTTAACCCAAAACCTATACTCTTACTACCCATTAAAATATGCTAGTTAGCTTTATTATTCTCAACTAATTACTATCAATATGCTTTACCTAACGCAAAAGGGATCTTTACATTTTTAGCTGTTTTTGCAGTGAAGTGATTAGCTTTCACTAAATCTCCTGATAAGCCCTGAGAATGCAGAGTCCTGCCAATTCCCAATCAATTCTGTTTGGCCTTATGATTCACTGTTACTTGAGTGAGCTGGTTATCAACAGGCAGCATGACCTTCAGTTTTATACTGAAAAGTTGGAAGTTGTTAAAAAATTATGTTGAGAATATTCGACACAAAAGTATTATTTTATTTGGGAATAATCACTTCTGAAGGCTCCAAAAAACAGGGTAATGTTCCTATAAGTATTGAGCTGCCTGACCATAAAGCAAAGAGGAATTTTCAACATTGCATGAAGAGGGGTGTTTAGTCAAAATACAAGATTAATTTAGGCTATAAGTATATATACTGTTGCTTGTGGGGCAGGGAAGTGAAAGTGAAGATGTTATACCAGTCCTTTATCTTTACAAAGGAATAAAATGCCTTAACAATATGAAAGCTACTGAAAGTCAAAATGACTCAACCCTCTATTCTAAATACACAGAAATGATAGATAATTCATACAAAGGGAAAAGCAAAACAGAAAAAAAAACATAGCTGGATTCAAAGACGAGATTAGCATCTCCTTGGACTAGGAACAGAAGAGAAACTGCAAAGTGGTGTGAAGCAAATGATGTGCTGGGTTCTGAGTCCAAAAGCATGTGGTGCTAACCAAGACTTCAGTTCCAGAGGATTGTCAGCAATAAAAGTGCTCTGAAGCAGGATAGGTGAATAGTAAAACGTCCTGATGGCAGGCCACCTGAACAGGGTCACAGATTTATAAGAAACTACTGACCTAGGGAGAAAAGAGAACAAGGCACAGACACCAGCACTGAGCTAAGTACCCACTGGCTCAGGGACAGGATTAGTGAGAGCCCTTGAACACGGTGATGAGCACTAAGAAATCAATGTTAACAGGACAATCCTTAACCCCTAGATGTATGGAAACTTTAACTGCACTGCTAAATATCTAATGAGGTAAATATGAAATCATAAAGGAAATTAAAAAACACATTTAGAACTTAGAGACAGCAAGGGCCCACGTATCAACATCTATGGGACACACCTAAAGTTACGCAATGAAGGAAAGAGATAGCATTAAATGCCTTTATTAACTAAAAAGAAAGATGGAAAAATAAGTGAGTTAATATTTACTTCAAAAAGTTAGAAAAATAACCTCAGACTAAACTTACAGAAAGTAAAAGGAAGGGAATATAGAAATATGCACAGAAATTATTGCAACAGAAAAAAAAAAGGAGAGAAAGGAACAGTAAAGCTAAAAGTTGGCTAATTAAAAATAAAACATAAAATGAACAATCCTTTGGCAAAACTGATATATAAAAAAGGAGAAAAGGCAAAGTAAGACCAAAAAAAAAAAATACTGGTATAATAAAAACTACAAAAACCATAAAAGATAACAATACACATCTTTATGCAACTATTTTTGAAAAATTATATAAAAGGAATATTTTTTAGGAAAATGTAAATTACCAAAGCACTTTAAGGAAGAAATAAAAAATTAAAAATGAACAATAACCATTATACAAATGGAATGTGTAATCAAAAATCTCCCACTCTAAAATACAACAGGCTCACACAATTTTAAATGCAAAATTTATGACTTTCAAGGAATAGATAACTTCTGTCTATATAAGCAGTTCCAGAGACTAAAGAAAGAGCGAAAGCTATCCAACTTATGCGCTGAGGCTTGTATAACCATGATAGAAAAACCTGACAAGGGCAATTTAAGAAAGGAGAATTAGGCTTCCGGGAAGATGGCGGAAGAGTAAGACGCGGAGATCACCTGGCAGAAGACCTCAGACCTCCCAAAAGGCAAGAAACCCCCCACATACCTGGGTAGGGCAAAAGGAAAAAGAATAAACAGAGACAAAAGGATAGGGACGGGACCTGCACCAGTGGGAGGGAGCTGTGAAGGAGGAAAGGTGTCCACACACTAGGAAGCCCGTTCGCAGGCGGAGACTGCGGGTGGTGGGGGGGGAAGCTTCGCAGCGGCAGAGGAGAGCGCAGCAACGGGGGCGCGGAGGGCAAAGCGGGGAGGTTCCCGCACAGAGGATCAGGGCCGACCGGCACTCACCTGCTCGAGAGGCTTGTCTGCTCACCCGCCGGGGCGGGCGGGGCTGGAAGTTGAGGCTCAGGCTTCGGTCAGAGCGCCGGGAGAGGACTGGGGTTGGCGGCGAGAACACAGCCTGCAGGGGGCTAGTGCACCACGGCTAGCCGGGAGGGAGTCCGGGGAAAAGTCTGAACCAGCCGAAGAGGCAAGAGACTTTTTCTTCCCTCTTTGTTTCCTGGTGCGCGAGGAGAGGGGATTAAGAGCGCGGCTTAAAGGAGCTCCAGAGACGGGCAAGCGCCGCGGCTAACAGCACGGATCACAGAGACGGGCATAAGACGCTAAGGCTGTTGCGGCCGCCACCAAGAAGCCTGTGTGCGAGCACAGGTCACCATCCACACCCCCGTTCCGGGGAGCCAGTGCAGCCCGCCACTGCCAGGGTCCCGGAATCCAGGGACAACTTCCCCGGGAGAACACATGGCGCGCCTCAGGCTGGTGCAACGACACGCCGGCCTCTGCTGCCGCAGGCCCGCCCCGCACTACCCCTGCCTCCCCCACGGCCTGAGTGAGCCAGAGCCCCCAAATCAGCGGCTCGTTTAACCCCGTCCTGTCTGAGCAAAGAACAGACGCCCTCCAGCGACCTACACGCAGAGGCGGGGCCAAATCCAATGCTGAGCCCCTGGGAGCTGTGAGAACAAAGAAGACAAAGGGAAATCTCTCCCAGCAGCCTCAGAAGCAGCGGATTAAAGCTCCACAATCAACTTGATGTACCCTGCATCTGTGGAATACATGAATAGACGACGAATCATCCCAAATTGAGGAGGTGGACGCTGAGAGCAAGATTTATGATTTTTTCCCCCTTTCCTCTTTTTGTGAGTGTGTATGTGTATGCTTCTGTGTGAGATTTTGTCTGTATAGCTTTGCTTCCACCATTTGTCCTAGGGTTCGATCCATCCGTGTTTGTTGTTGTTTATTTTTTTCTTAATTATTTTTTATTTTAATAGCTTTATTATATTTTATCTTACGTTATTTAATTTTACTTTATCTTCTTTTTCTTCCTTCCCTCCTTCCTTCCTTCCTTCCTCCCTCCCTACCTCTTTTCTTTCTTGCTTTATACTTCTACTAATTCTTTCTTTCTACATTTTCTCCCATTTATTCTGAGCCGAGTGGATGAAAGGCTCTTCCTGCTGCAGTCGGGAGTCAGTGCTGTGCCTCTGAGGTGGGAGAGCCAACTTCAGGACCCTGGTCCACAAGAGACCTCCCAGCTCCACATAATATCAAATGGCGAAAATCTCCCAGAGATCTCCATCTCAACACGAGCACCCAGCTTCACTCAACGGCAAGCAAGCTACAGTGCTGCACATCCTATGCCAAACAACTAGCAAGACAGGAACACAACCCCACACATTAGCAGAGAGGCTGCCTAAAATCATAATAAGTCCACAGACACCTCTAAACACACCACCAGACGTGGACCTGCCAACCAGAAAGACAAGATCCAGCCTTATCCACCAGAACACAGGCACTAGTCCCCTCCACCAGAAAGCCTACACAACCCACTGAAACAACCTTAGCCACTGGGGACAGACACCAAACACTACGGGAACTACAAAGCTACAGCCTGCAAAAAGGAAACCCCAAACACAGTAAGATGAGCAAAATGAGAAGACAGAAAAACACGCAGCAGATGAAGGAGCAAGATAAAAACCCACCAGGCCTAACGAATTAAGAGGAAATAGGCAGTCTACCTGAAAAAGAATTCAGAATAATGATAGTAAAGATGATCCAAAATCTTGGAAATAGAATGGACAAAATGCAAGAAACATTTGACAAGGACGTAGAAGAAATAAAGATGAAACAGACAATGATGAACAACACAATAAATGAAATGAAAAATACTCTAGATGGGATCAATAGCAGAATAAATGAGGCAGAAGAACGGATAAGTGACCTGGAAGATAAAATAGTGGAAATAACTACTGCAGAGCACAATAAAGAAAAAAGAATGAAAAGAAATGAGGACAGTCTCAGAGACCTCTGGGACAACATTAAACGCACCAACATTCGAATTATAGGGGTTCCAGAAGAAGAAGAGAAAAAGAAAGGGACTGAGAAAATATTTGAAGAGATTATAGTTGAAAACTTCCCTAATACGGGAAACGAAATAGTGAATCAAGTCCATTAAGCACACAGAGTCCCAAACAGGATAAATCCAAGGAGAAATACACCAAGACACATATTAATCAAACTGTCAAAAATTAAATACAAAGAAAACATATTAAAAGCAGCAAGGGAAAAACAACAGATAACACACAAGGGAATCCCCATAAGGTTAACAGCTGACCTTTCAGCAGAAATTCTGCAAGCCAGGAGGAACTGGCAGGACATATTAACAGTGATGAAGGAGAAAAACCTGCAACCAAGATTACTCTACTCAGCAAGGATCTCATTCAGATTTGATGGAGAAATTAAAACCTTTACAGACAGCCAAAAGCTGAGAGAGTTCAGCACCATCAAACCAGCTTTACAACAACTGCTAAAGAAACTTCTCTAGGCAAGAAACACAGGAGAAGGAAAAGACCTACAACAACGAACCCAAAACAAGTAAGAAAATGGGAATAGGAACATACATATCGATAATTCCCTTAAATGTAAATGGACTAAATGCTCCCACCAAAAGACACAGATTGGCTGAATGGATACAAAAACTAGACCCATATATTGGCTGTCTACAAGAGACCCACTTCAGACCTAGAGACACACACAGACTGAAAGTAAGGGGATGGAAAAAGATATTTCATGCAAATGGGAACCAAAAGAAAGCTGGAGTAGCAATTCTCGTATCAGACAAAATAGACTTTAAAATAAAGACTATCAGAAGAGACAAAGAAGGACACTACATAATGATCAAGGGATCGATCCAAGAAGAAGATATAACAATTGTAAATATTTATGCACCAAACATAGGAGCACCTCAATACATAAGGCAAATACTAACAGCCGTGAAAGGGGAAATCAACAGTAACACATTCATAGTAGGGGACTGTAACACCCCACTTTCACCAATGGACACATCATCCAAAAGGAAAATAAATAAGGAAACACAAGCTTTAAATGATACATTAAACAAGATGGACTTAATTGATATTTATAGGACATTCCATCCAAAAACAACAGTATACACATTTTTCTCAAGTGCTCATGGAACATTCTCCAGGGGACATCATATCTTGGCTCACAAGTCAACCCTTGGTAAATTTAAGAAAATTGAAATTGTTTCAAGTATCTTTTCCAACCACAACGTTATGAGACTAGATATCAATTACAGGAAAAGATCTGTAAAAAACACAAACACATGGAGGCTAAACAATACACTACTTAATAACGAAGTGATCACTGAAGAAATCAAAGAGGAAATCAAAAAATACCTAGAAACAAATGACAATGGAGACACGACGACCCAAAACCTATGGGATGCAGCAAAAGCAGTTCTAAGAGGGAAGTTTATAGCAATACAATCCTACCTTAAGAAACAGGAAACATCTCGAATACACAACCTAACCTTGCACCTAAAGCCATTAGAGAAAGAAGAACAAAAAAACCCCAAAGTTAGCAGAAGGAAAGAAATCATAAAAATCAGATCAAAAATAAATGAAAAAGAAATGAAGGAAACGATAGTAAACATCAATAAAACTAAAAGCTGGTTCTTTGACAGGATAAAAAAAATTGATAAACCCTTAGCCAGACTCATCAAGAAAAAAAGGGAGAAGACTCAAATCAATAAAATTAGAATTGAAAACGGAGAAGTAAAAACTGACACTGCAGAAATACAAAAGATCATGAGAGATCACTACAAGCAGCTCTATGCCAATAAAATGGACAAACTGGAAGAAATGTACACATTCTTAGAAATGCACAACCTACCAAGACTGAATCAGGAAGAAATAGAACATATGAACAGACCAATCACAAGCACTGAAATTGAAACTGTGATTAAAAATCTTCCAACAAACAAAAGCCCACGACCAGATGGCTTCACAGGCGAATTCTATCAAACCTTTAGAGAAGAGCTAACACCTCTCCTTCTCAAACTCTTCCAAAATATAGCAGAGGGAGGAACACTCCCAAACTCATTCTACGAGGCCACCATCACCTTGATACCAAAACCAGACAAGGATGGCAAAACGAAAGAAAACACAGGCTAATATCACTGATGAACATAGATGCAAAAATCCTCAACAAAATACTAGCAAACAGAATCCAACAGCACATTAAAAGGATCATACACCATGATCAAGTGGGGTTTATTCCAGGAATGCAAGGATTCTTCAATATATGCAAAACAATCAATGTGATAAACCATATTAACAAACTGAATGACAAAAACCATATGATCATCTCAATAGATGCAGAGAAAGCTTTCGACAAAATTCAATACCCATTTATGATAAAAACCCTGCAGAAAGTAGGCATACAGGGAACTTTTCTCAACATAATAAAGGCCATATATGACAAACCCACAGCCAACATCGTCCTCAATGGTGAAAAACTGAAAGCATTTCCACTAAGATCAGGAACAAGACAAGGTTGCCCACTCTCACCATGCTTATTCAACATAGTTTTGGAAGTTTTAGCCATAGCAATCAGAGAAGAAAAGGAAATAAAAGAAATTCAAATCGGGAAAGAAGAAGTAAAGTTGTCACTGTTTGCAGATGACATGATACTATACATAGAGAATCCTAAACATGCTACCAGAAAACTACTAGAGCTAATCAATGAAGTTGGTAAAGTAGCAGGATACAAAATTAATGCAAAGAAATCTCTGGCATTCCTATACACTAATGGTGAAAAATCTGAAAGGGAAATCAAGAAAACACTCTCATTTACCATTGCAACAAAAAGAATAAAATATCTAGGAATAAGCCTACCTAAGGAGACAAAAGACCTGTATGCAGAAAATTATAAGACACTGATGAAAGAAATTAAAGATGATACAAATAGATGGAGAGATATACCATGTTCTTGGATTGGAAGAATCAACATTGTGAAAATGACTCTACTACCCAAAGCAATCTACAGATTCAATGCAATCCCTATCAAACTATCCCTGGCATTTTTTACAGAAGTAGAACAAAAAATTTCACAATTTGTATGGAAACACAAAAGACCCTGAATAGCCAAAGCAATCTTGAGAACGAAAAATGGAGCTGGAGGAATCAGGCTCCCTGACGTCAGACTATACTACAAAGCTCCAGTAATCAAGACAGTATGGTACTGCCACAAAAACAGAAATATAGATCAATGGAACAGGATAGAAAGCCCAGAGATAAACCCATGCACATATGGCCACCTTATCTTTGATAAAGAAGGCAGGAATGTACAGTGGAGAAAGGACAGCCTCTTCAATAAGTGGTGCTGGGAAAACTGGACAGGTACATGTAAGAGTATGAGATTAGATCACTCCCTAACACCATACACAAAAAGAAGCTCAAAATGGATTAAAGACCTAAATGTAAGGCCAGAAACTATCAAACTCTTAGAGGAAAACATAGGCAGAACACTCTATGACATAAGTCACAGCAAGATCCTTTCTCACCCACCTCCCAGAGAAATTGAAATAAAAACAAAAATAAACAAATGGGACCTAATGAAACTTAAAAGCTTTTGCTCAGCCAAGGAAACCATAAACAAGACCAAAAGACAACCCTCAGAATGTGAGAAAATATTTGCAAATGCAGCAGCTGACAAAGGATTAATCTCCAAAATTTATAAGCAGCTCATGTAGCTCAATAACAAAAAAATAAACAGCGCAATCCAAAAATGGGCAGAAGAACTAAATAGACATTTCTCCAAAGAAGATATACAGACTGCCAACAAACACATGAAAGAATGCTCAACTTCATTAATCATTAGAGAAATGCAAATCAAAACTACAATGAGGTATCACCTCACACTGATCAGAATGCCCATCATCAAAAAATCTAGAAACAATAAATGCTGGAGAGGGTGTGGAGTAAAGGGAACCCTCTTGCACTGCTGGTGGGAATGTAAATTGATACAGCCACTGTGGAGAACGGTATGGAGTTTCCTTAAAAAAATACAAATAGAACTACCACATGACCCAGCAATCCCACTACTGGGCATATACCCTGAGAAAACCATAATTCAAAAAGTGTCATATACCAAAATGTTCATTGCAGCTCTATTTACAATAGCCCGGAGATGGAAACAGCCTAAGTGTCCATCATCGGATGAATGGATAAAGAAGATGTGGCACATATATACAATGGAATATTACTCAGCCATAAAAAGAAACGAAATTGAGCCATTTGTAGTGAGGTCACAAGCAATCAATGACATATAAATTAAATCAGCGAGGAACAATAACATGCATGCAGACTGGCAAAAATTTAACAAAAATAAATGTTGATAAGAATATAGAGAATTAGGAATTTAAGGTACTGATGGTGGAAGTCTCACCTCGTGCACTTTGGAGAGCAATTTGGCAATATCTAGTAACGTCGAAGATACTCATGCTCTTTGACTCAGAAATTCCACTTCTAGGTATATACTCTAAAAGACTCTCTCACACATATTGCACAAAAAACACTCATGAGAATTTCTACTGCAGCTGTTTGTAAAATTAAATTTGAGGAACAGTCTAAATGTCTATTAGTAGGAGAGGATTAGTATATTAATTTAATAGACCATTTATATAAGTTAACAGATTGAAACAGAACCTCACATACCAGTATAGTTAAATCACAGAAACAATGTTAAGAGACAAAAGACCATTGACAAAGGATATGTATTTAATGAAAACTTATGTGGATGCTGAAAAAAAAGTATACATGAGAATGATAAATATCAAATTCAGGATACTGGTTACATCTGAGAATTGTATTTGAGAGGGAGGAAAATGAGATGGGGGGATACATAAAAAGTTTCAATTTTGTCTGTAATGTTTTATTTCCTGAAAATAAATCTAAAGAAAATATGCTGACATGTTAGATCTGAGCTGAGAAAAGAGCGATGGGTATACGCATATTTGCTATGTGAAATTCATGTATATTTGACATATTTCATCATTAATAAAAATATTTAGAGGAAAATAAAAACCATTTCACCCAATGTTCCTAAAAATTTCTCCCAAGTTTAGGAACCTGCCTGGCATTAAAAACCGAGGATAAACTCATCCAGAATTAAAAGTTTTATCCTGAGGTACTAGTTAAGTTGGCATTTAGCAGCTGTATGCTGACTTCACACGCCACTAAAGATTTCCAAATATTGACTCCAAAGATACCAAATTCTATAAAACATCAAATGATTTAAATGAACAGAGAAGTTGGTTTAAATATAAATTAATGCATCTTAATGCCCCCCCCCCACAAAAAACGGCAGCAGTTAAAAGAGAAACCAAAGAAGCCTAAAAATTGTGAGCTGAGCAGAATTTTTTAAACTTCTTATGAATTGCTGCTAGGTTAAAGGTGCCTTTTAATGATATTTGACTTTAGAAGTCAAATATCTTACACAGTAATTACCCAAAGCTTCACATAAAGAAGACAGTAGAGAGAGGGAGAGGAAGATAGGGAAGGGGAGGGAGAGACTATGTTCTGGGTGTCCAAAACCCTGGAATTCCCCCAAAGAGCTAGAAACCATTTACAGGATTTTTAAGGGTTTCTTCCCCAAGTCCTTAGCCCTAATGGCAGACATGATTTCTGTGTCCATATCCCCAGGTCCACTGGGGTCAAGAAGTAGCTGTTTACAAAGCACCAAACCGATATCCCTGTGCCATGCGGCTGCTTCCCACTAGCTATCTACCTTACGTTTGTTAGTGTAAATATGTCCATGCCTCTCTCTCACTCTGTCACAGCTCACCCTTTCCCCTCCCCATATCCTCAAGTCCGTTCTCCAGTAGGTCTGTGTCTTTATTCCTGTCTTACCCCTAGGTTCTTCATGACATTTTTTTTTCTTAAATTCCATATATATGTGTTAGCATATGGTATTTGTCTTTTTCTTTCTGACTTACTTCACTCTGTAGGACAGACTCTAGGTCTATCCACCTCACTACAAATAGCTCAATTTCGTTTCTTTTTATGGCTGAGTAATATTCCATTGTATATATGTGCCACATCTTCTTTATCCATTCATCCGACGATGGGCACTTAGGTTGTTTCCATCTCCGGGCTATTGTAAATAGAGCTGCAATGAACATTTTGGTACATGACTCTTTCTGAATTCTGGTTTCCTCAGGGTATAT